>NC_091320.1:23483062-23658062 GCF_038502225.1 Cherax quadricarinatus | reverse complement strand
TGTGTCAACACAAGAAGTGTGTCAACACATGAAGTGTTTCAACATAGAAAGTGTGTCAACATATGAAGTGTGTCAACACAAGAAGTGTGTCAACACATGAAGTGTGTCAAGATAGAAGATGTGTCAACATAAGAAGTGTGTCAACCCAAGAAGTGTGTCAACACAACAAGTGTATCAACACAACAAGTGTGTCATCTTAGGAAGTGTGTCAACACAACAAGTGTGTCATCATAGGAAGTGTGTCAACACAAGAAGTGTGTCAACATTGGAAGTGTGTCAACATAGGAAGTGTGTCAACATAGGAAGTGTGTCAACATAGGAAGTGTGTCAACACAAGAAGTGTGTCAACACAAGAAGTGTGTCAACACAAGAAGTGTGTCAACATAGGAAGTGTGTCAACATAGGAAGTGTGTCAACACAAGAAGTGTGTCAACATAGGAAGTGTGTCAACATAAGTGTGCCAACACAAGATGTGTGTCAACACAAGAAGTGTGTCAACACAAGAAGTGTGTCAACACAAGAAGTGTGTCAACACAAGAAGTGTGTCAACACAAGAAGTGTGTCAACATAGGAAGTGTGTCAACATAGGAAGTGTGTCAACATAGGAAGTGTGTCAACATAGGAAGTGTGTCAACATGAGAAGTGTGTCAACACAAGAAGTGTGTCAACATAGGAAGTGTGTCAACATAGGAAGTGTGTCAACATGAGAAGTGTGTCAACACAAGAAGTGTGTCAACATAGGAAGTGTGTCAACATAGGAAGTGTGCCAACACAAGAAGTGTGTCACCATAGGAAGTGTGTCAACACAAGAAGTGTGTCAACATAGGAAGTGTGTCAACATAAGAAGTGTGTCACCACATTAAGTCTGTCAACATAGAAAGTGTGTCAACACAAGAAGTGTGTCAACATAGGAAGTGTGTCAACATAGGAAGTGTCTCAACATAGGAAGTGTGTCAACATAGGAAGTGTGTCAACACAAGAAGTGTGTCAACACAAGAAGTGTGTCAACATAGGAAGTGTGTCAACACAACAAGTGTGTCAACACAACAAGTGTGTCAACACAAGAAGTGTGTCAACATAGGAAGTGTGTCAACACAAGAAGTGTATCAACTCAAGGAGTGTGTCAACACAAGTAATGTGGCAACACAAGAAGTGTGTCAAAATGGAATGTGTTTCAGCATATGAAGTGTGTCAGCAGAAGAAGTGTGTCAACATAGGAAGTGTGTCAACATGGAAAGTGTGTCAACATATGAAGTGTGTCAACACAAGAAGTGTGTCAACACATGAAGTGTGTCAACATAGAAAGTGTGTCAACATATGAAGTGTGTCAACACAAGAAGTGTGTCAAGACATGAAGTGTTTCAACATAGAAAGTGTGTCAACATATGAAGTGTGTCAACACAAGAAGTGTGTCAACACATGAAGTGTGTCAACATAGAAGGTGTGTCAACATAAGTGTGTCAACACAAGAAGTGTGTTAACACAACAAGTGTATCAACATAGGAAGTGTGTCAACACAAAAAAGTGTGTCAGCACAACAAGTGTATCAACACAAGAAGTGTGTCAACACAAGAAGTGTATCAACACATGAAGTGTGTCAACATAGGAAGTGTGTCAACATAGGAAGTGTGTCAACATAGGAAGTGTGTCAACACAAAAAGTGTGTCAACATAGGAAGTGAGTCAATACAAGAAGTGTGTCAACATAGGAAGTGTGTCAACACAAGAAGTGTGTCAACACAACAAGTGTATCAACACAACAAGTGTGTCAACACAAGAAGTGTGTCAACATAGGAAGTGTGTCAACACAAGAAGTGTATCAACTCAAGGAGTGTGGCAACACAAGAAGTGTGTCAAAATGGAATGTGTTTCAGCAGAAGAAGTGTGTCAACACAAGTAGTGTGTCAACATGGAAAGTGTGTCAACATATGAAGTGTGTCAACACAAGAAGTGTGTCAACACATGAAGTGTGTCAACATAGAAAGTGTGTCAACATATGAAGTGTGTCAACATAGGAAGTGTGTCAACAAAATAAGTGTGTCATCATAGGAAGTGTGTCAACACTAGGAGTGTGTCATCATAGGAAGTGTGTCAACACAAGAAGTGTGTCAACACATTAAGTGTGTCAACATAGAAAGTGTGTCAACACAAGAAGTGTGTCAACATAGGAAGTGTGTCAACATAGGAAGTGTGTCAACATAGGAAGTGTGTCAACATAGGAAGTGTGTCAACACAACAAGTGTGTCAACACAACAAGTGTGTCAACACAACAAGTGTGTCAACACAAGAAGTGTGTCAACATAGGAAGTGTGTCAACACAAGAAGTGTATCAACTCAAGGAGTGTGTCAACACAAGTAATGTGGCAACACAAGAAGTGTGTCAAAATGGAATGTGTTTCAGCATATGAAGTGTGTCAGCAGAAGAAGTGTGTCAACATGGGAAGTGTGTCAACATATGAAGTGTGTCAACACAAGAAGTGTGTCAACACATGAAGTGTTTCAACATATAAAGTGTGTCAACATATGAAGTGTGTCAACACAAGAAGTGTGTCAACACATGAAGTATGTCAACATAGAAGGTGTGTTAACATAAGAAGTGTGTCAACACAAGAAGTGTGTCAACACAAAAAGTGTATCAACATAGGAAGTGTGTCAACACAAAAAAATGTGTCAACACAACAAGTGTATCAACACAACAAGTATTTGGCGGAGTAGTAAGCCACAGGCTGCAACCCATCGTCCCCAGATTGCAAAAGTACTGCTCCCACCCCAGACTCACAAGCATCAACCTGTAATGTAAAGGGTTTGGAGAAATCAGGAGATAAGAGAATAGGTGCAGTACAAAGGAGTAATTTAGCTTTACTAAAAGCCTCTTGACATTCTGAGGTCCACTTAAAGGGGACTTGGGGACTGGTAAGTGAGGTTAGAGGGGCTATAATATCTGCAAATTTTTGACAAAATCTTCTATAAAATTCCACCATACCTAAGAAACGTTGGAGGGATTTCCTATCATGAGGTACTGGATGATTTTTAATGGCAAGAATTTTAGTAAATTTAGGGGCCACTTTGCCACTACCTACTTCATGGCCCAAAAAATTAACAGTAGCCAGGCCAAAGGAAGACTTAGATAAGTTAGCAGTTAAGTGGAAACTCTGGAAGGTCTCAAAGAGAACCTTAAGCCTAAACATGTGTTGGTCCCAAGTATCCAGCACAATAACTATGTCATCTAGATAAGCTGCTATGCCTTCAAGTCCTTTAATAGCCTGATGGATCAGTTTCTGGAATGATGCGGGCGAGTTTTTCATTCCGAAGGAGGTAACTGTTTATTGATAATGACCTCCTGGAATTACGAAGGCTGAGATTTCCTTCGCCTTATCTGTCATTGGTACTTGATACTAACCTTTACGGTGGTCAATTACAAAGTCAATTACGTCATCCAGACGTGGCAGAGGGTAAGCATCGGCAATTGTGACCTCATTCACCTCATGGCAGTTCCATGATGATACAGGTGTACCATCATGGAAAGTTTGTCAAAATGGGAAGTGTGTCAAAATGGGAAGTTTGTCAACATGGGAAGTGTGTCAACATGGAAAGTTTGTCAACATGGGAAGTGTGTCAACATGGGAAGTGTGTCAACATGGGAAGTGTGTCAACATGGAAAGTTTGTCAACATGGGAAGTGTGTCAACATGGGAAGTGTGTCAACATGGGAAGTGTGTCAACATGGGAAGTGTGTCAACATGGAAAGTTTGTCAACATGGGAAGTGTGTCAACATGGGAAGTTTGTCAACATGGAAAGTTTGTCAACATGGGAAGTGTGTCAACATGGGAAGTTTGTCAACATGGAAAGTTTGTCAACATGGGAAGTGTGTCAACATGGAAAGTTTGTCAACATGGAAAGTTTGTCAAAATGGGAAGTGTGTCAAAATGGGAAGTTTGTCAACATGGGAAGTGTGTCAACATGGAAAGTTTGTCAACATGGGAAGTGTGTCAACATGGGAAGTGTGTCAACATGGGAAGTGTGTCAACATGGAAAGTTTGTCAACATGGGAAGTGTGTCAACATGGGAAGTGTGTCAACATGGGAAGTGTGTCAACATGGGAAGTGTGTCAACATGGAAAGTTTGTCAACATGGGAAGTTTGTCAACATGGAAAGTTTGTCAACATGGGAAGTGTGTCAACATGGGAAGTTTGTCAACATGGAAAGTTTGTCAACATGGGAAGTGTGTCAACATGGAAAGTTTGTCAACATGGAAAGTTTGTCAACATGGGAAGTGTGTCAACATGGGAAGTGTGTCAACATGGGAGGTGTGTCAACATGGAAAGTTTGTCAACATGGGAAGTGTGTCAACATGGGAAGTGTGTCAACATGGAAAGTTTGTCAACATGGGAAGTGTGTCAAAATGGGAAGTGTGTCAACATGGGAAGTGTGTCAACATGGAAAGTTTGTCAACATGGGAAGTGTGTCAACATGGGAAGTGTGTCAACATGGGAAGTGTGTCAACATGGGAAGTGTGTCAACATGGAAAGTTTGTCAACATGGGAAGTGTGTCAAAATGGGAAGTGTGTCAACATGGGAAGTGTGTCAACATGGAAAGTTTGTCAACATGGGAAGTTTGTCAACATGGGAAGTGTGTCAACATGGGAAGTGTGTCAACATGGGAAGTGTGTCAACATGGAAAGTTTGTCAACATGGGAAGTGTGTCAACATGGGAAGTGTGTCAACATGGAAAGTTTGTCAACATGGGAAGTGTGTCAACATGGGAAGTGTGTCAACATGGGAAGTGTGTCAACATGGAAAGTTTGTCAACATGGGAAGTTTGTCAACATGGGAAGTGTGTCAACATGGGAAGTGTGTCAACATGGGAAGTGTGTCAACATGGAAAGTTTGTCAACATGGGAAGTGTGTCAACATGGGAAGTGTGTCAACATGGAAAGTTTGTCAACATGGGAAGTGTGTCAACATGGGAAGTGTGTCAACATGGGAGGTGTGTCAACATGGGAAGTGTGTCAACATGGGAAGTGTGTCAACATGGGAAGTGTGTCAACATGGGAAGTGTGTCAACATGGGAAGTGTGTCAACATGGAAAGTTTGTCAACATGGGAAGTGTGTCAACATGGGAAGTGTGTCAACATGGAAAGTTTGTCAACATGGGAAGTGTGTCAACATGGGAAGTGTGTCAACATGGGAAGTGTGTCAACATGGGAAGTGTGTCAACATGGAAAGTTTGTCAACATGGGAAGTGTGTCAACATGGGAAGTGTGTCAACATGGGAAGTGTGTCAACATGGGAAGTGTGTCAACATGGGAAGTGTGTCAACATGGAAAGTTTGTCAACATGGGAAGTGTGTCAACATGGGAAGTGTGTCAACATGGGAAGTGTGTCAACATGGGAAGTGTGTCAACATGGGAAGTGTGTCAACATGGGAAGTGTGTCAACATGGGAAGTGTGTCAACATGGGAAGTGTGTCAACATGGGAAGTGTGTCAACATGGGAAGTGTGTCAACATGGAAAGTTTGTCAACATGGGAAGTGTGTCAACATGGGAAGTGTGTCAACATGGGAAGTGTGTCAACATGGGAAGTGTGTCAACATGGGAAGTGTGTCAACATGGGAAGTGTGTCAACATGGAAAGTTTGTCAACATGGGAAGTGTGTCAACATGGGAAGTGTGTCAACATGGGAAGTGTGTCAACATGGGAAGTGTGTCAACATGGGAAGTGTGTCAACATGGGAAGTGTGTCAACATGGGAAGTGTGTCAACATGGGAAGTTTGTCAACATGGGAAGTGTGTCAACATGGGAAGTTTGTCAACATGGGAAGTGTGTCAACATGGGAAGTGTGTCAACATGGGGAAGTGTGTCAACATGGGGAAGTGTGTCAACATGGGAAGTGTGTCAACATGGGAAGTGTGTCAACATGGGAAGTGTGTCAACATGGGAAGTGTGTCAACATGGGGAAGTGTGTCAACATGGGGAAGTGTGTCAACATGGGAAGTGTGTCAACATGGGAAGTGTGTCAACATGGGAAGTGTGTCAACATGGGAAGTGTGTCAACATGGGAAGTGTGTCAACATGGGAAGTGTGTCAACATGGGAAGTGTGTCAACATGGAAAGTTTGTCAACATGGGAAGTGTGTCAACATGGGAAGTGTGTCAACATGGAAAGTTTGTCAACATGGGAAGTTTGTCAACATGGGAAGTGTGTCAACATGGAAAGTGTGTCAACATGGGAGGTGTGTCAACATGGAAAGTTTGTCAACATGGAAAGTTTGTCAACATGGGAGGTGTGTCAACATGGAAAGTGTGTCAACATGGGAGGTGTGTCAACATGGAAAGTTTGTCAACATGGAAAGTTTGTCAACATGGGAAGTGTGTCAACATGGAAAGTTTGTCAACATGGGAAGTGTGTCAACATGGGAAGTGTGTCAACATGGAAAGTTTGTCAACATGGGAAGTGTGTCAACATGGAAAGTTTGTCAACATGGGAAGTGTGTCAACATGGGAAGTGTGTCAACATGGAAAGTTTGTCAACATGGGAAGTGTGTCAACATGGGAAGTGTGTCAACATGGGGAAGTGTGTCAACATGGGAAGTGTGTCAACATGGAAAGTTTGTCAACATGGGAAGTGTGTCAACATGGGAAGTGTGTCAACATGGGAAGTGTGTCAACATGGGAAGTGTGTCAACATGGAAAGTTTGTCAACATGGGAAGTGTGTCAACATGGGAAGTGTGTCAACATGGGAAGTGTGTCAACATGGGGAAGTGTGTCAACATGGGAAGTGTGTCAACATGGGAAGTGTGTCAACATGGGAAGTGTGTCAACATGGGAAGTGTGTCAACATGGGAAGTGTGTCAACATGGGAAGTGTGTCAACATGGAAAGTTTGTCAACATGGGAAGTGTGTCAACATGGGGAAGTGTGTCAACATGGGAAGTGTGTCAACATGGAAAGTTTGTCAACATGGGAAGTGTGTCAACATGGGAAGTGTGTCAACATGGGAAGTGTGTCAACATGGAAAGTTTGTCAACATGTCAACATGGGAAGTGTGTCAGTGTTCAACATGTCAACATGGAAAGTTTGTCAACATGGGAAGTGTGTCAACATGGGAAGTGTGTCAACATGGGAAGTGTGTCAACATGGAAAGTTTGTCAACATGGGAAGTGTGTCAACATGGAAAGTTTGTCAACATGGGAAGTGTGTCAACATGGGAAGTGTGTCAACATGGAAAGTTTGTCAACATGGGAAGTGTGTCAACATGGAAAGTTTGTCAACATGGGAAGTGTGTCAACATGGGAAGTGTGTCAACATGGAAAGTTTGTCAACATGGGAAGTGTGTCAACATGGAAAGTTTGTCAACATGGGAAGTGTGTCAACATGGGAAGTGTGTCAACATGGGAAGTGTGTCAACATGGGGAAGTGTGTCAACATGGGAAGTGTGTCAACATGGGAGGTGTGTCAACATGGAAAGTTTGTCAACATGGGAAGTGTGTCAACATGGGAAGTGTGTCAACATGGAAAGTTTGTCAACATGGGAAGTGTGTCAACATGGGAAGTGTGTCAACATGGGGAAGTGTGTCAACATGGGAAGTGTGTCAACATGGGAAGTGTGTCAACATGGGAAGTGTGTCAACATGGGGAAGTGTGTCAACATGGGAAGTGTGTCAACATGGGGAAGTGTGTCAACATGGGGAAGTGTGTCAACATGGGGAAGTGTGTCAACATGGGAGGTGTGTCAACATGGGGAAGTGTGTCAACATGGGAGGTGTGTCAACATGGGAAGTGTGTCAACATGGGAAGTGTGTCAACATGGGAAGTGTGTCAACATGGAAAGTTTGTCAACATGGGAAGTGTGTCAACATGGGAAGTGTGTCAACATGGGAGGTGTGTCAACATGGGAAGTGTGTCAACATGGGAAGTGTGTCAACATGGGAAGTGTGTCAACATGGGGAAGTGTGTCAACATGGGAGGTGTGTCAACATGGGAGGTGTGTCAACATGGGAAGTGTGTCAACATGGGAAGTGTGTCAACATGGGAAGTGTGTCAACATGGGAAGTGTGTCAACATGGGAAGTGTGTCAACATGGGAAGTGTGTCAACATGGGAAGTGTGTCAACATGGGGAAGTGTGTCAACATGGGAAGTGTGTCAACATGGGGAAGTGTGTCAACATGGGAAGTGTGTCAACATGGGAAGTGTGTCAACATGGGAAGTGTGTCAACATGGGAAGTGTGTCAACATGGGAAGTGTGTCAACATGGGGAAGTGTGTCAACATGGGAAGTGTGTCAACATGGGAAGTGTGTCAACATTTGTCAACATGGAAGTGTGTCAACATGGGAAGTGTGTCAACATTGGAAGTGTGTCATCTTGGGAAGTGTGTCAACATGGGAAGTGTGTCAACGTGGGAAGTGTGTCAACATGGGAAGTGTGTCAACATGGGAGGTGTGTCAACATGGGAGGTGTGTCAACATGGGAAGTGTGTCAACATGGGAAGTGTGTCAACATGGAAAGTTTGTCAACATGGGAAGTGTGTCAACATGGGAAGTGTGTCAACATGGGAAGTGTGTCAACATGGGACGTGTGTCAACATGGAAAGTTTGTCAACATGGGAAGTGTGTCAACATGGAGGTGTGTCAAGTTTGTCAACATGGGAAGTGTGTCAACATGGGAAGTGTGTCAACATGGGAAGTGTGTCAACATGGGAAGTGTGTCAACATGGGAAGTGTGTCAACATGGGAGGTGTGTCAACATGGGAGGTGTGTCAACATGGGAGGTGTGTCAACATGGGAGGTGTGTCAACATGGGAGGTGTGTCAACATGGGAGGTGTGTCAACATGGGAGGTGTGTCAACATGGGAGGTGTGTCAACATGGGAGGTGTGTCAACATGGGAGGTGTCTGGGAAGTGCAACTAATGTAACTGGGGTAACATGGGAAGTGTGTCAACAGGAGGTGTCAACATGGGGAAGGCCAACATGGGAGGTGTGTCAACATGGGAGGTGTGCCAACATGGGAGGTGTGTCAACATGGGAGGTGTGCCAACATGGGAGGTGTGTCAACATGGGAGGTGTGCCAACACAAGAAGTGTACCAACACTCTTCTCTCATCTTTCTTTCACTCTCCTCTAACACTACTCTCGTCTCTTTCATTCACCCTCTTCTCTGTCTCTTCCTCTTTATTTTTCATCTCTCATTTACCCTCTCATATTCTCTCATCCTAAGCTTTCTCACTCACTTTCAATTTTCCAGTCTCTCTCTCTCTCTCTCTCTCTCTCTCTCTCTCTCTCTCTCTCTCTCTCTCTCTCTCTCTCTCTCTCTCTCTCTCTCTCTCTCTCTCTCTCTCTCTCTCTCTCTCTCTCTCTCTCTCTCTCTCTCTCTCTCTCTCTCTCTCTCTCTCTCTCTCGCTCTCTCCCTTTCTTTCTTCTACTTTCCCCCATCACTCCCCTTCACTCTTTCTCCTCTTTTCTGCCTATATCTTTTGTCTCTATATTCTCCTTTCTCTTCCCTCTCCTCTCTCTGTCTCTTCTTTGCCTTCTTTACCCACTCTTTTCCCTCCTTTTCCCTGCATTCTCCCTCTCTTCCCTTTTTCCTTCTCTTCTCCCTCTTTCTCCCTTTCTTCTCCCTCTACTCTCTTTTTCCCTCTCTTCACCCTCTTCTCCCTCTATTCCCTCTCTTTTACCTCCCTCTTCCCTCTCTTCCTTTTCTTCTCCCTCTCTCTCTCTTCCCTCTCTTCTCCCTCTCTTCCGTCTATGCTGGCCAGCCACCCACGTGCTTTCACACCCACATCTCTTAAAGTTGAGCCTTCTACCCACTGTACTGGTGCACTCTACTGTACCACTGTACTGGTGCTTGGTGCACTGTACTGGTGCTTGGTGCACTGTACTGATGCACTGTACTGTACCACTGTACTAGTGCTTGGTGCACTGTACTGGTGCTTGGTGCACTGTACTGGTGCTTGGTGCACTGTACTGGTGCTTGGTGCACTGTACTGGTGCTTGGTGCACTGTACTGGTGCTTGGTGCACTGTACTGGTGCTTGGTGCACTGTACTGGTGCTTGGTGCACTGTACTGGTGCTTGGTGCACTGTACTGGCGCTTGGTGCACCGTACTGGTGCTAGGTGCGCTGTACTTGTGTTTGGTGCACTGCACTGGTGCTTGTTGCACTGTACTGGTGCTTGGTGCACTGTACTGGTGCTTGGTGCACTGGTGCTTGGTGCACTGTACTGGTGCTTGGTGCACTGGTGCTTGGTGCACTGTACTGGTGCTTGGTGCACTGGTGCTTGGTGCACTGTACTGGTGCTTGGTGCACTGTACTGGCGCTTGGTGCACTGTACTGGTGCTTGGTGCACTGTACTGGTGCTTGGTGCACTGTACTGGTGCTTGGTGCACTGTACTGGCGCTTGGTGCACTGTACTGGTGCTTGGTGCGCTGTACTTGTGCTTGGTGCACTGTACTGGTGCTTGGTGCACTGTACTGGTGCTTGGTGCACTGTACTGGTGCTTGGTGCGCTGTACTTGTGCTTGGTGCACTGTACTGGTGCTTGGTGCACTGTACTGGTGCTTGGTGCACTGTACTGGTGCTTGGTGCACTGTACTGGTGCTTGGTGCACTGTACTGGTGCTTGGTGCACTGTACTGGCGCTTGGTGCACTGTACTGGTGCTTGTTGCACTGTACTGGCGCTTGTTGCACTGTACTGGTGTTTGGTGCACTGTACTGGCGCTTGGTGCACTGTACTGTACCACTGTACTGGTGCTTGGTGCAATGTACTGTACCACTGTACTGGTGCTTGGTGCACTGTACTGGTGCTTGATGCACTGTACTGCACCACTGTACTGGTGCTTAGTGCACTGTACTGCACCACTGTACTGGTGCTTGGTGCACTGTACTGTACCACTGTACTGGTGCTTAGTGCACTGTACTGCACCACTGTACTGGTGCTTGGTGCACTGTACTGTACCACTGTACTGGTGCTTGGTGCACTGTACTGTACCACTGTACTGGTGCTTAGTGCACCGTACTGTACCACTGTACTGGTGCTTAGTGCACTGTACTGCACCACTGTACTACTGCTTGGTGCACTGTACTGTACCACTGTACTGGTGCTTGGTGCACTGTACTGCACCACTGTACTGGTGCTTGGTGCACTGTACTGCACCACTGTACTGGTGCTTAGTGCACTGTACTGTACCACTGTACTGGTGCTTGGTGCACTGTACTGTACCACTGTACTGGTGCTTGGTGCACTGTACTGCACCACTGTACTGGTGCTTGGTGCACTGTACTGCACCACTGTACTGGTGCTTGGTGCACTGTACTGCACCACTGTACTGGTGCTTGGTGCACTGTACTGCACCACTGTACTGGTGCTTGGTGCACTGTACTGCACCACTGTACTGGTGCTTGGTGCACTGTACTGCACCACTGTACTGGTGCTTGGTGCACTGTACTGCACCACTGTACTGGTGCTTGGTGCACTGTACTGCACCACTGTACTGGTGCTTGGTGCACTGTACTGCACCACTGTACTAGTGCTTGGTACACTGTACTGTATCACTGTACTGTACCACTGTACTAGTGCTTTGTGCACTGTACTGTACCACTGTACTAGTGCTTTGTGCACTGTACTGTACCACTGTACTAGTGCTTGGTGCACTGTACTGTACCACTGTACTAGTGCTTGGTACACTATACTGTATCACTGTACCGGTGTCTGGTACACTGTAGTGTAATACTGTACCGGTGTCTGGTACACTGTACTGTACCACTGTACCGGTGTCTGGTACAATGTACTGTATCACTGTACCGGTGTCTGGCACACTGTAGTGCACCACTGTACCGGTGTCTGGTACACTGTACTGTACCACTGTACCGGTGTCTGGTACAATGTACTGTATCACTGTACCGGTGTCTGGTACACTGTAGTGCACCACTGTACCGGTGTCTGGTACACTGTACTGTACCTCTGTACCGGTGTCTGGTACAATGTACTGTATCACTGTATCGTTGTCTGGTACACTGTACTGTACCACTGTACCGATATCTACTACACTGCATTGTGGCACCTTTATTCATGATGCCAAATTCTCTCTGGTATTAAGACTATAGACCCAGTTTCTGGAGGCATCCTGTGCTTGTGTAAACCTTTGGACTGCCACCCACAAGGGTGAGGTGGGTCACAAAGGTACCTCGATTGCCACCCACAACAAGGGTGAGGTGGGTCACAAAGGTACCTTGACTGCCACCCACAACAAGAGTGAGGTGGATCTCAAATGTACCTTGACTGCTACTCACAACAAGGGTGAGGTGCCTCACAAAGACACCTCGACTGCCACCCACAACAAGGGTGAGGTTGGTTACAAAGGTATCTTGACTGCCACCCACAACAAGGGTGAGGTGGGTCACAGAGGTACCTTGACTGCCACCCACCACAAGAGTGAGGTGGATCACAAAGCCATATCGACTGCAACTCACAACAAGGGTGAAGTGGGTCACAAAGACACCTCGACTGCCACCCACAACAAGGGTGAGGTGGGTCACAAAGGTACCTTGACTGCCACCCACAACAAGGGTGAGGGGGATCTCAAATGTACCTTGACTGCTACTCACAACAAGGGTGAGGTGCCTCACAAAGACACCTCGACTGCCACCCACAACAAGGGTGAGGTTGGTTACAAAGGTATCTTGACTGCCACCCACAACAAGGGTGAGGTGGGTCACAGAGGTACCTTGACTGCCACCCACCACAAGAGTGAGGTGGATCACAAAGCCATATCGACTGCAACTCACAACAAGGGTGAAGTGGGTCACAAAGACACCTCGACTGCCACCCACAACAAGGGTGAGGTGGGTCACAAAGACACCTCGACTGCCACCCACAACAAGGGTGAGGTTGGTTACAAAGGTATCTTGACTGCCACCCACAACAAGGGTGAGGTGGGTCACAGAGGTACCTTGACTGCCACCCACCACAAGAGTGAGGTGGATCACAAAGCCATATCGACTGCAACTCACAACAAGGGTGAAGTGGGTCACAAAGACACCTCGACTGCCACCCACAACAAGGGTTAGGTGGGTCACAAAGGTACCTCTACTGCCACCCACCACAAGAGTGAGGTGGGTCTCAAAGGCACCTCGACTGCCACCCACAACAAGGGTGAGGTGCGTCACAGAGGTACCTTGACTGCCACCCACCACAAGAGTGAGGTGGATCACAAAGCCATATCGACTGCAACTCACAACAAGGGTGAAGTGGGTCACAAAGACACCTCGACTGCCACCCACAACAAGGGTGAGGTGGGTCACAAAGACACCTCGACTGCCACCCACAACAAGGGTGAGGTTGGTTACAAAGGTATCTTGACTGCCACCCACAACAAGGGTGAGGTGGGTCACAGAGGTACCTTGACTGCCACCCACCACAAGAGTGAGGTGGATCACAAAGCCATATCGACTGCAACTCACAACAAGGGTGAAGTGGGTCACAAAGACACCTCGACTGCCACCCACAACAAGGGTTAGGTGGGTCACAAAGGTACCTCTACTGCCACCCACCACAAGAGTGAGGTGGGTCTCAAAGGCACCTCGACTGCCACCCACAACAAGGGTGAGGTGCGTCACAAAGATGCCTTGTCTTCCACACACAGGATGTGATCATCCTGTGTTCCTTGAGTGGCGTTCCTGAGCGTGTGGTAGCAAACACCTCGGGAAGAGAAGTGTAAGACACTCATACACTACATCTGGGTCCGTTGTGACTATTGTCAAGTCACAAATTAGCATGAAAATGGGAAGAAATTATATTAGAGCTCGACAAGAAGAAGAAACAGATGACAAGTTGCCAAGAGAGACCAGGAAGAAACGGAAGACAAGTCAATAAAGTAAGTAGGAAGAAACAAAAGACAGGTCAGTAAGAGAGAAGAGGAAGACACAGAAGACAGATATCCTGGTGATAAACATTCCTGTTCTCTGTCATTTACGTCACTGGACCTATCGTCTGATCGTCGCTCAGTTCTCTCGCTCACTTGTGACCTGACAATGCTCAAGACAGACTCAACCCTAATGAGTTTTCCCTTCAAAGTGTGAGTAATATTTCAATTGATCCAGTCAGGGTATTGTGACTTACAGTCACCAACATAGCTATGATTCATTTTATTTAACAAGTGTTGAAATCGTTCAGTCAACCAGTGTTTGAGAGTACAGTTCCTTGCTGAGAACTGCCAGACTTTTCGTTCTAATTGTCAACTATTGCGCCCCCTTAATGGGGCCCAATGTATATTTACCTTTTCACATAATTTTATATTGCCAATATTTTCATTAATAGCTAAAATGAAAATATCCTGCTTTATATTATTATTTGACTTATTAATTTAGCTATGTATGTATGTAGGATGTAACAATTACACTTCTCACTGTGCTCACTGTTAAAGAGTTGTGATTGACTGTCTGTTGTCGCAGACTGCCTTGCTAACTACCACTCACTTGTTGGTATCAGGCTGTACCTTGCACCTCGCTGGAGTAGCATAGGCGAGTCACGTGGTCTCACCTGATGTGAGGCCTGTTCTCGAGAAATCGTTCTCTCTCCCCAGATGGCCATCGCTCGACCAGCACCTCTCTGCATCTCTCCAGAGATCTCTCTCGTCTCTGGCTGTTTGTTCGCTATTTAGACTGTTTTGGAAGAGTATGGTTTCTCTGGTGTGTCGAAACATACTTCTTGTAACTCTGTGTAACTCTGTTCACAGAGGATAGTTCAAACTTAGTGACTTTTGACGTTTTGCTGAGGTTGGGTGTCGTACTGACACTCTGAGTCAACACAGGTCCCAAGCTATAGCTTCTGACCTATTTTATGTGGCATCTACGCACCGTCGTAGTCGGGGATTTGGTTATGCTGAACTTAGATTCAGTATTAAGGGAGTTTTATGACTTATGGAGAATCTGCTGATGGTCTCCAGTGAGGGTCGATATTTGGTCTCCTTGTTCCTGACGCTGTGCTGCTGTTTGTTACATTATTGCTGTTGGCGAGTGATTCGTCATATTATTCAAGCTGCTTTGATTGCCTTGTTGGTCAAGAAGATAGATTATTTGAGAGCGTTTAGTAACTCACTTTTTAAGTCTATGTCGAGTCGAGTCTTACTGAGACATAAACACTTTGAGCACACACGCACACATTCACACACGCTGGTATATGTTAATATTATTTTTATAATTGATGATAACGTACCAGACGGTACTTAAGAGTCATACTGATATGAAATGCGCCTTCAGCACTATATTACCATATGTACAAGTTCTCTTTGCACTACAAGAGAAGTGTAGGAGCTTATTGCCTAAATTATATCAAATTCATTTACTTTGATTTTGTCCACCTAGACAACTTTGTTAATAAACTTCTCAATATTTATTTCGTTGGATTATTATCACCTGGTTGTGATCCCAAAACTCTATACAAGGGATAACTAGACATTATCTTATTCCGACATCTTGTTACAAAAACCATAAACAGGTTGAGTGCTAGAAAGAGAGACCTAGTATTCTCTAGAGATGTCTATACCTTATAGACATCGCCATTTTGCAACATCAACTGTCGTCAGGAATTCACTCACGCATTGCATAAATCATTATCACAATGCAATTACAGGAATTAAAAATATTTTTCGCATTCTGAGATTCTTGTATGTAATTCACCGAATGTCCTCGGCCATGACAGCACATTCAAACAAAAGGGGAAAGACCTGAAATATCCTCGATGTGTATGCTGGAAGAGATGTTGGGTTCTTGGTCAGGCAGGTAGCCTTTTGGAAGGGTAATGCCCCGTGGGAAGAGTGGCACCCTGCAGGGAGAGTGACACTCTGTGGAAAGAGTGACACCACTCCCAGAGAAGGGGGGCTCCTTCCCCCAGGGACAAACCACTTTTAACACTGTGTCGAGGGACACGGGAAGTACTAAGCTAAATACTTTGAAAACTGGTATTACCCGACATAACTGACTGCTGCCATTGTTATACTGATTACTACACCTCTCCTCCACCAAGGTCCACACATACACATGCAAAACCATGGAGAAGATTATCAGGAGAAGAGTGGTGCAGCAGCACCTAGAAAGGAATGAGCTTATCAACGACAACCAGCACGGATTCAGTGACGTTAAATCCTGTGTCACTAACTTACTGGAGTTTTATGACAAGGTGACAGCAGTAAGACAAGAGAGAGAGAGAGAGGTGGGTAGACTGCGATTTCTTGGACTGTACGAAGGCGTTTGACACAGTTCCACACAAGAGATTAGTGCAAAACCTTGAGGACCAAGCAGGGATAACAAGGAAAGCACTGCAATGGAGCAGAGAGTACCTGACGGGAAGACATTAGCGAGTCATGGTACGTGACAAGGCGTCATTGTGGGCGCCTGCGACGAGCGGGGTTCCACAGGGTTCAGTCCTGTGACAGGTGCTGTTTCTGGTATATGTGAATGACATGACGGAAGGAATAGACTCAGAAGTGTCCCTGTTTGCAGATGATGTGAAGTTAATGAGGAGAATTCAATCGAAGGAGGACCAGGCAGGACTACAAAAGGATCTAGAAAGGCTGCAGAAACTGGCTCCGTGAGTTCAACCCCACCAAGTGCAAAGTCATGAAGATTGGGGAAGGGTAAAGAAGACTACAGACAGAGTACAATCTAGGGGGGCCCAAAGACTACAAACTTCACTCAAGGAAATGGATCTTGGGGTGAGCATAATACCGAGCACATCTCCCGAGGCGCACATCAACCAAATAACTGCTGCAGCATATTGCCGCCTAGCAAACCTAAGAATAGCATTCCGACATCTCCGTAAGGAATCGTTCAGGACCCTGTACACCGTGTACGTCAGGCCCATATTGGAGTATGCGGCACCAGTCTGGAACCCACACCTAGCCAAGCACGTAAAGAAACTAGAGAAACTGCATATGTTTGCATCGAGACTTGTCCCGGAGCTAAGGAGTATGTCATACGAGGAGAGGTTAAGGGAAATCGACTTGACGATACTGGACGACAGGAGGGATAGGGAGGATATGATAATGACATATAAAATACTGAGAATAATTGACAAGGTGGATAGAGACGGGAAACTCCAGAGATGGTACACAGCAACAAAGGGTCACAAAAGGAAGTTGAAGACTTAGATGAGTCACAGGGATGTTAGGAAGTATTTCTTCAGTCATAGAGCTGTCAGGAAATGGAAAAATATGGAAAGTGATGTAGTGGAGGCAGGAGGTATGATAAAGTTTATGGAGCAGGGGTGACCCTGTATCGACCAGTGAAGAGGGGAGGAGGGCAGGAGCTGTGACTCGACCCCTTCAACCATAATTAGGTGAGTACACACACAAACACACACACACACACACACACGCGCGCGCGCGCGCGCGCACACACACACACACACACACACACACACACACACACACACACACACACACACACACACACACACACACACACACACACAGGTCCTAGGACCTGTACTGTTCCTGGTATACGTGAACGACATAACGGAAGGGATAGACTCAGAAGTGTCCTTGTTTGCAGATGATGTGAAGTTAATGAGAAGAATCAAATCGGATGAGGATCAGGCAGGACTACAAAGAGACCTGGACAGGCTACAAGCCAGGTCCAGCAACTGGCTCCTTGAATTTAACCCTGCCAAATGCAAAGTCATGAAGATTGGGGAAGGGCAAAGAAGACCGCACACACAATATAGTTTAGATGGCCAAAGACTGCAAACCTCACTCAAGGAAAAAGATCTGGGGGTGAGTATAACACCGAACATATCTCCTGAGGCGCACATCAATCAGATAACTGCTGCAGCATACGGGCGCCTGGCAAACCTACGGATAGCGTTCCGATACCTCAGTAAGGATTCGTTCAAGACTCTGTATACCATTTACGTCAGGCCCATACTGGAGTATGCAGCACCAGTTTGGAATCCACACCTAGTCAAGCACGTCAAGAAATTAGAGAAAGTGCAAAGGTTTGCAACAAGACTAGTCCCAGAGCTACGGGGATTGTCCTATGAAGAAAGGTTGAGGGAAATCGGCCTGACGACACTGGAGGCCAGGAGGGTCAGGGGAGACATGATAACGACATATAAAATACTGCGCGGAATAGACAAGGTGGACAAAGACGGGATGTTCCAGAGATGGGACACAGACACAAGAGGTCACAATTGGAAGTTGAAGACTCAGATGAATCAAAGGGATGTTAGGAAGTATTTCTTCAGTCATAGAGTAGTCAGGCCGTGGAATAGCCTAGAAAGTGACGTAGTGGAGGCGGGAACCATACTTAGTTTTAAGGCGAGGTATGATAGAGCTCATGGGGCAGGGAGAGAGAGGACCTAGTAGCAATCAGCGAAGAGGCGGGGCCAGGAGCTGTGACTCGACCCCTGCAACCACAAATAGGTGAGTACAAATAGGTGAGTACACACACACACACACACACAAGTAAGTTGCATGTACATCAACAAACACACTTGGCCACTCTCTTTACTGCCAATTCTAATTCTCTCTCTCTCTCTCTCTCTCTCTCTCTCTCTCTCTCTCTCTCTCTCTCTCTCTCTCTCTCTCTCTCTCTCTCTCTCTCTCTCTCTCTCTCTCTCTCTCTCTCTCTCTCTCACCAAAATAGCATCGCCGTCATTATCTAAGTAGTGAGGTCAAAAGGTCAAAGGTCATGCGCAAGACGGAAGTATAATTAATGTGACCACCCAACCACACACTGCCAGCAACCATCAACCACACACTGCCAGCAACCATCAACCACACACTGCCAGCAACCATCAACCACACACTGCCAGCAACCATCAACCACACACTGCCAGCAACCATCAACCACACACTGCCAGCAACCATCAACCACACACTGCCAGCAACCATCAACCACACACTGCCAGCAACCATCAACCACACACTGCCAGCAACCATCAACCACACACTGCCAGCAACCATCAACCACTCACTTCCAACAACCATCAACCACTCACTTCCAACAACCATCAACCACACACTGCCAGCAACCATCAACCACACACTGCCAGCAACCATCAACCACACACTGCCAGCAACCATCAACCACACACTGCCAGCAACCATCAACCACACACTGCCAGCAACCATCAACCACACACTGCCAGCAACCATCAACCACACACTGCCAGCAACCATCAACCACTCACTTCCAACAACCATCAACCACTCACTTCCAACAACCATCAACCACACACTGCCAGCAACCATCAACCACACACTGCCAGCAACCATCAACCACACACTGCCAGCAACCATCAACCACACACTGCCAGCAACCATCAACCACACACTGCCAGCAACCATCAACCACACACTGCCAGCAACCATCAACCACACACTGCCAGCAACCATCAACCACACACTGCCAGCAACCATCAACCACTCACTTCCAACAACCATCAACCACTCACTTCCAACAACCATCAACCACACACTGCCAGCAACCATCAACCACACACTGCCAGCAACCATCAACCACTCACTTCCAACAACCATCAACCACACACTGCCAGCAACCATCAACCACACACTTCCAACAACCATCAACCACTCACTTCCAACAACCATCAACCACACACTGCCAGCAACCATCAACCACACACTGCCAGCAACCATCAACCGCGCACTTCCAACAACCATCAACCACACACTCAGCCAGCAAACATCAACCGCACACTGCCAGCAACCATCAACCACACACTTCCAAACACAACAACTACACACTGCCAGCAACCATCAACCACACACTTCCAACAACCATCAACGACACACTCAGCCAGCAAACATCAACCACACACTGCCAGCAACCATCAACTACACACTGCCAACAACCATCAACCATACACAGCCAGCAACCATCAACTACACACTTCAAACAACCATAAACCACACACAGCCAAAAACCATCAACCACACACTGTCAACAACCATCAACCATACACAGCCAGCAACCATCAACTACACACTTCAAACAACCATCAACCACACACTGTCAACAACCATCATCCACACACTGCCAGCAACTATCAACCACACACTTCCAACGACCATCAACCACACACTTCCAACAACCATCAACCACACACTGCCAACAACCATCAACCACACACTGCCAACAACCATGAACCACACACTGTCAACAACCATCAACCACACACTGCCAACAACCATCAACCATACACAGCCAGTAACCTTCAACTACACACTTCAAACAACCATCAACCACACACTTCCAACAACCATCAACCACACACAGCCAGCAACCATCAACCACACACTTCCAACAAACATCAACCACACACAGCCAACAACCATCAACCACACACTGCCAGCAACTATCAACCACACACTTCCAACAAACATCAACCACACACAGCCAACAACCATCAAACACACATTGCCAACAACCATCAACCACTCACTGCCAACAACCATCAACCACACACTGCCAACAACCATCACCCACACACTGCCAACAACCATCAATCACACACTTGAAACCGCCATGAACTACACACTGCCAGCAACCATCAACCACACACTTCCAACAACCATCAACTACACACTGCCAGCAACCATCAACTACACACTTCAAACAACCATCAACCACACACAGCCAACAAACATCAACAACACACTGCCAACAACCATCAACCATACACAGCCAGCAACCATCAACTACACACTTCAAACAACCATCAACCACACGCTTCCAACAACCATCGACCACACACAGCCAGCAACCATCAACCACACACTTCCAACAAACATCAACCACACACTGCCAACAACCATCAACCACACACTGCCAACAACCATCAACCACACACAGCCAGCAACTATCAACCACACACTTCCAACAACCATCAACCACACATTTCCAACAACCATCAACCACACACTGCCAACAACCATCAACCACACACTGCCAACAACCATCAACCACACACTTCAAACAACCATCAACCACACACTGCCAACAAGCATCAACCACACACAGCCAACAACCATCAACCACACAATTCCAACAAACATGAACCACACACTGCCAACAACCATCAACCACACACTGCCAGCAACTACCAACCACACACTTCCAACGACCATCAACCACACACTTCCAACAACCATCAACCACACACTGCCAACAACCATCAACCACACACTGCCAACAACCATCAACCACACACTGCCAACAGCCATCAACCACAAACTGCCAACAACCATCAACTACACACTGCCAACAGCCATCAACCACACACTGCCAACAACCATCAACCACACACTTCCAACAACCATCAACCACACACTTCCAACAACCATCAACCACACACTGCCAACAACCATCAACTACACACTGTCAACAACCATCAACCACACACTGCCAACAACCATCAACCACACACTGCCAACAACCATCAACTACACACTGTCAACAACCATCAACCACACACTGCCAACAACCATCAACCACACACAGCCAGCAACCATTAACCACACACTGTCAAGAACCATGAACCACACACTGCCAACAACCATCAACCACACACTGCCAACAACCATCAACCACACACTTCCAACAACCATCAACCACAATTTTCCAACAACCATCAACCACACACTGCCAGCAACCACCAACCGCACACTTCCAGCAACCATCAACCACACACTTCCAACAACCATCAACCACACACTGCCAACAATCATCAACCACACACTGACAACAACCATCAACCACACATTTCCAACAACCATCAACCACACACTGCCAACAACCATCAACCACACACTTCCAACAACCATCAACCACACATTTCCAACAACCATCAACAACACACTGCCAACAATCATCAACCACACACTGCCAACAATCATCAACCACACACTGCCAACAACCATCAACCACACATTTCCAACAACCATCAACCACACACTGCCAACAACCATCAACCACACACTTCCAACAACCATCAACCACACACTTCCAACAACCATTAACCACACACTTCCAACAACCATCAACCACACACTTCCAACAACCATCAACCACACACTACCAACAACCATCAACCACACACTTCCAACAACCATCAACCACACACTGCCAACAACCATCAACCACACACTGCCAGCAACCACCAACCGCACACTTCCAGCAACTATCAACTGCACACTTCCAACAACCATCAACCACACACTGCCATCAACCATCAACCACATACTGCCAGCAACTATCAACCACACACTTCCAAAAACCATCAACCACACACTTCCAGCAACCATCAACCACACACTTGAAACAACCATGAAATACACACTTCCAACAACCATCAACTACACACTGCCAGGAACCATCAACCGCACACTTCCAGCAACCATCAACTACACACTGCCAGGAACCATCAACCGCACATTTCCTGCAACCATCAACCGCACATTGCCAGCAACCATCAACCACACACTTCCAACAACCATCAACTACACACTGCCAGCAACCATCAACCACACACTTCAAACAACCATCAACCACACACAGCCAACAACCATCAACCACACACTGCCAACAACCATCAACCATACACAGCCAGCAACCATCAACTACACACTTCAAACAACCATCAACCACACACTGCCAACAAGCATCAACCACACACAGCCAGCATCCATCAACCACACAATTCCAACAAACATCAACCACACACTGTCAACAACCATCAACCACACACTGCCAGCAACTATCAACCACACACTTCCAACGACCATCAACCACGCACTTCCAACAAACATCAACCACACACTGCCAGCAACCATCAACCACACACTCCCAGCAACCATCAACCACTCACTTCCAACAACCATCAACCACACACTGCCAGCAACCATCAACCACACACTTCCAACAACCATCAACCACTCACTTCCAACAACCATCAACCACACACTGCCAGCAACCATCAACCACACACTGCCAGCAACCATCAACCGTGCACTTCCAACAACCATCAACCACACACTCAGCCAGCAAACATCAACCGCACACTGCCAGCAACCATCAACCACACACTTCCAAACACAACAACTACACACTGCCAGCAACCATCAACCACACACTTCCAACAACCATCAACCACACACTCAGCCAGCAAACATCAACCGCACACTGCCAGCAACCATCAACCACACACTTCCAAACACAGCAACTACACACTGCCAGCAACCATCAACTACACACTGCCAACAACCATCAACCATACACAGCCAGCAACCATCAACTACACACTTCAAACAACCATAAACCACACACAGCCAAAAACCATCAACCACACACTGTCAACAACCATCAACCATACACAGCCAGCAACCATCAACTACACACTTCAAACAACCATCAACCACACACTGTCAACAACCATCATCCACACACTGCCAGCAACTATCAACCACACACTTCCAACGACCACCAACCACACACTTCCAACAACCATCAACCACACACTGCCAACAACCATCAACCACACACTGCCAACAACCATGAACCACACACTGTCAACAACCATCAACCACACACTGCCAACAACCATCAACCATACACAGCCAGTAACCTTCAACTACACACTTCAAACAACCATCAACCACACACTTCCAGCAACCATCAACCACACACAGCCAGCAACCATCAACCACACACTTCCAACAAACATCAACAACACACAGCCAACAACCATCAACCACACACTGCCAGCAACTATCAACCACACACTTCCAACAAACATCAACCACACACAGCCAACAACCATCAACAACACACTTCCAGCAACCATCAATCACACACTTGAAACCACCATGAACTACACACTGCCAGCAACCATCAACCACACACTTCCAACAACCATCAACTACACACTGCCAGCAACCATCAACTACACACTTCAAACAACCATCAACCACACACAGCCAACAACCATCAACAACACACTGCCAACAACCATCAACCATACACAGCCAGCAACCATCAACTACACACTTCAAACAACCATCAACCACACACTGCCATCAAGCATCAACCACACACAGCCAGCATCCATCAACCACACAATTCCAACAAACATCAACCACACACTGCCAACAACCATCAACCACACACTGCCAGCAACTATCAACCACACACTTCCAACGACCATCAACCACACACTTCCAACAACCATCAAACACACATTGCCAACAACCATCAACCACACACTGCCAACAACCATCAACCACACACTGCCAACAACCATCACCCACACACTGCCAACAACCATCAACCATACACAGCCAGCAACCTTCAACTACACACTTCAAACAACCATCAACCACACGCTTCCAACAACCATCAACCACACACAACCAGCAACCATCAACCACACACTTACAACAAACATCAACCACACACTGCCAACAACCATCAACCACACACTGCCAACAACCATCAACCACACACAGCCAGCAACTATCAACCACACACTTCCAACAACCATCAACCACACACTTCCAACAACCATCAACCACACACTGCCAACAACCATCAACCACACACTGCCAACAACCATCAACCACACACTTCCAACAACCATCAACCACACACTTCCAACAACCATCAACCACACACTGCCAACAACCATCAACCACACACTTCAAACAACCATCAACCACACACTTCAAACAACCATCAGCCACACACTGCCAACAACCATCAACCACACACAGCCAGCAACAATTAACCACACACTGCCAACAATCATCAACCACACAACCATCAACCACACACTGCCAACAACCATCAACCACACACTGCCAACAGTCATCAGCCACACACTGTTAACAACCATCGAACACACACTGTCAACAACCATCAACTACACACTGCCAACAACCATCAACCACACACTGCCAACAGTCATCAACCACACACTGCCAACAGTCATCAACCACACACTGTCAACAACCATCAAACACACACTGTCAACAACCATCAACCACACACTGCCAACAGTCATCAACCACACACTGCCAACAACCATCAAACACACACTGTCAACAACCATCAACTACACACTGCCAACAACCATCAACCACACACTGTCAACAACCATCAAACACACACTGTCAACAACCATCAATCACACACTGTCAACAACCATCAACCCCACACTGTCAACAACTATCAACCACACGCTGCCAGCAACCATCAACCACACACTGTCAACAAATATCAAACACACACTGTCAACAACCATCAACCACACACTGTCAACAACCATCAACCACACACTGCCAACAACCATCAAACACACACTGCCAACAACCATCAAACACACACTGTCAACAACCATCAACCACACACTGTCAACAACCATCAACCACACACTGTCAACAACCATCAACCACACACTGCCAACAACCATCAAACACACACTGTCAACAACCATCAACCACACACTGTCAACAACCATCAACCACACACTGTCAACAACCATCAAACACACATTGTCAACAACCATCAACCACACACTGTCAACAACCCTCAACCACACACTGCTAACAACCATCAAACACACACTGCCAACAACCATCAACCACACACAGCCAACAACCATCAACTACACACTGTCAACAACCATCAAACACACACTGCCAACAACCATCAACCACACACTGCCAACAACCATCAACCACACACTGCCAACAACCATCAACCACACACTTCAAACAACCATCAACCACACACTTCAAACAACCATCAACCACACACTGCCAACAACAATCAACCACACACAGCCAGCAACAATTAACCACACACTGCCAACAATCATCAACCACACAATTATCAACCACACACTGCCTACAACCATCAACCACACACTGCCAACAGTCATCAGCCACACACTGTCAACAACCATCAAACACACACTGTCAACAACCATCAACTACACACTGCCAACAACCATCAACCACACACTGCCAACAGTCATCAACCACACACTGCCAACAGTCATCAACCACACACTGTCAACAACCATCAAACACACACTGTCAACAACCATCAACTACACACTGCCAACAACCCTCAACCACACACTGTCAACAACCATCAAACACACACTGTCAACAACCATCAATCACACACTGTCAAAAACCATCAACCACACACTGTCAACAACCATCAAACACACACTGTCAACAACCATCAACCACACACAGCCAACAACCATCAAACACACACTGCCAACAACCATCAACCACACACAGCCAACAACCATCAACTACACACTGTCAACAACCATCAACCACACACTGCCAACAACCATCAACCACACACTGCCAACAACCATCAATCATTCATGTATATTATGTACGTATAACTGCCATGTTCCTGTCTTGTTCACGAGCATTTTCCTGGTCGTAGCGGCTGCACGTTTAATTATGTTCATACATTCTTACTTTCTGGGCTCTTGATGTGTCGACCACATACGTCTTATTATACCCTCCACAAGTTATGATATTCTCCTGCACTTGTGCTCTGCTGTCATATCTCTTTATTATTAAATCTTTAATATTGGTTGAAGAATTTGTAAAAACAATTAAATTGGCTGCCTCTGATAAATATGTTGCTAACAGACAGAACAACGTATTTCCTTGATAAATCAAGGAACGGGCGGGGTATGAACCCATGGCGAGTGAGTCCTACAACTCACAGGCCAGCGCGTTAACCACTTGGCCAGCTGGCTCAAATAACATTCACCCAGCTAAGTATATTTCTGTACACCACAGCGAGGTTAGCATGTGCCACCATTGTGACCACAAATATAGGAATTTAGAGACGATTCCCACACCAGCGTGACTGTGTTGATGTTTCTTCCTGTTGAGAATGTGTTCTGCTCCTGTTGAGAATGTGTTCTGCTCCTGTTGAGAATGTGTACTGTTTCTGTTCAGAATGTGTACTGTTTCTGTTCAGAATGTGTACTGTTTCTGTTCAGAATGTGTACTGTTTCTGTTCAGAATGTATGCTCTTCCTGTTGAAAATGTGTTCTATTCCTGTTGAGAATATGTACTGTTTCTGTTGAGAATGTATGCTGTTACTCTTGAGAATATGTGCTGAACCTGTTGAGAATGTATGCTGTTCCTGTTGAGAATGTATGCTGTTCCTGTTGAGACTGTATGCTGTTCCTGTTGAGACTGTATGCTGTTCCTGTTGAGAATATATACTGTTCCTGTTGAGAATGTATGCTGTTCCTGTTGAGACTGTATACTGTTCCTGTTGAGAATGTATGCTGTTCCTGTTGAGACTGTATACTGTTCCTGTTGAGAATGTATGCTGTTCCTGTTGAGCTTTTCTAGGTCCTGTTTTCGTGATACGAGTAACGATGAAGTAAGTCGTTCTTGTTAGTCGGTTTTCTGTGTGATTTGAATAAAAGTTAATTTTTACCGAAGTCTATAGAAACCTTACAAGAACGACTGACATCAATTTGACTTCCTTCACGATAATAGAACTGAGAGGGACGTAGTGATAGGATTGCTTTTTAAGACCATAAAATGTATGTAGACCATTGTTCCTTAAAGAACAATGTGAATTCGTTACACAGTCTTGCAAACAACTTCACTCTTCATTTCATCTCTGACTGCAGGAAACGTGCAGGATACATTCTCAACAGGAACAAACAACGTCGACACTACAGACGAAACATCAACCAAATATATAGTTGTGCCTGTTAGCAACACAGCTGTGAGAGAGTCTAAACTAGCTGCAAACTCTTCAACTTCTATTAAACATTTAGCAAGAAACAGACAGATTGACAGCACATCCACCAGTGCAGAAGTCTATCATATCTTGTAGAGGGTGTGATAAGACGTACATGGGCGAAACATCAAGATCCCTGGTAGTAAGAATACCTGAACATCATGCGTGCAGCCGCTACGACCAGTAAATGCAAGTGTCCAACACAGGAGCAAGCACAGCCACCGCTTGACATTCGCAGAAGCTAAATCATTACCCGTGAAAATAACCAGCGTTGTCTAGAGGTCGTCATGACAGCAGTAACCATCACCATCCCACAAAATATCTGGGTTCAATGGCAGTTCCAAAGTCCTAGCAGAACGTTTACTACACAACTAGACTGACATTAGATGACAACAGTCATCAACGTCATGTCTACACCAGGGAGAACTGTAACATGTTACTCCACTGTTGACAGCAACCTCTCAAATGCGACCCATCACACCTCAGCTCTTCTATTACTACTGCTGCTGCTGCTGCTACTACTACTATTACTGCTACCTCCTATTTTATCTCTTCCCTCTACCCTGCCATCTGACTCCCACCACTATACATTCTCGTTTCTTAGTTGTCTCTGTGTTAGGACTGAAGATTCCACTTGTGGTGAAACGTTTCCTCAATAAAAGTCTTGAACTGTGCGCATATGTCTCCATCTACATACTGACGCTATCACCATATGTTTCCAGTCATCTTTCAGTGTGTATACTCAGAGAAGTGTATGTTTCTCTGGACGTGTACTCACTCCTGCTAGAGGGAATTCTAGACGATGTTTGGGGTCCGTCCTGCAACACTTGTGTCAGAACTGAAGTAAAACTGTGAGAAGAGAAGGCAAGTTGCTACTACTACATGTACTACTACTACTACTGTTGCTACTACTACTACTGCTGTTCCTACTATTATTACTGTTGCTACTACTACTACTACTGTTGCTACTACTACTGCTGTTGCTATTACTACTACTAGTGTTGCTACTACTACTACTACGACTGTTGCTACTACTACTACTGTTACTACTAATGTTGCTATTACTACTGTTGCTACTACTACTACTACTGTTGCTACTACTACTACTATTGTTGCTACTACTACTACTGTTGCTACTACTACTACTACTGTTACTACTATTGGTACTGTTGCTACTACTACTACTGTTACTACTACTACTACTACTACTGTTGTTACCATTATCACCTGCCACCACTGTTGCTACCATACACTACCACCTGTTGCCTACATTACCTACTGTTGCTACTACTACCGTTGCCACTACCATACTGTTGCACACACATTACTACCGTTGCCATACACGTTGCCACCTACTAGTACCACCGTTGCCTACACCATACGTGCCACATTACACCACCTGTTGTTACCTATTATACCTCTTCACTACACGTGCCGCACCACCACCACCGTGCCTACATCCACCACCGTTGCCACTACCACTACCGTTGCACCATCCACATCCACCTACCACCGCTTGCCACTATACCACCTGCCGCCACCACCAGTACCACCGTTACCACATCATCACCACCGTTGTTACCATTACCACTGTTCGCACCACCACTACCACCGTTGCCACATCACTACTACTGTTGGCAATACCTCACACCTGTTGCTACTACTACTACTATTACTACTGTTGCTACTACTACTACCACTGTTGCTACTACTACTATTACTACTACTGTTGCTATTACTACTGTTGCTATTACTACTGTTGCTACTACTACTACTACTACTGTTGATACTACTATTACTACTACTGCTGCTACTATTACTACTGTTACTACTACTACTACTGTTGCTACTACTTCTACTCCTGTTGGTACTACTACTACTGTTGCTGCTACTACTACTACTACTATTACTACCACTACTAGCAGTTGTTTCATGTGCTGTGTTCTGATAATTTCGTCTAACCTGTCTAATAACTTTGTCCCTCACCCTCTTTCCGACACATCCGATCTTCTCCCAGTTTTCTAGCTCAGTTGTAATGATAATGATCCAGGAGGAACCGAAACATCGTGCAACGTTTTCTCTAGCAAGTGTAGACTGGGTGATTTGTTGTAGTCTTCACCTGTGGTCAATACACTTTAAAGATAATAAACTATCCCGCTCAGAGAATAAGAGAGGACGATGCAATTACTGATGAGAATGATGATAGTCTCGGTGGAAAATGTCTTCTGAGGCTAGTCTCAAGGTCTTTGAGGACCCCGCTAAATGGCTGACACATTATCTTCTTATTGATCACGAGAGAGAGAGAGAGAGAGAGAGAGAGAGAGAGAGAGAGAGAGAGAGAGAGAGAGAGAGAGAGAGAGAGAGAGAGAGAGAGAGAGAGAGAGAGGGCTAATAGGATTAAGGCGTACCTAGTACCTGGTTGACAGTAGAGGCTACATAACTCTCTACGAAGCACAAGTGCGCTCACATTTTGAGTATGCTCTAATGTCTTGTGCTGCCTTTTGTTCCCGTCTCATCTACGACTTGTTGACAGAACAGATAACGAGCAAGATGACTCATCCCTTGCCTGGACTCGGCCTGGATAGATCTGTCATTCCAGCAGAGCCTTCAACACCGGAGAGACATGGGTGGTCTTGCTGTTATGTACAAGGTCAATATTGTTAAGGTATCACACATGGCTTCACATCGCGGTCGGCGAGAAGACAGCTTCTTCACATCAAGACGGACAACAAATAGCAACTACACTCTAGCTCTGCCCTTCTCAAGAATACAACCAGACTCGAGTCATTCAAGAATAACTCGAGGCTGGAACTTGTTCATATAATAACATCGATGAAGTAAAATAAACTAACCAAATGAAATCGCTGGTTCACAGATGACTTCAACCTCATCCTGTCTCCTGTTTGTATGTTTCGTAACAATAAAAAGGCTTTCAAGTGAGCTGAGGGAGGTTACAGCTCTTAGCTTGTAAATAAAGGTAGGAACTCTTATCCTAACCCTGAAATGTGATTGAGGTGTCTCCTTGCTAGAGAGAGTAAGGACGGAGGGTGTACCCAGGCTACATGATGTACATGCCATTAATGTTCGTCTGGACAAACTTAAAGAGAACGTTACAAGATGAAGGACCTCTACGTATCTGACAAAGAAACACCCACCATTCGTAAGTAGCAAAAAATAGTGTGATACACATACACACACGGTCAGATGCCGTGCTCTTTCCATAAGTGAATGTGACCTGACCTGAATAGGTTAGGGCATTGGCTTAAGCTGGTAGGAGAACTGGACCTGCCTCGCATGGGCCGGTAGGCCTGCTGCAGTGTTCCTTCTTTCTTATGTTCTTATGTTCTTAATCCCACAACACCCCTCTACCCTCAGCCTGCACCAACCTCTACCCCCAACCCCCTAAACCACCCCTACCCACCACCTCCACCCCCTTCCCTGAATACAGTTCTGGAAAAGAAGCTGAAGGTATGATATACCAACACAGATGGAATAACAAATAAGAGTGACGAGTGACAGGAAAGAATCACTGAGGAATCCTCGGACATCATAGCAGCCACAGAGACAGTGTTCAGGGGGTTGATAACAGATGCGGTCTTTCCGTTTGGACATCAGATCCTGAGGAAAGACAGTGGGAATAGAGGGAAAGGAGGAGTTGCACTGCTCATCAAAAACTAATGGAGTTTTGAGGAGATAGGAGGACTAGTCAGAGGTGAAGCAGATGACTACTACATAGTAGAAACTCTTCTAACTGGGGATCCAAAAGTGATAATAGCTGTGACGTACTATCCACCACCGAACAGTAGGATACCAAAACAAGAACATGATGAGATCAACAGTACGATGGTGGCCACACAAGCCGAGGTAGCCAGAAGGACTCAAATAAACAGGGTAAAGTTACTCATCATGGGGCATTTCAACCACAAGGAGGCAGACTGGGAAAATCTAGAGCTATGTAGTGGACCCGAGATTTGGAGAGCCAAGATCCTGGAAAGCTTCATGTACCAATATGTTAGGGGCACGACCAGAGAGGTAGGAGACGATGAACTAACAAACCTTAACCTCGTATTCACCTCGAACAGTTCAGACATAGTGGAAATCATACACGAAACGTTTCTCGGTGCTAGGTAGAGTTAACAATAAACAGTGAAGCAACACTAGGAGGCAGAGAAGTTCATGCCAAGAGGCAACAATGGGAAGACCAGAGTGAGCTCATGGTTTACCAGGAGGTGTGGAGAAGCCAAATCTGACCCAAAGTTGTTATACAGCCACATCAGGAGAAAAACAACAGTCAAGGACCAGATAATCAGACTGAGAAAGGAAGGAAGGGAGCTCACAGAGAGCAACCAGGAAGTATGTGAGGAGCTCAGCTCAGAAATCAGGGATGTATTCGCAATGGGGACAGAGAGGCTTCCAACAAATCGAGGGAGTAGGGTGCACCAGCAAGTGCTGGACACACTGCACACAACCGAGGAAGAGGTGAAGAAACTACTAGGTGAACTAGATACCTCGAAGGTGGTGAGCCCAGATAACATCTCTCCTTGGGTCCTGAGAGAGGGAGCAGATGCACTATGTGTACCACCAACAACCATCTTCAGCAAATCAAATGAAAACGGGAAACTGCAGGAGGTGTGGAAGACAATAAATGTAGTCCCATTTTTTAAAAAAAAAGAGACAGATAGGTATCACTGAACTACATACTTGTGCTGCTGACATGTATAGTATGTAAAGTTGTGGAGAAGATCATCAGGAGAAGAGTGGTGCAGCACCTAGAAAGGAACGGACGTATACATGACAACCAGCACGGCTTCAAGGAAAGGAAATCCTGCATCACAAATCTTCCGAAGTTCTACGATAAGGTAACAGAAGTAAGACAGAAGAAAGACAGGGATGGGTAGACTGCAACAACTTCTTGGGCTGTAAGAAATCTTTCGATACAGTACCACACAAGAGACTGGTTGAAAAGCTAGAGGACCAGGCAAGAACAGCAGGGAAAGTACTGCAGTGGATCAGGGAATACCCGACAGGAAGGAAACAACGAGTTTTGGCACGTGACGAGGTGCCAGAGTAGGTGTATGTGCCAAATGGGGTTCCACAGGGTTCAGTCCTAGGTCCGGTGCTGTTTCTAGTACATATATGTGAATGACATGACAGAAGGGACAGATTCAAAGGTCTCCCTGTGAAGCTAATGAGGAAAATACAAGAAGACGAGGATCATGTAAGCCTACAAGGAGATCTGGACAGGCTGCAAGCCTGGTCCGACAAATGGCTCCTGGAGTTTATCCCCAGCAAGTGCAAAGTGAGAAAGTTTAGGGAAGGAAAAAGAAAACCGCACACGGAGTACAGCCTTGGAGGTCAAATGTTGCAAAAAGTCACACAAGGAAAGGGATCTTCGAGTGAACGTCATACCGAGCACATATCCTTAGGCGCACATGAACTAAATAACTGCTGCAGCATATGGGCGCCTGGCAAACCTGAGAATAGTGTTTCAACATCTAAGTAAGGAGTCATTCAAGACATTGTACAATGTGTACGTCAGACCCATATTGGAGTATGCAGCACCAGCATGGAGCCCACACCTGGTCAAACACGTCAAGAAATTAGAGAAAGTGTAAAGATTTGCAACAAGACCAGTCCCGGAACTTAGGGGTATTCCCTACGAGGAGAGGTTAAGGGAAATGAACCTGATGACACTGGAGGACAGGAGGGATAGAAGGGACATGACAACGACATATAAAATGCTAAGAAGAACTGACAAGGTGGATAGGGACAGAATGTTTCAAAGATGAGACACAGCAACAAGGGGTCACAGATAAGTCACAGATGAGTCACAGGTATGTAACGAAGTATTTCTTCAGTCACAGAATTGTCAGGAATTGGAACAATTTAGGGAGTGATGTAATGGAGGCAGGATCCATACATAACTTTAAGAAGAGGTACAACTATACCATGTGATTAATGGTTTAGAGTCGGGGCCAGGAGCTGCAGCTAAACCCTGGTAGACACAACTAGGTGAATATTCAAAGTTTCTTACGGAATAAGCTAAATCATTAAGAAGGAATAACGAAGAGGAGGATGGGAAACATAACAAGCGATAAATGTTGGATAAACGACAAACTAAAAAAATGTGAGCAGGTCGTTGACACAGATAAATTTACTTAATAAGAAGACAAATATGAAGACAAAGAGAAAACAAGAAGCAACAAGACGAAAAAAAAGATGAAAAACGGGGAGGGAAAAGTAAGATAAAAGGTGACGTGTTGAGAATTATGTTGAATTACTCTTGCAAGGACGAGGTTGACCTCTGAGTGCCACTTGAGAACCTGACACACGATAATGAGGGATGGTGAGTGTTGAGGTGTAGCTCTTGGTCTAGTGTATGTCATTAATGTTGAGGTGTAGTTCTTGGTCTAGTGTGTGTCTTAAAGGTTGAGGTGTAGCTCCTGGTCTAGTGTATGTCATTAATGTTGAGGTGTAGTTCTTGGTCTAGTGTGTGTCTTAAAGGTTGAGGTGTAGCTCCTGGTCTAGTGTATGTCATTAATGTTGAGGTGTAGTTCTTGGTCTAGTGTGTGTCTTAAAGGTTGAGGTGTAGCTCCTGGTCTAGTGTATGTCTTAAAGGTTGAGGTGTAGCTCCTGGTCAAGTGTGTGTCTTAAAGGTTGAGGTGTAGCTCCTGGTCTAGTGTATGTCATTAATGTTGAGGTGTAGTTCTTGGTCTAGTGTATGTCATTAATGTTGAGGTGTAGTTCTTGGTCTAGTGTGTGTCTTAAAGGTTGAGGTGTAGCTCCTGGTCTAGTGTATGTCATTAATGTTGAGGTGTAGTTCTTGGTCTAGTGTGTGTCTTAAAGGTTGAGGTGTAGCTCCTGGTCTAGTGTATGTCTTAAAGGTTGAGGTGTAGCTCCTGGTCTAGTGTATGTCTTAAAGGTTGAGGTGTAGCTCCTGGTCTAGTGTATGTCTTAAAGGTTGAGGTGTAGCTCCTGGTCAAGTGTGTGTCTTAAAGATTGAGGTGTAGCTCCTGGTCTAGTGTATGTCATTAATGTTGAGGTGTAGTTCTTGGTCTAGTGTGTGTCTTAAAGGTTGAGGTGTAGCTCCTGGTCTAGTGTATGTCTTAAAGGTTGAGGTGTAGCTCCTGGTCTAGTGTATGTCTTAAAGGTTGAGGTGTAGCTCCTGGTCAAGTGTGTGTCTTAAAGATTGAGGTGTAGCTCCTGGTCTAGTGTATGTCATTAATGTTGAGGTGTAGTTCTTGGTCTAGTGTGTGTCTTAAAGGTTGAGGTGTAGCTCCTGGTCTAGTGTATGTCTTAAAGGTTGAGGTGTAGCTCCTGGTCTAGTGTGTGTCTTAAAGGTTGAGGTGTAGCTCCTGGTCTAGTATGTCTTAAAGGTTGAGGTGTAGCTCCTGGTCTAGTGTGTGTCTTAAAGGTTGAGGTGTAGCTCCTGGTCTAGTGTCTTAAAGGTTGAGGTGTAGCTCCTGGTCAAGTGTGTGTCTTAAAGGTTGAGGTGTAGCTCCTGGTCTAGTGTATGTCTTAAAGGTTGAGGTGTAGCTCCTGGTCTAGTGTATGTCTTACAGGTTGAGGTGTAGCTCCTGGTCAAGTGTGTGTCTTAAAGGTTGAGGTGTAGCTCCTGGTCTAGTATGTCTTAAAGGTTGAGGTGTAGCTCCTGGTCTAGTGTGTGTCTTAAAGGTTGAGGTGTAGCTCCTAGTTTAGTATGTCTTAAAGGTTGAGGTGTAGCTCCTGGTCTAGTGTGTGTTGTAAATGTTGAGGTGTAGCTCCTGGTCTAGTGTGTGTGTCGTTAATGTCGAGGTGTAGCTCCTGGTCCTGTATGTGTCGTTAATGTTGAGGTGAACTACACATATGCTGCTCTGTATGATAATTTATGTAACTGTATTTATGTGTACCTGTATAAACTTACTTATTTACTTACTTAGGAACGTCCTTTATCTTATATAGTTGTCCAAGACAAGAGTTTAAGTAAGACCCCTGTGGGGTGAACTGGGAAGACGGGACAGGCGAAGAATAGCTCTGGAGAGGAGTTTCCACAGTCGTAGAGAAAGTGCCCAGCAGCTAGGCGCTCGTAGGGCGGACTGGAGAAACAGGAGCAGGCTGAGACTGCATTGGTCTTCGTTGGTGGAAGTCTTGATTCTTGGGTAGCTTGCAGCAGGCTTGGTCACAGGCGGGGAGACAGGGCGAGACAACACAGGCAGCTCGATTGTAGGTGTTATTTAATGAGGAACATTTGTAGAAGAGCCGTTCTCAAACTTCTTGAAGTTGGTTCTGTACAGGTGGTACAGCTTTGTTTTGTTGCCAAAAGTAAAATGGAGTCGTTTGATGAACTCCAGAACTTGGGTAAGAGTGAAATGATGTAGTGTCTCACAAGCAAACTTGACAGACCCAGCACAGAGCCCTTTGTACAGTTCTGTGCAGGTCATGGTGTCCTCATTCGAAGGAGATGTGTAGAAAGTCAGGCTGTCCCAAGTAGATGAACTAGTGCAGGAGTCGTCAACACCTTCTTCCTCTTCCTCAGAAGATTATTTAGAGGGCGAGTCTACTATGGTGCTGGCAGGAGACTGTGGGACGGCAGGAGCAGTGAAGAAGTGTACTGGTGATGTGTTAACAGGTTGAGAAATGTGGGAGGTGGTGGTTGAGGCAGAATAATCAATGTTGTCGACGGTGGATGTAGTTGCAGAAGTTTCAGGAACAGTTGCTTGGGCAGGAGACAGGTCTGCAGGTGCAGTGAAGTTCACAACGTTGGGAAGAATCTTGAGCATGTCGGCTGAAGGTGTGGGGTCCGGGAAATTGAAGGCAGGCATGTTGTTCAGACGGAATAGTTCGTTTATGGTGGTGTTCAAAGTCCCGGAGGTTTGCTGCATTTGCAAGGTGTGCATGCACTATGCAATACAGTACCTTGGAAGGACCACCGTCAGGAAATAGGGACAGTAGTGAGATCTGTTGAGTAGCTTGAAGAATGTTAGTAGTATCAGACTGAAGTTTCGTGATTGGAGCATAGGTAGGCGATATAGAGGAGCTCTTCTTATTTTCTTCTTGAATTTTCTTGGTCACAAATTCTTTTCTCAGTGGGCACTTGGCTGCAAGAGTATGATGGGTACCCTTGCAGTTTAAGCATGTTGGGGTAGAGTTGGTGGTGGTGCAGGCTGTATAGTCATGTCCTTTCTTCCACAGTTGGTGAAGAATTTCCTGTTCTTGATGGGGCAGTCCTCTGTAGCATGGTTATATGAGCAGCAAGTCCAGCATAGGAAAATGTCTTTGAAACACTCAGGTTTGACTTGGTTCGGCTGAGTATGGTAATAAGAGACTGACAGTCTGTCAATAATGGATTGGGCAGCCATTGCAGTGTTCGTGGACGTAATCTTAATCATGGAGGAGGCATTTCGTATTTTGGTAACTGTATCCACCGTGGCCTAGGCAGTCTGGTCTTCAATGGATGTCTTGAGTTTTTCAGTGGAAAAGGTGCGCAGGTGGCCTGGTGGCTAACGCTCTCGTTTCACACGGCGAGGGCCTGGGTTCGATTCCCAGCCAGAGTAGAAACATTGGGCGTGTTTCTTTCAACCTGCTGTCTATGTTCCCCATCAGTAAAATGGGTACTGTTAGTCGACTGGTGTGGGTCGCATCCTGGGACACTGACCTAATTTGCCCGACATGCGGAGCATAACTAGCGGCTTTCTATGTAGTAGTATGTCATTGTTGTCAGCTCCCCATCAGGAAAATGTGTAAGGGGTGGGTGCATGACGGATGTATGTACAATTATAGTAACGGTGCCAGAATTCACTTTGCGTGTAACAAATGTACTTTGGCACAGTTACCCTTTAGCAATGATGACATTGATTTACGTAATTTTAATACAAATGACCCATTGCCATTTATTGATGATTATAATTGTTTTATGAGAACAGGCCTTCACTTTATTCATGTCAACACAAGATCACTTCTTCCTAAATTGGCAGAGATTAGGATTCTAGCTAACAAAATTAGGGCGGCAGTTATAACCATCTCTGAATCCTGGTTGGATGATACAGTGACTGACGACGAGGTCAAAATAGAAGGTTACAATAGAAAACGCTTAGATAGGAACAGAAAGGATGGTGGAGTATGTGCCTACATTAGAAATGACTTAGCCTATAACCCAAGACCTAATTTAAATAACAATAAACTAGAGGTTCTATGGTTTGAAGTGCTGCTTCCCAAGACCAAACCCATCTTAGTAGGAACTAGTTACCGCCCTCCTACCCAGGACCAGTTCTTAGTAGACTTTTCCAGAGTATTGTCCGGACTTGAAAACAATTGCGAGACAATAATACTGGGCGACTTCAATATCTGTTTTCAGCAGCAAAATAACGGGCTATGCAAAAGGTATAAGCAAATTCTAGGTTTAAATAGTTACACTCAATTAATTAATACTCCAACCCGGATCACACAGTTCTCAGCCACCCTAATTGACCACATACTTTGTAACCGCTCTGAGAACATTAGTCAGTCAGGCGTCATTACCACAGGTCATAGTGATCATTTCATCATTTACTGCACCAGGAAAATCACTAGGGATAGGATAGGCCTACACAGGACAATAAAAATGAGGTCAACTAGAAACTACAGTAAAGAAACACTGGTAAATAGGCTACACAATTGTGACTGGACAGAGATAGCAAGTTGCACGGACGTAAACGATGCCTGGGAAAATTCAAAACAATATTCACTACCATCCTTGATAATATTGTACCAGTTAAAGAGGTTAGGATTAAACGAAGAACTGAACCCTGGATGACTACTGAGATATTAGATAATATGAAATTCAGAGACCAACTGCTAAAAAGATTTAAAGCAAACAGACAGGATATTGCAGCACTAAATGAATTCCAAAGGGTGAGGAACAGAGTGCAGAGACTTATAAAAGGAGCAAAGGCAAAGCACTATTGCTCAAAAATTGAAGAGTATAAGCATAACCCCAGAAAGCTCTGGCAACAACTAAAACAGTTGGGGGTATAGCCATAAGCCAGTAGATAGGTCTAACATAGTACTCACTATCGATAACGAGGTATGCCACGAAAAATCTAAGGTGGCAAATTGCTTTAATTCCTACTACACATCTGTTGCATCAACACTAGTAAGTAAACTACCAGCTGCAACAAATACCTTTAACACAGACTCTGATATGTTTCAAACATACTGTACCAATAAAGGGGTAACCCCAAACAGTTGTCAATTAGTAAGTGTATCTCATGACTTTATTCAAAAAGAACTAAGCAGGTTAAACCCAACTAAGAGCACAGGCCCTGATAACATCCCGTCTAAGTTCCTAAAAGATGGTGCTTCTGAATTGTCAATCCCTATTGCTCACATAATAAATTTATCAATCACCACTAATACCGTACCGGATGGGTTCAAGGAGGCCCGAGTTACTCCTATCTTCAAGAAAAATAGTTGGTCTGATGTAAGCAACTATAGGCCTGTTAGTATACTCAGTATAATATCCAAAATTCTAGAGGGCGGTGTACTCTCAAGTAGTTAAGTACCTTAATGACAACATCATTCTCCATAGTTATCAATCGGGCTGAGAAGAGCAAATAATTTTAATGTCCAGTGTAATGGGGAGCCCATCACTTTGGTTTCATCAGTAAAATATCTGCGAATCCCCTTTGACCCATGCATGTCAAGAGAATTGATAGGGAACAGTGTAGTAAAGAAAGCGAATGCCAGACTGAAGTTCCTGTATAGATAAGCACAGTGTCTACCTACTGAGGCTCGCAGGACCCTATGTCTAGCCCTTATACAATGCCATATGGATTACGATTGCTCTTCATGGTACTCTGCCTTGACAAAAAAAATGAAAGTAGACTGAAAATCACCCAGAACAAAATCGTAAGATTCATCCTGGGGCTGGGACCAAGAGAGCATGTAGGCCAGAATAAATTACAGCAATTGGATATGCTGAATGTTGACAGAGTAAAACAACTGAAGCTAAATCATGTTTATAAAATTGCTCACAGTGTCCAGAATATCTTGCTGTCAATTTTGTCAAGGTTGGGAACCAAAGCAATCATAGTACTAGGGGGTGAGAGCACAACTTTGTAGTACCCAAAGTCATTGGTCAGGCTTCAAACACCTTTTATTGTACAGCAATAAAGGAATGGAACAGACTACCCGCACATGTCAAAGCCAGTCATAGCATGAACCAGTTCAAGAAGAGTGCCAAAAGGTGTCTGATGAATGTATTACAGAAAGGGAGGGGAATGATTTTCTGTTTTTTAGCTAACATACGTGTAAATTTTACCTTATTCCTAGTAATGACCCTCGTATTGTAGATAGTCTTAATGACCCTCGTGTAGTAGATAGTCTTTTTAGTATGATAATAAGATGTTATCTTCATTACAGAATAATAAGAAAATATTATAACCTTTATATTATTATAATAAGGTAAAAGGACCCCAATGGAAATAAGTCACTCTGTCTGACTTTTTTGGGTTATCCCAGGTTCTCTACACATATGCTGCTATGTATGATAATTCTGTGTAACTGTATTTGTGTATACCTGAATAAACTTACTTACTTACTTACTTACTTACTTAGTCGACTGGTGTGGGTCGCATCCTGGGACACTGACCTAATTTGCCCGACGTGCGGAGCATAACAAGCGGCTTTCTATGTAGTAGTATGTCATTGTTGTCAGCTAGGCCTGTATACCTTGTACATGTACTTGTAGTAAATAAAGATATTTTTATTATTAATATTATAAGGGCCGTGATGATTCTGTCGAGTCGTGTGACGAAAACGGATCGTTTCGCCTTCATGTATGGAGAATTAGAGATTGTAAAACCACGTTCTTGAAGAGTTTTCATGGCATGCACACCTTGCATTTGCAAGGTGTGCATGCACTATGCAATACAGTACCTTGGAAGGACCACCGTCAGGAAATAGAGACAGTAGTGAGATCTGTTGAGTAGCTTGAAGAATGTTAGTAGTATCAGACTGAAGTTTCGTGATTGGAGCATAGGTAGGCGATCTAGAGGAGCTCTTCTTATTTTCTTCTTGAATTTTCTTGGTCACAAATTCTTTTCTCAGTGGGCACTTGGCTGCAAGAGTATGATGGGTACCCTTGCAGTTTAAGCATGTTGGGGTAGAGTTGGTGGTGGTGCAGGCTGTATAGTCATGTCCTTTCTTCCACAGTTGGTGAAGAATTTCCTGTTCTTGATGGGGCAGTCCTCTGTAGCATGGTTATATGAGCAGCAAGTCCAGCATAGGAAAATGTCTTTGAAACACTCAGGTTTGACTTGGTTCGGCTGAGTATGGTAATAAGAGACTGACAGTCTGTCAATAATGGATTGGGCAGCCATTGCAGTGTTCGTGGACGTAATCTTAATCATGGAGGAGGCATTTCGTATTTTGGTAACTGTATCCACCGTGGCCTAGGCAGTCTGGTCTTCAATGGATGTCTTGAGTTTTTCAGTGGAAAAGGTGCGCAGGTGCGCAGGTGGCCTGGTGGCTAACGCTCTCGTTTCACACGGCGAGGGCCTGGGTTCGATTCCCAGCCAGAGTAGAAACATTGGGCGTGTTTCTTTCAACCTGCTGTCTATGTTCCCCATCAGTAAAATGGGTACTGTTAGTCGACTGGTGTGGGTCGCATCCTGGGACACTGACCTAATTTGCCCGACATGCGGAACATAACTAGCGGCTTTCTATGTAGTAGTGTCATTGTTGTCAGTTCCCCATCAGGAAAATGTGTAAGGGGTGGGTGCATGACGGATGTATGTACAATTATAGTAACGGTGCCAGAATTCACTTTGCGTGTAACAAATGCACTTTGGCACAGTTACCCTTTAGCAATGATGACATTGATTTACGTAATTTTAATTCATATGACCCATTGCCATTTATTGATGATTATAATTGTTTTATGAAAACAGGCCTTCACTTTATTTATGTCAACGCAAGATCACTTCTTCCTAAATTGGCAGAGATTAGGATTCTAGCTAACAAAACTAGGGCGGCAGTTATAACCATCTCTGAATCCTGGTTGGATGATACGGTGACTGACGACGAGGTCAAAATAGAAGGTTACAATAGAAAACGCTTAGATAGGAACAGAAAGGATGGTGGAGTATGTGCCTACATTAGAAATGACTTAGCCAATAACCCAAGACCTAATTTAAATAACAATAAACTAGAGGTTCTATGGTTTGAAGTGCTGCTTCCCAAGACCAAACCCATCTTAGTAGGAACTAGTTACCGCCCTCCTACCCAGGACCAGTTCTTAGTAGACTTTTCCAGAGTCTTGTCCGGAGTTGAAAACAATTGCGAGACAATAATACTGGGCGACTTCAATATCTGTTTTCAGCAGCAAAATAACGGGCTATGCAAAAGGTATAAGCAAATTCTAGGTTTAAATAGTTACACTCAACTAATTAATACTCCAACCCGGATCACACAGTTCTCAGCCACCCTAATTGACCACATACTTTGTAAGCGCGCTGAGAACATTAGTCAGTCAGGCGTCATTACCACAGGTCATAGTGATCATTTCATCATTTACTGCACCAGGAAAATCACTAGGGATAGGATAGGCCTACACAGGACAATAAAAATGAGGTCAACTAGAAACTACAGTAAAGAAACACTGGTAAATAGGCTACACAATTGTGACTGGACAGAGATAGCAAGTTGCACGGACGTAAACGATGCCTGGGAAAATTCAAAACAATATTCACTACCATCCTTGATAATATTGTACCAGTTAAAGAGGTTAGGATTAAACGAAGAACTGAACCCTGGATGACTACTGAGATATTAGATAATATGAAATTCAGAGACCAACTGCTAAAAAGATTTAAAGCAAACAGACAGGATATTGCAGCATTAAATGAATTCCAAAGGGTGAGGAACAGAGTGCAGAGACTTATAAAAGGAGCAAAGGCAAAGCATTATTGCTCAAAAATTGAAGAGTATAAGCATAACCCCAGAAAGCTCTGGCAACAACTAAAACAGTTGGGGGTATAGCCATAAGCCAGTAGATAGGTCTAACATAGTACTCACTATCGATAACGAGGTATGCCACGAAAAATCTAAGGTGGCAAATTGCTTTAATTCCTACTACACATCTGTTGCATCAACACTAGTAAGTAAACTACCAGCTGCAACAAATACCTTTAACACAGACTCTGATATGTTTCAAACATACTGTACCAATAAAGGGGTAACCCCAAACAGTTGTCAATTAGTAAGTGTATCTCATGACTTTATTCAAAAAGAACTAAGCAGGTTAAACCCAACTAAGAGCACAGGCCCTGATAACATCCCGTCTAAGTTCCTAAAAGATGGTGCTTCTGAATTGTCAATCCCTATTGCTCACATAATAAATTTATCAATCACCACTAATACAGTACCGGAGGGGTTCAAGGAGGCCAGAGTTACTCCTATCTTCAAGAAAAATAGTAGGTCTGATGTAAGCAACTATAGGCCTGTTAGTATACTCAGTATAATATCCAAAATTCTAGACGGCGGTGTACTCTCAAGTAGTTAAGTACCTTAATGACAACATCATTCTCCATAGTTATCAATCGGGCTGAGAAGAGCAAATAATTTTAATGTCCAGTGTAATGGGGAGCCCATCACTTTTGTTTCATCAGTAAAATATCTGGGAATCCCCTTTGACCCATGCATGTCAAGAGAATTGATAGGGAACAGTGTAGTAAAGAAAGCGAATGCCAGACTGAAGTTCCTGTATAGATAAGCACAGTGTCTACCTACTGAGGCTCGCAGGACCCTATGTCTAGCCCTTATACAATGCCATATGGATTACGATTGCTCTTCATGGTACTCTGCCTTGACAAAAAAAATGAAAGATAGACTGAAAATCACCCAGAACAAAATCGTAAGATTCATCCTGGGGCTGGGACCAAGAGAGCATGTAGGCCAGAATAAATTACAGCAATTGGATATGCTGAATGTTGACAGAGTAAAACAACTGAAGCTAAATCATGTTTATAAAATTGCTCACAGTGTCCAGAATATCTTGCTGTCAATTTTGTCAAGGTTGGGAACCAAAGCAATCATAGTACTAGGGGGTGAGAGCACAACTTTGTAGTACCCAAAGTCATTGGTCAGGCTTCAAACACCTTTTATTGTACAGCAATAAAGGAATGGAACAGACTACCCGCACATGTCAAAGCCAGTCATAGCATGAACCAGTTCAAGAAGAGTGCCAAAAGGTGTCTGATGAATGTATTACGGAAAGGGAGGGGAATGATTTTCTGTTTTTTAGCTAACATACGTGTAAATTTTACCTTATTCCTAGTAATGACTCTCGTATTGTAGATAGTCTTAATGACCCTCGTGTAGTAGATAGTCTTTTTAGTATGATAATAAGATGTTATCTTCATTACAGAATAATAAGAAAATATTATAACCTTTATATTATAATAATAAGGTAAAAGGACCCCAATGGAAATAAGTCACTCTGTCTGACTTTTTTGGGTTATCCCAGGTTCTCTACACATATGCTGCTATGTATGATAATTCTGTGTAACTGTATTTGTGTATACCTGAATAAACTTACTTACTTACTTACTTACTTAGTCGACTGGTGTGGGTCGCATCCTGGGACACTGACCTAATTTACCCGACGTGCGGAGCATAACAAGCGGCTTTCTATGTAGTAGTATGTCATTGTTGTCAGCTAAGCCTGTATACCTTGTACATGTACTTGTAGTAAATAAAGATATTTTTATTATTAATATTATAAGGGCCGTGATGATTCTGTCGAGTCGTGTGACGAAAACGGATCGTTTCGCCTTCATGTATGGAGAATTAGAGATTGTAAAACCACGTTCTTGAAGAGTTTTCATGGCTGTGGAGGTGTGGAGTTTGTCAGCTTCCTCGTCGCTAGTGCAGGCCACCAGGAAAGCGTTCTTGAGGAAAATGATGCTGCAGAACTTGATCTGCTGGCTGCTGTTCAGGGCTGCTGTAAGAGCAAGCTTGGAAGCATCGTTGACTACCGAACTTGATGGCGTTAATTTGGCGCGATGGGACGTCTTGGAGAGTACAGGTGAATCCAACGGATACAGGTTCTCCACCCCATCTGGGATCGAAGGAAGATTTCTTGAGAGTAGAGCGACTCTCTCTTGTCAGTAGCAATGTGTAATATAGTTGTCCCTCTAAGTCATTCGTTTTCTTTGTTGTTTGAGCAAGAGCCAATACTCCCATTTTCTGTGCTTTATATATGTGTAACTTGTTGATATTTATTTATTTATTTTATTTATTTATTTATTAACAATTTGAGCATACATACAGAGGTACAAAAAAATACAGATAAGAGCAGCATGCCAAAGCCACTTATACTATGCATAGCATTACGGGCTGGCTTAAAATTAACTAAGCAATGATGAAATCAGTGATAATACATTATTGTAAACAGATAACTATAAAGCACAAATGAGTATTACAAAGACAGGTCATATGGTTGCATGCATTGTTGTACATTCAGTCGTATGAAGTATTCTGTTAGGTAGTGTATTTAAAAAAAAATAAAGTTAGATTGGGTTTTAGGTTTAACATTTATGTGATATAATTGTGAGAAACATTTAAGATATACAATTTATAAGGTTCAGTTATTCAGTATTTATTTGGTTTTGGGTGAGTAAGTGATCTTTGAGAAGAGACTTGAATTTATAAACAGGTAGTGTTTCTTTTATATTTACAGGTAATGAATTCCAGATTTTAGGGCCTTTTATGTGCATTGAGTTTTTGCATAGTGTGAGATGGACACGAGGAACATCAAAGAGTGATCTGTGCCTTGTGTTATGGTCATGTGTTCTGTTGAGGTTGGCAAGGAGATGTTTGAGGGGAGGGTTAATATCAGAGTTAAGTGTTCTATGTATGTAATAGGTGCAGTAATAAGTATGGATGTTTTGTATGGTGAGTAGGTTTAGTGTATTGAATATTGATGGAGTGTGCTGCCTGTAGTGAGAATTTGTTATCATTCTAACTGCAGCCTTTTGTTGGGTAATTAGTGGTCTGAGATGGTTAATTGTTGTTGAGCCCCATGCACAAATTCCATAGGTGAGATAGGGGTAAATAAGAGAGTGATATAGGGCCAGGAGGGCTGACTGTGGAACATAGTACCGTATCTTCGATAGTATGCCTACAGTCTTGGAAATTTTCTTAGAAATTTGTTGTATATGTGTATGAAATTTGAGTCTATTATCAAGGTGGATTCCTAAGAATTTTCCCTCTGTTAGCTTTGTAATAGGTGATCCGTTTATCATTATGTTAAGAGGGACATCTGTAGCTCTGTTACCAAACTGAATGAAGTAGGTTTTGTCAATGTTTAGTGTAAGTTTGTTAGTCCTCACCCAGGTAGATATTTTCTGTAATTCGGTATTTACAGTATTGGCTAGCGTGACTGGGCTCGGGTGAGAGAAGACGTATGTAGTGTCATCTGCAAATAGTGTGGGTTTGAGTAATTGCGAAGCATTTGGAAGGTCATTTATGTATAGGAGAAAGAGAAGAGGGCCAAGGACACTTCCCTGTGGGACACCAACTGTAATTGGTTGCGCAGAAGAGTTTGCCCCATTTGCGTACACATATTGGCTTCTGTTGCTGAGGTATGACTTGAGGTAGTTGAGGGAGTGCCCTCTTATACCATAGTGTGACAATTTTACGTGGAGCAAGTCATGGTCAACTGTATCAAAAGCTTTACGTAAGTCAATGAAGATCCCCAGTGGGACTTCTTTTTTCTCTATTGCAGTGTATATATGTTCTAGCATGTGTATAATAGCATCATTAGTATTTTTATTAGGCCTGAATCCAAATTGGCAGGGGTTGAGTATGTTTTGGGAGATAAGGTAGGAGTAGATTCGTTTATGAATTAATTTTTCGAAGATTTTTGAGAGAGGGTGTAAGTTGGATATTGGCCTATAGTTATTCAACTCTGTTTGGTCTCCTCCTTTGTGGATCGGGGTGACCCTTGCTATTTTGAGTACTGTAGGGAAGGTGGAGGATTCTATGGATTTGTTAAAGAGTGTTGCAATGATTGGTGATAGCACTTGTGACAGTTTTTTGTATATAAAGGGTGGTAAGGTATTTAAATCTTCTGCCTCGTTTTTTAGTGCGTTGATAATAAGGGAGACTTCGTATGGGTTAGTCGGAGCTAGAAACAGTGTGTTCGGGTAGTTGCCAGTGAGGTAGTCATTTGGTGGGGTATCTGAGCTTGGGATTTTATTGGCAAGGTTTTGTCCTATAGTGGAGAAGAAATCATTGAGTCTGTTTGCTGTTTCTGTTGGTGGGAGTTGGGGTTTATCTGATTTTGCTAATTTTATTTCGCTATTTCGTGATATCTTTTTTGTTCCCAGAATTTCTGATAGGGTTTTCCAGGTCTTTTTTTATATCACCTCGTAAGTTGGATAATCTGTTCTCATAATACAATTTTTTTGCCCTTCTTATCAGGCTGGTTAGGATTGACGAGTAACGTTTTGTTTGGTCTCTGGTTATGTGACCCATTCTGTACTGTTTTTCATATTGGTGTTTTGTATTTATGGATTTGAGAATGCTGGGTGTTAGCCAGGGACTGTTCAGTCTCTTAGCTGTCATCTGTTTAGTTTTTTTAGGGCAGTGCTTGTTATAGAGGTATTGGGTCTTTTTTAGAAAATTATTAATACATTCGTCAATATCTGTATAGATTTCTAGCTCAGTGTGCCAATCAATGTTTGCTACTGCTGTTGTGAAGTTATTAATGGCTGCCTCATTGTGAAGTCTGAAGGTGACTTTAGTAGTGTCTTGGGGTAGTTTACCAAGAGTTGTTATGAGGAAAGTAGGGTAGTGGTCTGTGGTATTATCTGTAATTATGCCTGATTTTAAAGGGGATATGGTGTTGGTCCAGATGTGGTCAAGTAGGGAAACACTAGTCTCTGTAACTCTTGTAGGTTTTGTTACTGTTGGTAGCAACATACAGTTACTCATTGTGTTTGTGAATTCAGTAACGTGTGGGTCCTGGTCTTCCAGGAGATTTATATTGAAGTCACATGAGAGTAGTAAGTGATCTTTGTTCATGCGTGCATCAGTTATCATACTTCCTAGGTTTTGACTAAATTGGCTAATGTTTGATTGTGGAACTCTGTAGATGTTTATCAATGTGAGAGGTTTTTGTAGGTATTTGGATTTGAATTTAGCTATTATATATTCCCCATGTTCATCCCTTGTGCAAGTATTAGTGATACATTCTAGTTGGTCTGAGTAGTATATAGCAGTGCCACCCCCTTGTTGGTCTGGCCTACAGTTGTGTATGGCTGTGTAACCAGGAATGGCATAGACATCTGTACTATCAGGCTTTAGCCAGGTTTCAGTTAGTGTAATAATGGACATATTGGCATGTAAGGAATTTAGTAATGCTATGAGGTCATCGTAATGCTTGCTTAAAGATCTGATATTGTAGTTAAAGATAGTTATGTTGTTGTTGGCACTGAGAAGTGCCTTTGATTGTTCTGCAGTGTAGTAATTACAGTAACTGTTTGATTCATTTAAGTCATTAAATAAGAGGTTGGTATCAGGATCAATGATTGTAATCATAAGATTTGTAGTAAATCTATAGTTAGAATTAAGTATAAAACAGAGTAATAGTTAAATCTAATAGTCTTAAGCTAAAAAATAGCACCTGAATTATTTAACAAATGTAAAATAATGAGCTAAGGTAGTTTTTTTTTTTTTTTTTTAAGCTAAAATAAAGGAGACAATATAAAAGGGACTAATACAAATAAAGTGATGATCAAATAATGGAGCTTGGGAATATGATAGTAGGTAGTACTATAAAGGTAATTTTTTAAAGTTAGAATTATAGTATAAAATTATAATATAAAAGGGACTAATATAAGTTGTGGTGAACAATAAAGTGGTAATCAAATAAATGAGCTTTGGAATATAATGGCAAAATTGTGAACTTATTCTACTTTAGCACCTGAGAATAGCACCTTGATTATTTTAACAATTGTGAATATATAAACTAGGGTAGTTATATAAAGCTAAAATAAAGGAGAAAATATATAAGGGACTAAAATTAAGTAATGGTAAACAAAGTTAAATGGACAGATGGTAGGAATTATAATATAAACTTATAATATAAAAATACAATTTGAAATGGTACTTGCAATTGCACTAGAGTCTGGTATAGGTTGTTGACAAGATCAAGATTATAACTAGATTTAAATTGACAAAATAAAATTCACAATTAAAGTACCAAAAGAATAATAGTAAAAAAATAACAATGGTAATGTCTTGGTTATAATATGATAGTAAGATGGTAGACAGGTACCCAGGTACACAGGTACAAAGGATAATATAAAGGTTGGAGTTGAATATACAAACTTGAAAATTTGGCAACAAAATGTTATGGGAAGTATAAGATAATGTTTAATGTACAAAAGTAAAATTGACTGGTAGTAAATATGGTGTTTAATAAAATTTTAGTAAGTAATAATGATTACAAAAAAGTGAAAAAGTAATGTTTATTTCATTCAATATTGCACTGGTAGTTATACTTGGTTATATGGCAGTACAAGGTAATTAAGAGTAATCTAAGATAGTAAATGTGGTATTAAAACAGGTAAAGGTAATTAGACAAGTAATGGTTATTAAATGTCAAAAATGTTAAGAGTAAATTGAAATTTTTGTAAAAATGATAATTATTAATTTTAGTAAGTAATATCAATTGATAGTATTTAAAAAAATATGAGGTAGTAATATGGTCAGAGAAAGTATCAATTCAGCTAATGTTTAAGCGAACAATAGTAAATAAGAAAATCACATAAGGTGACTTATGCTTACTAGTAAAATCACTAAATGAGGTAGTTGATTATTTAATTACTAAGAGATTGTACAATGAAATTTGAACAATAATGGAGCAAAACATACACTACACTACGTAGGCTTTTAAGTTGGACATTGTTTAGTTATTCTCTGTAAGATTAGTATCCCTGAGAAATCGTGATAGATCATTCTCGTTCGTGATTGTGTACAGTTGACCTACATTTGTTTTCCTAACAAGAATTTTCCCATCCCGTGTGAAGCATTGGTGTATTGTGTCATTATTCTCCCGCTTAAGTTTTCTTACTCTATACAGGAGCTTCTGACGTTTTTTGGTAAGACACTCGTTTATGTATACCTCTTTCTTTACTTTAATAGATGCAATAATTAAGTCTTTTTTCCTGTCATGTGAGTGGAATCTAAGCATAACACTTTTTCTACCATGGGATCCTAGTAACCTGGCTTCTTTTATTTCAGACTCTGGTACAATAACACTTGTTTGGTCCTTTATGATCTGCAGAGTAATTTCTTTACTGTTTGTTTGGTTCATATCACTGGGAAAAAGTGGACTGTTAACTATTACTGCGTCAGATAGTTTATCTTGTTCAGTTTTATCTTCTTGGAGAGCAAAGTAGTCACTGAACTGGTTATCTAAGTTGTTCTTCCAGTCTTTTACTGCTTCTTCAACCTTTGTATTAAGAGATATTATTTGTTGGGTATGGCTATCTATGACTGTTTGGATGGTCTTGTCACAGTTAGTCATTCCTGGTGTTGATAACTTTTGCTCAAGACTGAGGATTTTGTTCTCGAGTTGTGTCATCCTGTTGTCTTGTTTTGTTAGCGTCTCTCGAAGATTCATATTTTCAATAGCTAAGTTGGAGATGCATGTCTTTAGGGTATCTGGATCGTTGGTCATACCTGAGAGACTACTTGGTAGGTTGAATCCGGGGAAGAGGGGGGAGGATGGGCTGGTGGCAGCCATGTTTGTTGTTATTGTTGTGGTGTGGCCTTGAGCGGTGGTGAGTGGAGTGGTTGCTGAGCCGGCGTCCTCCTGGCTACACTTGTTGAATAGTTGATTTTTCGGTGTTTTCTTGCTGGCCTTGGTGCTGTTTCCTCTTAGATTACGCCTCATAATACTACAGGAATTGTTGTAGTTAAGAAAAAGTTGTAGTATACAAAGCTTAGTTCATTTAGGCACAGGTACACATAAGTACAGTAATCATACATATTGTAAATTATCTAGGATAACCTGAAAAAGTCAGAATAAGTAATTTATTTCCATTAGGATTTTAGTAAGGACTTTTGTTCTCAATATATTTATTTATTTGCTCACGCCCAGCTGAAACCTATTATTTATTTAATTATTTATTTATTTATTAATTTGAACATGATACAGTGAGGTACACAGTTATTACAGTGCAACATGCCAAAGCCCCTTGTATGCAGAGCATTATGGGCAGGCATAAAATTAACTTAAGATTAACTAAGCAATGATATATTCAGTGGTAAAAACATTATTGTATACAGATAACAATTTAGTACAAATGAGTATTACAAAGACAGGTCATATGGTCATTTACTGTGTTGCTGAGCATTCAGTAGAATGGAGTATTCTGTTAGGTAATGTAATTAAAAAATAAGTTTGATTGGGTCACAGGTTAGACATTTATGAGATACAATAATGAGAAACATTTACGAGATACAATTTATGAGATACAATCAGGGCCGGATTACCGCATAGGCAAACTAGGCATTTGCCTAGGGCCCCGCGGATTTGGGGGCCCCGCAGTCCAAGGGGTTCAGGGGCTCATCCAAGACTGCGCACATGGTGCAAGTGCAAAGGGGTCCCTACCTAAAAAGTTCAGGTGTTTGGAGAGTAAAATTGATTTTTAAAAATTAATCAAAACAAAAATAAATAATGAAATAAAATAAAATAAAAATAAATAAACCTAACCATAGATGGCAACACTCAACACGCCTTTGTTTACATCAGAACAGCTGTGTTTTCCCGCTAATGGGTGAGTATGGGAGATTCCTCTCCAATTTTCTGTAGTAATTACACGTTATCTAGACTTGTACTGTGACAAATTAACTGAAGTGTTGTTGATAGACATTGATGTGTATGGATAAATGTTTGTTTTCGCCTCTAAATGTTAAGGGAGGTACCTGATAGGGTTACTTGACCAGTAAAGACGCATGGACCAGTAAAGACGCATTTTTGGTAAAAACACTATAAAGAAAAACCTAAAAACGCAAACTGACTTCCGTTTGTAGGTTTTAAAAGCACTTTGTCCTGTCTTTAAGTCTTTATCATTTCAATAACAGATCTCAATTGATTGATGTTCTACATCACTTCCGTCGCAAATGCTTAATTTTTAAGTTGTGACGGAAGTGATGTAGAACATCAATTAATTTACTACATATTTCCCCAGAAACACATAAGCCACATCAGAAAATCGTTGGTTGGGTGAAACTGAAAATTGTCCCTGCATTCTTTAATTCTCATGTCCTTATCTATGGTGGTAGGCCATATATCATGCAAAACATAATGATTAGTTTAGTTATGAAAATGGTAATATAAATACCATTGTGCATTGTTCTTGGACTCGGTATGATTTCTGTTTAAGTAAATTGGAGATCAAGGAGGATGAATTAGTAAAATATTCGTAGCCCAAATCACTAACCTAATCTATGGTAAAAGTTCTGAATATGACTCCTTTCTGGTAACGTTTTGAATTTTTAGATGCGCAGCCAGAGGAAAGGGGGCTACAGGGCCATATCCCCCCAATTGACAGAAAATTTTTTTTTAATAATAATTAAAAAATTAATAATAATTGATAATGAAAAATTTGTATTTGCATGATTACAGACAGTGATACATCCTCATTATGGCATCTTGTGAACGTGATGTTGGGCGTTCTTATGCGAGTGGGTCACAGAAAAGAAAGAAGAAAATTCAAGAAGAAGAACAAAAAAAGAAAGATGTAGGAAGCTGCAGAAAGATCCCAGACATGCTCACGAAAACAGTTTCTGATGTTACCAGTACAGTTGAATCTGCAGATACGTCAGATCATACAGGAAGCACCACTCACAGGAGCTGCATTTTAGCCAGTGTATTTCGTGCACAGAAAAAAGGCTTATTGGATTCTCATTTGGAAAATCAAACTGAAAAAGAGCGCACTTATTGGAGAAAAGTTCTAGAAAGAGTTGTTGCTGTTGTAAAATTCTTAGCTCTAAGAGAACTTGCTTTCCGTGGAGAAAATGAGGTTTTTGGTTCGGAAAACAATGGCAATTTCCTAGGGATCATAGAACTGTTAGCACAATTCGATCCATTCTTAGCAAATCATGTGTCACGCCTTGGGAATGCAGGAAGAGGCACTGTATCTTACATGTCATCTACTATATGCAATGAATTTATTGAACTGATGACTAAGAAGGTCCTCAATAACATCATAGCAGCTGTGAAAACTGCAAAATACTTTGCAATAAGTGTAGATTCAACACCAGATATTTCACATACAGATCAATTGACATTCAGTGTTCGCTTTGTCGACTCCAGTGGTAAGCCTGTAGAGCGCTTTATAAAATTCATTCCTCTTTCAGGCCATGATGGAGAAACAATGATGAATGTAGTACTGGATACTCTGCTTGAACATGATCTCTCTATTATGGATTGCCGTGGCCAGAGCTACGACAATGCAAGTAACATGTCGGGTAAATATAATGGATTGCAAGCCCGTATCAAGCAAATCAACCCACTTGCTGAATATGTGCCCTGCTCAGCACATTCTCTTAATCTTGTTGGGTCATGTGCTGCGGAGTGTTGTGTCGCTGCAGTTTCATTTTTTGGACTTTTACAAGCACTCGTTAATTTTTTCTCTGCTTCAACGCATCGGTGGAGTATACTCAAGTCAACCATTCGTGGAGATGTCATCAAATCATTATCAACAACAAGGTGGTCAGCGCAGCATGATGCAACACATGCTTTGAAAGACAGCTTTGCTGAAATACGTTCTGCTTTGATCCAAATAGCAGAGGATGAAGACCAGACAGCAACTACAAGAAGCGAAGCAGCCAGCTTAGCATCAAAATTGGAAGATTTTGAATTGGCTTTACTCTGTGTGCTTTGGGATTGTATACTGGAACGGTTAAATGCCACGAACAAGACACTTCAGAAAATTGAAATCGAAATGGCTACTTGTGCTAACCTCTATGCAGGCTTAGTGGAATTTGTAAGCTCACTTCGCAATGATGAAGCTTTTGAAATGTTTGAAGAGAAAGTTAAACTGCTGGTGAAAGACAACAGTTACTGGGCTGATCGTCAGCGGTCAAGGAAGAGGAAACGCAATTTTGAAGAGCCAGACAATGAAATTGTGTTGCTACCAAGGCAGAAATGTAAGACAGCTACATACTTCGTCATTCTGGATTCACTGATTACAGAATTGGTGAAAAGAAAAGAAATCTACCAGAATCTCAATGACAAGTTTGGATTTCTGTTCAAAATTACTACTATGCCAGATGCAGAATTGAGAGAAGCTGCATTATTAAAGTTGCAACAACACCTTTCAGCAGATGTTCAGGACACATTTGTTGAAGAAATAGTTCATTTTTCTGGGTATATGAATCAGACTAAAGCTCCACCTGAAAAATGTGCGCCCTCAGCGGCTTTGAAACATTTAAGAAATGCAGGTATCTCAGAAACCTTCCCTAATGTTAACAGTGTATCGCCTTTACCTAACACTTCCAGCTACTAACTGTGAAGGAGAACGTTCATTTTCTGTTTTGAAAAGAGTGAAAAAACAGCTCCGTTCAACAATGAGCCAAGACAAATTGTGTAACCTAGCCTTGTTGACCATTGAGTCTGATCTAACAAGAAATATTGATTTTCAGAATATAATTGATGATTTTGCCAATATGAAATCCAGAAAAAAATTTATTTAAGAAGTGCCTGTGAATATAAACAATTCTTTACTTTCTTGAGTTTATATGATTTGATAGTCTTATGCATGATGCAATGATAACAATAATGGTCAGTGATTTATATAGGGAATAATAGTGCTGTAGTGGTTATGCTGAATATAATAGGTACATGATGTCACTACTTTAATAGCCTAATCTAGTAATACTATGCTGTCTTGAGTTTATTCTCTTTAAAATGCATGATTTAACAAGATAGTTATAATGGCTGTTGGTAAATGGTTTTGGTTGTCTTGATGTACTTTCCCTATTAAATTTAATCTAAATAGCCAGAATGTATTTAATTAGACCTTAAACAGGCTCACACCGCCCCCCCCCCCCCCCCCCCACGCTGGAAGGGGGCGCTTCGTTTACCCGTAACTCAAAGGGGCCCCGCCAATCTGAATAGCCTAGGGCCCGGAGACTTCTTAATCCGGCCCTGGATACAATTATTTAGTATTTATTTAGTTGTGGGTTAGTAAGTGATTTTTGAGAAGAGACTTGAATTTATAAAGAGACAGTGTTTCTTTTATATTCACAGGTAATGAATTCCAGATTTTAGGGCCTTTTATGTGCATTGAGCTTTTGCATAGCGTGCGATGGACATGAGGAACATCAAAGAGTGATCTGTGCCTTGTGTTATGGTCATGTGTTCTGTTGAGGTTGGTAAGGAGACGTTTGAGGGGAGGGTTTATATCAGAATTAAGTGTTCTGTGAATGTAGTAGGTGCTGTATTAAGTATGGATGTTTTGAATGGTGAGTAGGTTTAGAGTTTTGAATATTGGTGGAGTGTGCTGCCTGTAGTGGGAATTTGTTATCATTCTGACTGCAGCCTTTTGTTGGGTGATTAGTGGTCTGAGATGATTTATTGTTGTTGAGCCCCATGCACAAATTCCATAGGTGAGATAGGTGTAAATAAGCGAGTGATATAGGGCCAGGAGGGCTGACTGTGAAACATAGTACCGTATCTTCGATAGTATGCCTACGGTCTTGGAAGTTTTTTTGGAGATTTGTTGTATATGTGTTTGAAATTTGAGTCTATTATCAAGGTGGATTCCTAAGAATTTTCCCTCTGTGAGTTTTGTGATAGGTGATCCGTTTATCATTATGTTAAAAGGGACATCTGTAGCTGTTACCAAACTGAATGAAGTAGGTTTTGTCAATGTTTAGAGTAAGTTTGTTAGTACTCATCCAAGTAGATATTTTCTGTAATTCGGTATTTACAGTATTGGCTAGCATGACTGGGCTCGGGTGAGAGTAGACGTATGTAGTGTCATCTGTAAATAGTGTGGGTTTGACTAGTTGCGATGCATTTCGTAGGTCATTTACGTATATGAGAAAGAGAAGAGTGCCTAGGACACTTCCCTGTGGGACACCAACTGTGACTGGCTGTGTTGAAGAATTTGCCCCGTTTGTGTACACATATTGGCTTCTGTTGCTGAGGTACGACTTGAGGTAGTTGAGGGAGTGCCTTCTTATACCATAGTGCGACAATTTTATATGGAGCAAGTCATGGTCAACTGTATCAAAAGCTTTACGTAAGTCTATGAAGATCCCCAGTGTGACTTCTTTTTTCTCTTTTGCAGTGTATATGTGTTCTAGCATGTGTATAATAGCTTCATTAATATTTTTATTAGGCCTTAACCCAAACTGACAGGGGTTGAGTACATTGTGGGAGATGAGGTAGGAATACATTCGCTTATGAATTAATTTTTCGAAGATTTTAGAGAGGGGGTGTAAGTTGGATATTGGCCTATAGTTATTCAAGCCTGTTTGGTCTCCTCCTTTATGGATCGGGGTGACCCTTGCTATTTTGAGAACTGTAGGGAAGGTAGAGGATTCTATGGATTTGTTAAAGAGTGTTGCAGTGATTAGTGATAGTACTTGTGACGCTTTTTTGTATATAAAGGGTGGTAAGGTATTTAAATCTCCTGTCTTGTTTTTTAGTGTGTTGATAATAAAGGAGACTTCAGTAGGGTTAGTCGGAGCTAGAAACAGTGTGTTCGGGTAGTTGCCAGTGAGGTAGTCGTTGGGTGGGGTATCTGAGCTTGGGATTTTATTGGCAAGGTTTTTTCCTATAGTGAAAAAGAAATTATTGAGTCTGTTTGCTGTTTCAGTTAGTGGGAGTTGGGGTTCATCTGGTTTTGTTAATTCAATTTCGCTATTTCGTGATATCTTTTTTGTTCCTAGAATTGCTGATAGGGTTTTCCAGGTCTTTTTTATATCACCTCGTAAGTTGGATATCTGTTCTCATAATACAGTTTTTTAGCCCTTCTTATTAGGCTGGTTAGGATTGACGAGTAACGTTTTGTTTGGTCTCTGGTTATGTGACCCATTCTGTACTGTTTTTCGTATAGGTGCTTTGTATTTATGGATTTAAGGATGCTGGGTGTTAGTCAGGGACTGATCAGTCTCTTAGCTGTCATCTGTTTAGTTTTTTGGGGGCAGTGCTTGTTATAAAGGTATTGGGTCTTTTTTAGAAAATTATTAATACATTCGTCAATATCTGGATAGATTTCTAGCTCAGTGTGCCAGTCAATGTTTGTCACTGCTGCTGTGAAGTTATTAATGGCTGCCTCATTGTGAAGTCTGAAAGTGACTTTAGTAGTGTCTTGGGGTAATTTGCCAAGGTTTGTGATGAGGAAGGTAGGGTAGTGATCTGTGATATTATATGTGATGATGCCTGATTTTAAAGGGGATATGGTGTTGGTCCAGATGTGGTCTAGTAGGGAAACACTAGTCTCTGTAACTCCTGTAGGTTTTGTTACTGCTGGTAGCAACATGCAGTTACTCATAGTGTTTGTGAATTCAGTAACGTGTGGGTCTTGGTCTTGCAGGAGATTTATATTGAAGTCACATGAGAGTAGTAAGTGATCTTTGTTCATGCGTGCATCAGATATCGTACTTTCTAGGTTTTCACTAAAACGACTGATACTTGACTGTGGTACTCTGTAGATGTTTATCACTGTGAGAGGTTTTTTAGGTATTTGGATTTGAATTTAGCTATTATATATTCCCCATGTTCATCCATTGTGCAAGTATTAGTGATACATTCTAGTTGGTCTGAGTAATATAGCTGTGCCACCCCCTTGTTGGTCTGGCCTACAGTTGTGTATGGCTGTGTAACCAGGAATGGCATAGAGATCTGTAGTATCAGGCTTTAGCCAGGCTTTGGTGAGAGTAATGATGGATATACTGGCATGCAGGGAATTTAGTAATGCTATGAGGTCATCGTAATGTTTACTTAAAGATCTAATATTGTAGTTAAAGACAGTTATGTTGTTGTTGGCTCTGAGAAGTGCCTTTGTTCTGCTGTGCAGTAATTACAGTAACTGTTTGATTCATTTAAGTCATTCAATAAGAGGTTGGTATCAGGATCAATGTTTGTTATCATAAGATTTATAGTGAATCTATAGATAGAATTAAGTATAAGACAAAGTAAATATTCTAAAGCTATAAAATAGCACCTGAGTTATTTTAAGAAATGTAAAAAAATTGAGCTAAGGTAGTTCTTTAAAGATAAAATAAAGGAGACCAAATAAAAGTGACTAAAAAAAAACTTTGTGGTAAACAAATAAATGAGCTAGGGAATATAATGGCAAAATAGTGAACTTATTACACTTTAGCACCTGAGAATATTATTATCAGTTATGCAGTGAACGATGGATCGTTAGTTTTTAAAGATGAGGACCAGTATGCCAGCACAAGGCTTCGGTCAGGTGACTGGGAGCTGGGGGTCATCATGTGAGAGCTAGACAGGCACCGTGGCCTGGCTGGGAGTTTTAGTTTAATATGTTTATTATGCACCCCATACCCATCCTGTGGGCGGTAGTCAAAAGATTACAGAGGTACATAATTGGTCCAGGGACTGGACTCCAAAGTTTTGATAGCTGAGCAAGTTACAGAGGTAATGAACTCACAATTTACAAAGGTAATGAACTCACAATTTACAAAGGTAATGAACTCACAATTTACAAAGGTAATGAACTCACAATTTACAAAGGTAATGAACTCACAATTTACAAAGGTAATGAACTCCAGGTAAGTCTGGTCACAATCATGACAAGTTACAAAGGTATTTACAGATTACAGAGGTACGTAATGGGTCCAGGGACTGGGCCCCCAAAGTTTTGATAGCTGAACTAGGTACAAAGGTAATGAGCTGGCTGGGAAAGATCTTGCTTCACACGCTGAGGGTCAGGGTTAGATTCCCGGGGGGGTGGAAATACTGGATGCGTTTCCTTACACTTGTTGTCCTGTTTACCCAGCAAGCAAGTAGGTACCTGGCTGTTAGTCGACTGGTGTGGGTTGCATCCTGGGAGACAAGACTGAGGACCCCCAGTGGAAATAAGACGGACAATCCTGGGTGGCTAACCCTCCGGGGATAAAAATCCGAACAGATTTTATGTCCTGCTTCTTGATAAATCTTATCTAACCCAACTTAATTCTAGACACTTTGTATGTATTCTGATAAGTATATAATGTGTGTACACTGAGAGCTACAGTGTATGTACACGTCAAGGTGTATACTACATATAACAATATACTTACACTTACAGAATACTTTGCTCCCAATGTGCCCCTATATAGAATTTAAGCCCAATTAACAAAACAAGAATATATATATATATATATATATATATATATATATATATATATATATATATATATATATATATATATATATATATATATATATATATATATATATATACATATATATCAATAGCAGCAGTGAGACTAGCCAAGGACACCAACCCATGTTGCTTTGGCACTTGACACTCTAACCTACAGGGCCACGCATTCCAACAAGAATGAAGCACCCAGCCAAGCTAGGTGTTTTACCGTCATCCAAGAACATACGGTGGTGTGGGTGCCTCTGAACTCATTTTATTCTACTCCCTGTTTGGTGTACTAGCCCAATGAGCAGTATTTTATATTACTGTAACCACGAACGCGAGGTATTGATCAATAACAACACTTACACTCGAACCCATGCTGCTTTGGCCCACCTCACGGTGAGCGAAAACACATGACGCTCTAACCCACAGGACCACACAAGCATCTAACATTCCTTAAGCGCTGAATGACCCACGTGGGTTTAGCGCTTCGTATATAACAGTAATGCCCACAGTGTGGCCAGGGAGTGTGTGCCAGAGCAAACATACTGGGAAAACTTGTAAATGATCTCAACGTCCACACTCTACTTGGTCAGCATAGAGGAATATAAATAGAATCAAGAATAACAGAGCTTATCTAGTTTTCCACCTTCATCTTCTCCGCTGAGGGAATGAGCCAGTCAGTGTCTATGTCGCTACTTGAAGTTATAACAACCTCCCCATTGCCACACTGACAAAATTAATTCAAATCACGATACCAGAGAGAAACCGGCTACTTTTATGCTCCACCAGGGAGACTAATATTCTCTTTACTGAATTTTAAGTCATTTCTTCACCAACCAAAAGCAAATCAATTTCTCGGGTGAAGATGGTATCAACACGAGGAATGGCAGAAAAACAATAGTAAAGTATGTTTTAGATGAAGAAACGGTAGTAAAGTATAACTGCAACTTACATTATGATACGAGTCTTATTAAGTTGAAGAGTGTTTGCTCTCAGCACATTCTCAGAGTGCTCTGACTAGTGCCAGCTGAGAAATCCATTCCCTGAACTGTGCGAGATGAACTAAGTAATTTGGGAGCGCCTAGTCAGTCTAATTTGTAAATCCAGTCACCAAAATGCATTTCGCTATATGTCTTTCACTATTAACCTATGTAAAAATCTTCCTTGCATGTGGTCATGCATCATTGCACACTGACAGCTAATGCAAAACCTTCCTTCGCTTTACAGCTGCTTTTGATGTTGCAGACCAGTGTATAAGTGAGCTTGCCAAAGTGTATGTCAGTGATGGGCTCTTTTTTACTGGATCGATAAAAAGCTGCCTGTCTAATATAGTATTTTATGAGCAGTTGCAAGTGCAAAGAGTGTAACTAAAGACTTTGAACTAATCACTCCACAAGATGTCCTCAGCCCCACCTTAGTATGGTAATAATGTTTTGATGAAAATGGTTTTAAAACCGAAAAATTTAAGAGTGAGACACTTGAGGTAATGAGTACTTCAGCCTGGAGTCGATGTGTTCGTCCAAGAACACATCGACTTCAGGCTGTGAGGGACTGATTACCCCAAACTCCTCCCCATCTTCAACTGTTATTCTTTGTACTGGACTGAAGAAGCCATTGGCTGGCGAAACGTTTCCTCATTAAAGATTTCCAAATGCTGTATATATGTTGGTAGAATTACCGACAATATATAATGTAAAAGGACACAAACCGTTACGGCTTTGTCAAGCCGTAACGGCTTGATAAAGCTCCTGGAGAGCGAAACGTTGCCACAATAAAATATCATATTAGTTGCACTTGCGTCCTTTTACTTCCCAAATGCTGCTCAAATGTCTCACTCTTCAATCAATGCTGTGATGACTTTTATGTTAACGAGGCAGAACCGTTATCTGATTAGATTTGCTGATGATATATTGATTCACATCACCGGATACGTCAGGACCCTGCGTTAACTATCTCGCTCGAGATCAAATTGTGCCCCGTGGGACGAGCTTATTGGGAAGCTAGTTTGTAAGTGATTTCTTTACTCACACCCAGTGAGTGAATACATCCCCATAAAAGCCGTACATCAGAGCTCAAATGCCTCTGGTAATACCAGCTCTCAGACGAAGTTCGCAGGGTCCAGTTGCGTGATGGGTTTGGGTTACGTGACCAAGTGCAGGTATTGACTTGAGGTCACTTTATCTGGACTTCTTGTAGTGGAACCGTGTAGCCAGTACCAGGAGAGCAGCAGCAGTGTACCAGCCTAGGTAGCGTGCAAGATTTACCCTTGTAAAAAACGATTCACCTCGCATACTGTCCGTCGCTAGTTGCTGTCAGTACTCGAAGGCCTTGACAAAAATAATAACGAGGCGATGAGGCTCGTCCTAGGAGGTCCTTGCTGTGAATGACCAACACGAGTTTAACACTTTACATAAATATTAATTAATGACGTTTCGGAATAAAGATACCTAATTGTTGCACACGTAGGAAATGGTATGGTGATATCGACAAGATGTGGAAAAAGACACTTATGTACAGTTCAGCAGTGAGCAGTTATAACGAGCAGTTATAACAGTGAGCACTTATAACGAACACAAAGTTCGACAAAGCTCACAAAATCCTGGCGAGGTACAGGTAACTCTGTATCATTGTTAATCACCCTGCGAAGAAGATCAATGGCTAGATCAACTGGGACATTGGTGAATAAGGCAGTCACTTCGAAACTTGCAAGTTTCTTAGCACTCATGTCGAGATCCCTGACACGGTTAAGGAGGTCACCCGAATGCTTCAGCCTTGTCGATCTTTGTGTTCGTTATAACTGCTTTAGGTTTGAAGACAAGAAGTATAAACAACTGTTCGGGCTAGCCATGGGCTCACCCCTTAGTGCAGTACTTGCGAATTTATATATGGAGGACCTAGAATCCAGACGGATCCTCAATAACATTCCTAGGTCAGTTACATGAATGCGGTACATTGATGATATTTTGGTCATTGTACCCAAAAATCTAGACGTATGTGGCATACTCAACACATCAAGACTCTGGAACCTACTATTAAATTTACACTAGGGGAGGAGAAGGACAACCAATTACCTTTTCTCGACGTTCTTTCTTTTAAAGTCTATGGTAAACCTACCTACAAGAACGATCTTCTACATTTCTTCTCTCATCATGACACCAGAACTAAAAGAGGGGTAGTTATTGGCTTCTTTCTGAGAGCCTACAGAATTTCCAATCCTCAGTTCCTCGTAGAAGAATGAATATACATCACCCATTCTTATAGTTCACTACACTTTCCCCTACATTTCATACGTTACTGCAGGAAACGTGCGACACTTATCCTCAACAAGTTCAACACCAATCAAGTTGAAGAAAAGCCTCCAAGTTACATCGTTTTACCGGTCAGCAACGTTACCGCTAACGTTTCAAAAATGTTTGACAGAAAACTGGCAACAATTTCTATCAGTTCATCAACTACTATTAGGAACCTGATACAAAAGCCCAAGCATGATTCTGGCACAGGTGCACACCCCCCACATGGTATAGTGTAATATACCATGTGGGGGGTGTGACAAAGTATATGTGGGGGAAACAGCCAGATCTCTGGACATTAAGATCACCGAACACAAAAATGCTTGAAGAAATAATGACCGTAAAAAGGCGTGTGTTCAACATAGGGACGACGTTGGACGCCTCATGAAATTCAGTGAGGCTAAACTACTGATTAAAGAAGACGATTAAAGAGGGAGAAAATGCATAGAAGCTGCCCTGATTGCTGTCGGTAACACTCTAAAGCAAAAGTCTGGTAGTTACAGTATCTCAAAATTGCTAATGAAGAGGATATTACCCATTCTAGAAAATGCTGTTACATGATGTCAGCAAGTCATCCGTCTCACCACCTTAGTCCCACTACTACTACCACCACCTCTACCCACACGTCACTTCACCTGACTCCTGCCACTATATATACTCGTTTTCTTAGTTTTCTCTGTATTAGGACTGAAGAAGTTATTCGTGGCGAAACGTTTCCTTTAATAAATGTCCTGAACTGTACATATGTTGAACAAGTGTCTTAACTATCAACTTGTCTGTATTGCATACCATAATGTTCGCGTTACTTTTCTTCCATCGTTTCAACCTTCAAGGAAGAAAAGTCCTGATTCTGGAGAAGGGCTCTTGATCCAGGTAACGGAAGCCACCCTTTCCTAAGCATCCTCAAAACCTCATTACTTCAAATTGCCTAGGAACTGTGAGGCCCATAGGGGTTTAGCGTTTCCCCACGAATACAACTCTCCATCAGTCCAACCTTAATGAAGGCGTAAGTCAGCCGTTGTGACAGCCTCTTCTGTAACACAGGGTTGAGTCGCCGCCCCCCCTCACCCCTCACTGGGATCACTGACATTCAAGGTATGATCATGCATTCTGATGATGTAATTACCACACAGTGCATGCTTGACCTTGGTGAGCTGACACACACACACCAAGCTCACCCAGGAGCTTACACACACACACACACACACAAACAAACACACACACACACACACACACACACACACACACACACACACACACACACACAACACACACACACACACACACAACACACACACACACACAAACAAACAAACAAACACACGAAGCTCACTCAGGTGCTTGTACACAATAAGCTCACTCAGGAGCTCACACACCCGCACCGGGTCAAGCACATTAAGAAATTAGAGAAAGTGCAAAGGTTAGCGACAAAGTTAGTTCCAGAGCTAAGGGGAATGTCCTGTGAAGAAAGGTTGAGGGAAATCGGCCTGACGACAGTGGAGGACAGGAGGGTTAGGGGAGACATGATAACGACATATAAAATACTGCGTGGAATAGACAAGGTGGACAGACAAGATGTTCCATAGAGGGGACACAGAAACGAGGGGTCACCCTTGGAAGTTGAAGACTCGGATGAGTCACAGGAATGTTAGGAAGTATTTCTTCAGTCGTAGAGTGGTGAGGAAGTGGAACAGTCTGGCGAGTGATGTAGTGGAGATAGGAACCATACATAGCCTTAAGAAGAGGTATGATAAAGCACAGGCAGCAGGGAGAGAGACGACCTAGTAGCGTTCAGCGAAGAGGCGGGGCCAGGAGCTGATTCTCGACACCTGCAACCACAATTAGGTGAGTACGATTAGGTGAGTACACACACACACACACACACACACACACACACACAGTACATACAGTATTAGAACAGAAGTTGAAGGTTTGGTACACAAATGCGGATGGATTAACGAATAAATATGAGGAGTGGCAGAAACAAAACTCACTGAGCAGTTACAGAAACAAAACTCACTGAGACAATAACAGATGCAATTTTCCCACCAGGATATCAGATCATGAGGAAAGATAGAAGGGGCAGAGGGGGAAGAGGGGTTCCTCTGCTCATAAAAAAAACGATGGAAATTCGAGAATATGGGAGGCAGATATCAGATCATGAGGAAAGATAGAAGGGGCAGAGGGGGAAGAGGGGTTCCTCTGCTCATAAAAAAAACGATGGAAATTCGAGAATATGGGAGGCATAGACGAGACAGGAGAAAGGGACTACATAGTAGGTACACTTCAGTCTGGGGAGCACAAGGTGGTCATTGCAGTGATGTATAATCCACCACAGAACTGCAGGAGGCCAAGAGAGGAATATGAAGAGAGCAACAGAGCAATGGTGGACACACTTGCTGAGGTGGCAAGAAGAGCTCACTCGAGCAGAGCAAAGTTGCTAGTAATGGGCGATTTCAATCACAGGGAGATTGACTGGGAAAACCTGGAGCCACATGGGGGTCCCGAAACATGGAGAGCCAAGATGTTGGATGTGGTGCTGGAAAACCTCATGCATCAACATGTTAAGGACACTACCAGAGTGAGAGGGTAGGAGGAACCAGCAAGATTGGACCTTGTGTTCACCCTAGGCAGTTCAGACATTGAGAACATCACATATGAGAGTCCCCTAGGAGCTAGTGACCATGTGGTTCTGTTGCAAGTGGAGAGAGAAACAGGAGTTGAATGGGAAAAGCCAGACTATAAAAGAGGGGACAACATAGGTTTGAGGAACTTCCTGCAGGAGGTTCAGTGGGACAGAGAACTGGCAGGAAAGCCAGTAAATGAAATGATGGAAATTGTAACAACAAAATGCAAGGAGGCAGTGGAACGGTTTATTCCCAAGGGCAACAGAAACAATGGGAAGACCAGAACGAGCCCCTGGTTTACCCGACGGTGTAAGGAGGCAAAAACTAAGTGCAATAGAGAATGGAAAAAGTACAGAAGGCAGAGAACACATGAAAATAGGGAGATTAGTCGCAGAGCCAGGAACGAGTATGCGCAGGTAAGGAGGGAGGCCCAGCGACAGTATGAAAATAACATAGCATCGAAAGTCAAAACTGACCCGAAACTGTTGTATAGCCACATCAGGAGGAAGACAACAGTCAAAGACCAGGTGATCAGACTGAGGACAGAAGGTGGAGAACTCACAAGAAATGATCAGGAGGTATGTGAGGAGCTAAACAGGAGATTTAAGGAAGTTTTTACTGTAGAGACAGGAAGGGCTCTGGGAAGACAGCACAGAAGGGAACATCAAGAGGGAATATACCAACAAGTGTTGGATAACATACAAACAACCGAGGAGGAGGTGCAGAAGCTGCTAAGTGACCTTGATACCTCAAAGGCGATGGGACCAGACAACATTTCCCCGTGGGTCCTTAGAGAAGGAGCAGAGATGCTGTGCGTGCCCCTAACCACAGTCTTCAACACATCCCTTGAAACTGGGCAACTACCTGATATATGGAAGACGGCAAATGTAGTCCCCATATTTAAGAAAGGAGACAGAAACGACGCGCTAAACTACAGACCTGTGTCTCTGACGTGTATAGTATGCAAAGTCATGGAGAAGATTATCAGGAGGAGAGTGGTGGAACACCTGGAACAGAACAAGATTATAAATGAAAACCAGCATGGATTCATGGAAGGCAAATCCTGTGTTACAAACCTTATTGGAGTTTTATGACAAGGTAACAGAAGTAAGACACGAGAGAGAGGGGTGGGTTGATTGCAATTTCCTGGACTGCAGGAAGGCCTTTGACACAGTTCCTCACAAGAGATTAGTGCAGAAGCTGGAGGATCAGGCGCAAATAACAGGGAGGGCACTGCAATGGATCAGGGAAAACCTGACAGGTAGGCAATAACGAGTCATGGTACGTGAAGAGGTATCACAGTGGGCGCCTGTGACGAGCGGGATCCTACAGGGGTCAGTTCTAGGACCAGTGCTAGTTTTGATATATGCAAACGACATGATGGAAGGAATAGACTCTGAAGTGTCCCTGTTCGCAGATGATGTGAAGCTGATAAGAAGAATTAAATCTGACGAGGATGAGGCAGGACTGCAAAGAGACCTGGACAGGCTGGACACGTGGTCCAGAAACTGGCTTCTCGAATTCAACCCTGCCAAATGCAAATTCATGAAGATTGGGGAGGGGCAAAGAAGACCGCAGACTGAGTATAGGCTAGGTGGACAAAGACTACAGACCTCACTCAGGGAGAAAGATCTTGGGGTGACCATAACACCGTGCACGTCACCGGAGGCACACATCAACCAAATAACTGCTGCAGCATACGGGCGCCTGGCAAACCTGTGAATAGCGTTCCGATACCTTAATAAGGAATCGTTCAAGACACTGTACACTGTGTATGTTAGGCCCATACTGGTGTATGGAGCGCCAGTCTGGAACCCACACCTGGTCAAGCACGTCAAGAAGTTAGAGAAACTACAAAGGTTTGCAACAAGGCTAGTTCCAAAGCTCAGGGAAATGTCGTACGAGGAAAGGTTGAGGGAAATCGGACTGACGACACTGGAGGACAGAAGGGTCAAGGGATAACGACATACAAGATACTGTGGGGAATAGACAAGGTGGAAGAGACTGTTCCAGAGACTCACAATTGGAAGCTGAAGACTCAGATGAGTCACAGGGATGTTAGGAAGTATTTCTTCAGTCATAGAGTCGTCAGGAAGTGGAATAGCCTAGCAAGTGAAGTAGTGGAGGCAGGAACCATACATAGTTTTAAGAAGAGGTATGACAAAGCTCAGGAAGCAGAGAGGGAGAGGACCTAGTAGCGATCAGTGAAGAGGCGGGGCCAGGAGCTGAGTATCGACCCCTGCAACCACAATTAGGTGAGTACACACACACACACCAAACCACAGTGTTGGAAAGGAAACTGAAGCTATGGTACACAAACGCTGATGGAATAACAAATGAATGGGAGGAGTGGCACGAAAGAGTCAAAGAGGCATCACCGGACATCATAGCTCTCACAGAAACCAAGCTAACAGGTATGATAACAGATGCCATCTTTCCAACAGCGGAGGTAGAGGAGTGGCACTGTTGATCAAAAATCCATGGAATTTTGATGAGCTGGAGAGAGGAGACAGCGGAGAAGCAAACGATTACATAGTGGGAACACTTCACTCTGGAGGTCTAAGGTGGTAATTGCAGTGATGTATAACACACCACAAAGCAGCAGGAGGCCAAGGCAAGAGTAGGACGAGAGCAATAGAGCGATGGTTGACACACTGGCTGCAGTGGCCAGAAGAGCTCATGCATGCAGGGCAAAGCTCCTGATCATGGGCGACTTTAACCACAAGGAGATCGATTGGGAGAACTTGGAGCCACATGGGGGCCAAGACACGTGGAGGGCTAAGATGATGGAGGTGGTACTGGAAAACTTCATGCACCAACACGTAAGGGACACTACAAGAGAGAGAGGAGAGGATGAACCAGCAAGACTGGACCTAGTATTCATCTTGAGTAGTGCAGATGTTGAGGACATCACATATGAAAGACCCCTTGGGGCCAGCGATCATGTGGTTTTAAGCTTCGAATACACAGTAGAGCTACAAGTGGAGGGGGAAGCAGGAAGGCCAGGACGAATGAAGCCAAACTACAAGAAAGGGGACTACATGGGAATGAGGAACTTCCTGAACGGGGTTCAGTGGGACAGAGAACTGGCAGGGAAGCCAGTTAATGAGATGATGGAATATGTAGCAACAATGTGCAAGGAGGCTGAGGAGAGGTTTGTACCCAAGGGTAACAGGACTAATGAAAAAGTCAGGATGAGCCCATGGTTCACCCAAAGGTGCAGGGAGGCAAAAACAAAGTGTGCTAGGGAATGGAAGAAATATAGAAGGCAAAGGACCCAGGAGAATAAGGAGAGCAGTCGTAGAGCCAGAAATGAATATGCACAGATAAGAAGGGAGGCCCAACGACAATATGAAAACGACATAGCAGCGAAAGCCAAATCTGACCCGAAACTGTTATACAGCCACATCAGGAGGAAAACAACAGTCAAGGACCAGGTAATCAGGCTAAGGAAGGAAGGAGGAGAGACAACAAGAAATGACCATGAAGTAAGTGAGGAACTCAACAAAAGATTTAAAGAAGTGTTCACAGAGGAGACAGAAGGGGCTCCAGAAAGACGGAGAGGTGGGGCACACCACCATGTGCTGGACACAGTACACACAACCAAGGAAGAAGTGAAGAGGCTTCTGAGTGAGCTAGATACCTCAAAGGCAATGGGGCCGGATAACATCTCTCCATGGGTCCTGAGAGAGGGAGCAGAGGCGCTATGTGTACCCATAACAACAATATTCAATACATCTATCGAAACAGGGAGATTGCCTGAGGTATGGAAGACAGCAAATGTAGTCCCAATCTTTAAAAAAGGAGACAGACATGAAGCACTAAACTACAGACCAGTGTCACTAACATGTATAGTATGCAAAGTCATGGAGAAGATTATCAGAAGAGTGGTGGAACACCTAGAAAGAAATGATCTCATCAACAGCAGCCAACATGGTTTCAGGGACGGGAAATCCTGTGTCACAAACCTACTGGAGTTCTATGACATGGTGACAGCAGTAAGACAAGAGAGAGAGGGGTGGGTGGATTGCATTTTCTTGGACTGCAAGAAGGCGTTTGACACAGTTCCACACAAGAGATTAGCGCAAAAACTGGAGGACCAAGCAGGGATAACAGGGAAGGCACTACAATGGATCAGGGAATACTTGTCAGGAAGACAGCAGCGAGTCATGATACGTGGCGAGGTGTCAGAATGGGCACCTGTGATCACCGGGGTCCCACAGGGGTCAGTCCTAGGACCAGTGCTGTTTCTGGTATTTGTGAACGACATGACGGAAGGAATAGACTCCGAAGTGTCCCTGTTTGCAGATGACGTGAAGTTGATGAGAAGAATTCATTCGATCGAAGACCAGGCAGAACTACAAAGGGATCTGGACAGGCTGCAGACCTGGTCCAGCAATTGGCTCCTGGAGTTCAACTCCACCAAGTGCAAAGTCATGAAGATTGGGGAAGGACAAAGAAGACTGCAGACGGAGTACAGTCTAGGGGGGCCAGAGACTACAAACCTCACTCAAGGAAAAAGATCTTGGGGTGAGTATAACACCAGGCACATCTCCTGAAGCGCACATCAACCAAATAACTGCTGCAGCATATGGGCGCCTAGCAAACCTCAGAACAGCATTCCGACATCTTAATAAGGAATCGTTCAGGACCCTGTACACCGTGTACGTTAGGCCCATATTGGAGTATGCGGCACCAGTTTGGAACCCACACCTAGCCAAGCACGCAAAGAAACTAGAGAAAGTGCAAAGGTTTGCAACAAGACTAGTCCCAGAGCTAAGAGGTATGTCCTACGAGGAGAGGTTAAGGGAAATCAACCTGACGACACTGGAGGACAGGAGAGATAGGGGGGACATGATAACGACTTACAAAATACTGAGAGGAATTTACAAGGTGGACAAAGACAGGATGTTCCAGAGATTGGACACAGCAACAAGGGGACAAAGTTTGAAGTTGAAGACACAGATGAATCACAGGGATGTTAGGAAGTATTTCTTCAGCCACAGAGTAGTCAGGAAGTGGAATAGTTTGGGAAGCGATGTAGTGGAGGCAGGATCCATACATAGCTTTAAGCAGAGGTATGATAAAGCTCACGGTTCAGGGAGAGTGACCTAGTAGCGACCAGTGAAGAGGCGGAGCCAGGAGCTTGGACTCGACCCCTGCAACCTCAACTAGGTGAGGTGAGTACACCAAGTTCACTCAGGAGCTTACACACACAAAGCTCACTCAGGAGCTTACACACACTAAGCTCACTCATCTCACATACACACCAAGCTCACTCAGGAGCTAACACACACCACGCAACTTCCTGACAAGTATAACACAAAGAGTAATTATAAACAGAGTAAAGTCCCAGGCAGCCATGGTAAAAAGCTCTGTTCCAAAAGGCACAGTACTCGCTCCCATTTTATTCCTCATCCTCATTTCTGACATAGACAGAGATGTAAGCCATAGCTCCGTGTCTTCCTTTGTGGATGACACCAGGATCACCATGACAGTGACCTCCATCGAAGACACTGTGAGACTCCAAGCAGACATCAACCAAATCTTCGAATGGGCCACTCAAAACAATATGAAGTTCAACGTGGAGAAATTTCAACCACTCAGATATGGAAAACTTGAAGAAATTAAAAATGTGTCAGGGTATACCACAAATTCTAACCATACAATAGAGCGGAAAAGTAATGTGAAGGACCTGGGAGTGATAATGTCAGAGGATCTCGCCTTCAAAGACCACAACAATGTATCTACTTCATCCGCTAGGGAAATGATAGGATGGATGATGAGAACCTTCAAAACTAGGGACGCTTGTGCTCTCTAGGCTGGGGTACTGCTGTACACTAACGGTCCCCTTCGAGGGTGGCGACACTGCAGACCTGGAAAGTGTACAAAGAACTTTTATGGTACACATAAGTACAATAAGGCACCTAAACTACTGGGAACGGTTGAAGGTCTTTGCTCTGTATTCCCTTGAACGCAGGCGAGAGAGATACATGATAATATACTCTTGGAAGGTCCTGGAGGGATTGGTACCTAACCTGTACACGAAAATCACTCCATATCAAAGTAGAAGACTCGGCAGGAGATGCAACATTTCCTCGATGAAAAGTGTCAGGGTCCCAAGAATGTTCAATTGCCTCCCAGCATACATAAGGGAGATTACCTGGCTGTCTTCAAGAAGGCACTGGACAGGCAACTAAAGTCAGTACCTGACCAACCGGGCTGTGGTTCGTACGTCAGCTTGCGTGCGGCCAGCAGTAACAGCCTGGTTGATCAGACCCTGATCCACCATCAGGCCTGGTCTCAGACCGGGCTGCGGGGGCGTTGACCCCCGAAACCCTCTCCAGGTAAACTGTAGGTAAACGCCGTGCCCGCCGTGCCTAGTTGTGCTCCGTGTTTTTTCGTGTTTTCCCAGTCTCTCTTACGTGCTAGAACTTTAATTTGTGCCATCGATTTATACGATACATCCCTCTAGCGCTTGGAACCAGTCTTGGGCAGAAAACAGTATATACCGAGTCATAAAGGAGGATTAATGTGCAATACCTAACAGAGTTTACTGCCAGAGGGGAAACATAGGCCTAGTGTGCCGTGTGCAAAATAATAATAACAGAACTTTTCTTATTCAGAGGCAAGAAAGTCTCCCTGATAATATTGTGTATACATAGTGTTATAGTGTATACTACAGTGGTACCCTAGTATACACAGTGTTATAGTGTATACTACAGTGGCACCCTAGTATACAAAGTGTTATAGTGTATACTACAGTGGTACCCTAGTATACATAGTGATATAGTGTATACTACAGTGGTACCCTACTATACATAGTGTTATAGTGTATACTACAGTGGTACCCTAGTATACACAGTGTTATAGTGTATACTACAGTGGTACCCTAGTATACACAGTGTTATAGTGTATACTACAGTGGTACCCTAGTATACACAGTGTTATAGTGTATACTACAGTGGTACCCTAGTATACATAGTGTTATAGTGTATACTACAGTGGTACCCTAGTATACATAGTGTTATAGTGTATACTACAGTGACACCATAGTATACATAGTGTAATATCGTATACTACAGTGACACCATAGTATACATAGTGTTATAGTGTATACTACAGTGACACCCTAGTATACATAGTGTTATAGTGTATACTACAGTGTCACCATAGAATACATAGTGTTATAGTGTATACTACAGTGACACCCTAGTATACATAGTGTTATAGTGTATACTACAGTGGTACCATAGTATACATAGTGTTATAGTGTATACTACAGTGGCACCGTAGTATACACAGTGTTATAGTGCATACTACAGTGACACCATAGTATACATAGTGTTATAGTGTATACTACAGTGGTACCATAGTATACATAGTGTTATAGTGTATACTACAGTGGCACCATAGTATACACAGTGTTATAATGTATACTACAGTGACTCCCTAGTATACATAGTGTTATAGTGCATACTACAGTGGCACCCGACTATATAGATAATAAATGCTAAAGTGTCATTTAAAACAGGTGTAATTCAAACTGAAGTGATAGGCCTAAAGAGGCAGGTGCCAGAAGTCGCCAGAAACTTACCACACAGGTCAGCTGTTTTAATAATCTTCCCGGCCTGCTAGTGTACCTCGATATAATCTTCCCGGCCTGCTAGTGTACCTCACATATAATCTTCCCGGCCTGCTAGTGTACCTCGCATATAATCTTCCCGGCCTGCTACTGTACCTCGATATAATCTTCCCGGCCTGCTAGTGTACCTCGATATAATCTTCCCGGCCTGCTACTGTACCTCGATATAATCTTCCCGGCCTGCTAGTGTACCTCGATATAATCTTCCCGGCCTGCTACTGTACCTCGATATAATCTTCCCGGCCTGCTAGTGTACCTCGCATATAATCTTCCCGGCCTGCTAGTGTACCTCGATATAATCTTCCCGGCCTGCTAGTGTACCTCGCATATAATCTTCCCGGCCTGCTAGTGTACCTCACATATAATCTTCCCGGCCTGCTAGTGTACCTCGATATAATCTTCCCGGCCTGCTAGTGTACCTCACATATAATCTTCCCGGCCTGCTAGTGTACCTCACATATAATCTTCCTGGCCTGCTAGTGTACCTCGATATAATCTTCCCGGCCTGCTAGTGTACCTCACATATAATCTTCCCGGCCTGCTAGTGTACCTCACATATAATCTTCCCGGCCTGCTAGTGTACCTCGATATAATCTTCCCGGCCTGCTAGTGTACCTCGATATAATCTTCCCGGCCTGCTAGTGTACCTCGATATAATCTTCCCGGCCTGCTAGTGTACCTCGATATAATCTTCCCGGCCTGCTAGTGTACCTCGATATAATCTTCCCGGCCTGCTAGTGTACCTCGATATAATCTTCCCGGCCTGCTAGTGTACCTCGATATAATCTTCCCGGCCTGCTAGTGTACCTCGATATAATCTTCCTGGCCTACTAGAGTACCTCGCATACAATCTTCCTGGCCTCCTAGTGTACCTCGATATAATCTTCCCGGCCTGCTAGTGTACCTCGATATAATCTTCCCGGCCTACTAGAGTACCTCGCGTACAATCTTCCTGGCCTCCTAGTGTACCTCGATATAATCTTCCCGGCCTGCTAGTGTACCTCGATATAATCTTCCCGGCCTGCTAGTGTACCTCGATATAATCTTCCCGGCCTACTAGAGTACCTCGCGTACAATCTTCCTGGCCTGCTAGTGTACCTCGATATAATCTTCCCGGCCTGCTAGTGTACCTCGATATAATCTTCCCGGCCTGCTAGTGTACCTCGATATAATCTTCCTAGCCTACTAGAGTACCTCGCATACAATCTTCCTGGCCTCCTAGTGTACCTCGATATAATCTTCCCGGCCTGCTAGTGTACCTCGACATAATCTTCCTAGCCTGCTAGTGTACCTCGATATAATCTTCCCGGCCTGCTAGAGTACCTCGATATAATCTTCCAAGCCTGCTAGTGTACCTCGCATATAATCTTCCTGGCCTCCTAGTGTACCTCGATATAATCTTCCTGGCCTGCTAGTGTACCTCGATATAATCTTCCCGGCCTGCTAGTGTACCTCGATATAATCTTCCTGGCCTGCTAGTGTACCTCGATATAATCATCCAGGCCTGCTAGTGTACCTCGATATAATCTTCCTAGCCTGCTAGTGTACCTCTCATATAATCTTCCCGGCCTGCTAGTGTACCTCGATATAATCTTCCTGGCCTGCTAGTGTACCTCGATATAATCTTCCCGGCCTGCTAGTGTACCTCGATATAATCTTCCTGGCCTGCTAGTGTACCTCCATATAATCTTCCCAGCCTGCTAGTGTACCTCGATATAATCATCCAGGCCTGCTAGTGTACCTCGATATAATCTTCCTAGCCTGCTAGTGTACCTCTCATATAATCTTCCCGGCCTGCTAGTGTACCTCGCATATAATCTTCCCGGCCTGCTAGTGTACCTCGATATAATCTTCCTGGCCTGCTAGTGTACCTCGATATAATCTTCCTGACCTGCTAGGGTACCTCGATATAATCTTCCTGGCCTGCTAGTGTACCTCGCATATAATCTTCCTGGCCTGCTAGTGTACCTCGACATAATCTTCCTAGCCTGCTAGTGTACCTCGATATAATCTTCCTGGACTGCTAGTGTACCCCGCATATACTCTTCCTAGCCTGCTAGTGTACCTCGATATAATCTTCCTAGCCTGATAGTGTACCTCGATATAATCTTCCTGGCCTGCTAGTGTACCTCGCATATAATCTTCCTGGCCTGCTAGTGTACCTCGCATATAATCTTCCCGGCTTCCTAGTGTACCTCGCATATAATCTTCCCGGCCTGCTAGTGTACCTCGATATAATCTTTCTAGCCTGCTAGTGTACCTCGCATATAATCTTCCCGGCCTGCTAGTGTACCTCGCATATAATCATCCTGGCCTGCTAGTGTACCTCGATATAATCTTCCTGGCCTGTTAGTGTACCTCGCATATAATCTTCCCGGCGTGCTAGTGTACCTCCGTATAATCTTCCCGGCCTGCTAGTGTACCTCGATATAATCTTCCCGGCCTGCTAGAGTACCTCGCATATAATCTTCCTGGCCTCCTAGTGTACCTCGATATAATCTTCCTGGCCTGCTAGTGTACGTCGCATATAATCTTCCTGGCCTGCTAGTGTACCTCCATGTAATCTTCCTGGCCTGCTATTGTACCTCCATATAATCTTCCTGGCCAGCTAGTGTACCTCGCATATAATTTTCCTGGCCTGCTAGTGTACCTCGCATATAATCTTCCTGGCCTGCTAGTGTACCTCGATATAATCTTCCTGGCCTGCTAGTGTACCTCGATATAATCTTCCTGGCCTGCTAGTGAACCTCGCATATAATCTTCCCGGCCTGCTAGTGTACCTCGATATAATCTTCCCGGCCTGCTAGTGTACCTCGCACATAATCTTCCCGGCCTGCTAGTGTACCTCGATATAATCTTCCTTGCCCGCTAGTGTACCTCGATATAATCTTCCTAGCCTGCTACTGTACCTCGCATATAATCTTCCGAGCCTGCTAGTGTACCTCGATATAATCTTCCTGGCCTGCTAGTGTGCCTCGCATACAATCTTCCTGGTCTGCTAGTGTACCTCGATATAATCTTCCTGGCCTGTTAGTGTACCTCGCATATAATCTTCCTGGCCAGCTAGTGTACCTCGCATATAATCTTCCTGGCCTGCGAGTGTACCTCGATATAATCTTCCTTGCCTGCTAGTGTACCTCGCATATAATCTTCCTGGCCTGCTAGTGTACCTCGCATATAATCTTCCTGGCCTGCTAGTGTACCTCAATATAATCTTCCTGGCCTGCTAGTGTACCTCGATATAATCTTCCTAGCCTGCTAGTGTACCTCGCATATAATCTTCCCGGCCTGCTAGTGTACCTCGATATAATCTTCCTGGCCTGCTAGTGTACCTCGCATATAATCTTCCCGGCCTTCTAGTGTACCTCGATATAATCTTCGTGGCCTGCTAGTGTACCTCGATATAATCTTCCTAGCCTGCTAGTGTACCTCGCATATAATCTTCCTGGCCTGCTAGTGTACCTCGATATAATCTTCCTGGCCTGCTAGTGTACCTCGCATATAATCTTCCTGGCCTGCTAGTGTACCTCGATATAATCTTCCTAGCCTGCTAGTGTACCTAGATATAATCTTCCTGGCCTGCTAGTGCACCTCGCATATAATCTTCTTAGCCTGCTAGTGTAATTTATAAAACAGGAACGTACACCGGTAAGCTGTCCTGATATACAAGTACAGTTAGAAATAGAAATACAAATAGCCAGATCTTCACTTTAAGGAGGTTATTCGTAGAATATTCAAGGGGTTACTAGTAGAACTATAGTAAATCAACCATTCAAATCACATTATGAAGCTCTGTGTAGTCTGCAGTCAATCAAACAAACGGGCTTCCGCATGGATTACTTGCCGTTTTTGTGAAAATTGGCGTCACGCCCCTTGTGCAGATATCCAAGAACTATCTACAAGCAGTATTAAATCAGGGAAGTGTTTTTGGGTATGCCCAAATGAGATCAATCTGTGGACTAAAATCACATTGGTATTAAAAGAGGATAACATCAAAGCAGCCTTCATAGAAAACCTGGAAGCATTCTATAACAGATGGGAAAATAAAAAGTCTGGACTGGATGGTATCGCCCTTGGTGCTGACCATGTAGTCAGAAACTATAAGGCTGGAGGTGCTGTCCTGGGTGACAGTAATGGTGAGGATGGAGGTGCTGTCCTGGGTGACAGTAATGGTGAGGATGGAGGTGCTGTCCTGGGTGACAGTAATGGTGAGGATGGAGGTGCTGTCCTGGGAGACAGTAATGGTGAAGCTGGAGGTGATGTCCTGGGTGACAGTGGAGGATGGAGGTGCTGTCCTGGGTGACAGTAATGGTGAGGATGGAGGTGCTGTCCTGGGTGACAATAATGGTGAGAATGGAGGTGCTGTCCTGGGTGACAATAATGGTGAGAATGGAGGTGCTGTCCTGGGTGACAATAATGGTGAGGATGGAGGTGCTGTCCTGGGAGACAGTAATGGTGAGGATGGAGGTGCTGTCCTGGGTGACAGTAATGGTGAGGATGGAGGTGCTGTCCTGGGTGACAGTAATGGTGAGGATGGAGGTGCTGTCCTGGGTGACAGTAATGGTGAGGATGGAGGTGCTGTCCTGGGAGACAGTAATGGTGAGGATGGAGGTGCTGTCCTGGGAGACAGTAATGGTGAGGATGGAGGTGCTGTCCTGGGAGACAGTAATGGTGAGGATGGAGGTGCTGTCCTGGGTGACAGTAATGGTGAGGATGGAGGTGCTGTCCTGGGTGACAGTAATGGTGAGGATGGAGGTGCTGTCCTGGGAGACAGTAATGGTGAGGATGGAGGTGCTGTCCTGGGAGACAGTAATGGTGAGGATGGAGGTGCTGTCCTGGGAGACAGTAATGGTGAGGATGGAGGTGCTGTCCTGGGTAGACAGTAATGGTGAGGATGGAGGTGCTGTCCTGGGAGACAGTAATGGTGAGGATGGAGGTGCTGTCCTGGGAGACAGTAATGGTGAGGATGGAGGTGCTGTCCTGGGAGACAGTAATGGTGAGGATGGAGGTGCTGTCCTGGGAGACAGTAATGGTGAGGATGGAGGTGCTGTCCTGGGAGACAGTAATGGTGAGGATGGAGGTGCTGTCCTGGGTGACAGTAATGGTGAGGATGGAGGTGCTGTCCTGGGTGACAGTAATGGTGAGGATGGAGGTGCTGTCCTGGGAGACAGTAATGGTGAGGATGGAGGTGCTGTCCTGGGAGACAGTAATGGTGAGGATGGAGGTGCTGTCCTGGGAGACAGTAATGGTGAGGATGGAGGTGCTGTCCTGGGAGACAGTAATGGTGAGGATGGAGGTGCTGTCCTGGGTGACAGTAATGGTGAGGATGGAGGTGCTGTCCTGGGTGACAGTAATGGTGAGGATGGAGGTGCTGTCCTGGGAGACAGTAATGGTGAGGATGGAGGTGCTGTCCTGGGTGACAGTAATGGTGAGGATGGAGGTGCTGTCCTGGGAGACAGTAATGGTGAGGATGGAGGTGCTGTCCTGGGAGACAGTAATGGTGAGGATGGAGGTGCTGTCCTGGGAGACAGTAATGGTGACGCTGGAGGTGCTGTCCTGGGTGACAGTAATGGTGAGGATGGAGGTGCTGTCCTGGGAGACAGTAATGGTGAGGGTGGAGGTGCTGTCCTGGGAGACAGTAATGGTGAGGGTGGAGGTGCTGTCCTGGGTGACAGTAATGGTGAAGCTGGAGGTGCTGTCCTGGGTGACAGTAATGGTGAGGATGGAGGTGCTGTCCTGGGTGACAGTAATGGTGAGGATGGAGGTGCTGTCCTGGGAGACAGTAATGGTGAGGATGGAGGTGCTGTCCTGGGTGACAGTAATGGTGAGGATGGAGGTGCTGTCCTGGGTGACAGTAATGGTGAAGCTGGAGGTGCTGTCCTGGGTGACAGTAATGGTGAAGCTGGAGGTGCTGTCCTGGGAGACAGTAATGGTGAGGATGGAGGTGCTGTCCTGGGTGACAGTAATGGTGAAGCTGGAGGTGCTGTCCTGGGTGACAGTAATGGTGAAGCTGGAGGTGCTGTCCTGGGTGACAGTAATGGTGAAGCTGGAGGTGCTGTCCTGGGTGACAGTAATGGTGAGGATGGAGGTGCTGTCCTGGGTGACAGTAATGGTGAGGATGGAGGTGCTGTCCTGGGAGACAGTAATGGTGAGGATGGAGGTGCTGTCCTGGGTGACAATAATGGTGAGAATGGAGGTGCTGTCCTGGGTGACAATAATGGTGAGGATGGAGGTGCTGTCCTGGGTGACAATAATGGTGAGGATGGAGGTGCTGTCCTGGGTGACAGAAATGGTGAAGCTGGAGGTGCTGTCCTGGGAGACAGAAATGGTGAGGATGGAGGTGCTGTCCTGGGAGACAGTAATGGTGAGGATGCTGTCCTGGGAGACAGTAATGGTGAAGCTGGAGGTGCTGTCCTGGGAGACAGTAATGGTGAAGCTGGAGGTGCTGTCCTGGGAGACAGTAATGGTGAGGATGGAGGTGCTGTCCCTGGGAGACAGTAATGGTGAAGCTGGAGGTGCTGTCCTGGGTGACAGTAATGGTGAAGCTGGAGGTGCTGTCTGTCTGGGTGACAGTAATGATGAAGCTGGAGGTGCTGCCCTGGGAGACAGTAATGGTGAAGCTGGAGGTGCTGTCCTGGGAGACAGTAATGGTGAGGATGGAGGTGCTGTCCTGGGAGACAGTAATGGTGAGGATGGAAGTGCTGTCCAGGTAGACAGAGAGGATGGAGGTGGGTGAAGCTGGAGGTGCTGTCCTGGAGACAGTAATGCTGTCCTGGGTGACAGTAATGGTGAGGATGGAGGTGCTGTCCTGGGAGACAGTAATGGTGAGGATGGACAGTAATGGTGAAGCTGGAGGTGCTGTCCTGGGAGACAGTAATGGTGAGGCTGGAGGTGCTGTCCTGGGTGACAGTAATGGTGAGGATGGAGGTGCTGTCCTGGGAGACAGTAATGGTGAGGATGGAGGTGCTGTCCTGGGAGACAGTAATGGTGAGGATGGAGGTGCTGTCCTGGGAGACAGTAATGGTGAGGATGGAGGTGCTGTCCTGGGAGACAGTAATGGTGAGGATGGAGGTGCTGTCCTGGGTGACAGTAATGGTGAGGATGGAGGTGCTGTCCTGGGAGACAGTAATGGTGAGGATGGAGGTGCTGTCCTGGGAGACAGTAATGGTGAGGATGGAGGTGCTGTCCTGGGAGACAGTAATGGTGAGGATGGAGGTGCTGTCCTGGGAGACAGTAATGGTGAGGATGGAGGTGCTGTCCTGGGTGACAGTAATGGTGAGGATGGAGGTGCTGTCCTGGGAGACAGTAATGGTGAGGATGGAGGTGCTGTCTTGGGTGACAGTAATGGTGAGGATGGAGGTGCTGTCCTGGGAGACAGTAATGGTGAGGATGGAGGTGCTGTCCTGGGAGACAGTAATGGTGAGGATGGAGGTGCTGTCCTGGGTGACAGTAATGGTGAGGATGGAGGTGCTGTCCTGGGAGACAGTAATGGTGAGGATGGAGGTGCTGTCCTGGGAGACAGTAATGGTGAGGGTGGAGGTGCTGTCCTGGGTGACAGTAATGGTGAGGATGGAGGTGCTGTCCTGGGAGACAGTAATGGTGAGGATGGAGGTGCTGTCCTGGGAGACAGTAATGGTGAGGATGGAGGTGCTGTCCTGGGAGACAGTAATGGTGAGGATGGAGGTGCTGTCCTGGGAGACAGTAATGGTGAGGATGGAGGTACTGTCCAGGTAGTCAGTAAATGTACTCATGAGGGAATGCATATAAATGGCCTCGAGGGAGACAGGAGCTGTAGTGTGGAAACAAGTGTAGTCAAGGACAAGATAAAACCAATATTACAAACTAGTAATACCACAGGAGATAGCAAACAAGGGGACTCCACTAGCAATAGTGAGGATATATTACCAAAAACAACTGGTGAGAGCTCCATTGTTAGTACTAGTGAGGATAGGAATGAGACAGGTAAACATGCACCAACAGGGAATACAGTCACAAAAACCCAAGGCAAACGGAAACCAAGCCTGTGCACATACAATGCACTTGGTATCTGCAGACATGGGAAATCTGGAAAAACAGACGGGACGTGCAACTATGACCACCCTAGAAAATGCCGTGCCCATATGACAACAGGAAAATGCAAACTCACTTCCTGTAAGCTTTTTCATCCTGAAATGTGTCCCTCTTCAGTACAGGAAAGACTGTGCTATAACTTAAATTGTCAGGCACACCATCTAAAGGGGACAAAAAGATACAAAACATCCAGGCCATGGGAAAACCTGGGTAGCCACAGCCACTCAAGAGGGAGAGGTTTTTTAGTGCCAGGAAGGAAAAAAAAAACTGGCAGGAAATGGCGGAAATCTTACACCAAATCCAGTCATTTCTGGAGTGGAACCACAGTCAATGGCCTCCACTCCAAACCAACAGATACAGATACTAATGCCGGAAAAAAATTCTCCCCAGTACCACCAATACCACCAGTCCGATAACATTCTTCTTTGCAAATATACAGAGTCTAAAGCCAGCAACGAACAACAAAATACCTTTCATCCATGGACTGCTTGCAGAGGCAAATGCAATATTTGCGGCTTTCACAGAGACCCACATAAAGGATCACTTGGAAAACGAAATACGGATCCCAGGTTACAACCTATACAGATGTGACAGAGTGAACAGGCAAAAGGGGGGGGGGGTTGGCCTGTATATCGCAGTCACTTGTTTGCACAGAACTGCTTAATGACTCAAATGATGTAGTGGAAATTTTAGCAGTAAAGATAGAGAACGAAAACCTTTTCATCGTGGTAGTCTACAAGCCTCCAGATGCAAAGTCCCAGCAATTCCAGGAACAACTGTCAAAAATTGAACACTGGAAAATCTGCCAGCTCCTGCCCTAAACATCTTGTTACTGGAGGATTTCAACTTGAGGCGCCTAAAATGGAGGAATATAGCAAATAATGTTGTTGCAGTGATAACACCAGGAGGCAGTTCTGACGAGAACTCACACACACACGAGCTTTTAAATCTCTGCACAAAATTCAATTTAAACCAGCAAATAATAGAGCCTACTAGACTGGAGAATACAATAGACCTCATCTTCAGTAACAATGATGATCTGATACGAAATGTCACCATATCAAAAACAATACACTGGGATCACAACATAATCGAGGTTCAGACATGTATGCATGGAGCCCCAGACCGACAAAATGAGCTTAGTCACGAGGGAGCATTCACCAAATTCAACTTCAATAACAAGAACATAAAGTGGGACCAAGTAAATCAAGTCCTAATCGATATAAGCTGGGAAGATAGACTAAGCAACACAGACCCCAACTTATGCCTAGAACAGATTAACTCGGTGGCACTCGATGTATGCTCAAAGCTTATTCCTTTAAGAAAAAGGAGGAGTAGATGTAAAATGGAAAGAGACAGGCTCTCCCTTTACAGGCGACGGAAAATACTAACAGAGCGGCTAAAAGAGGCCAATATATCTGAAATGCGTAGGGAGTCACTTGTCAGAGAAATAGCAAACATCGAACTTAAGCTAAAGGAATTTTTGTAGATGAATGGTTCAAAGAACCGACACGTTGTTAAATTAGACACATGTGCAACTCTTGGGTATCTTTATTGAAACGTTTCCTCAATAAAGATACCCAAGAGTTGCACATGTGTCTAATTTAATAAAGGAATCTTATAGGAGTCAGGAATCGCAGGAAGAACTAAAAGCCATAAATGAAATCGAAAGAAACCCAAAGTATTTCTTTTCTTATGCCAAATCAAAGTCGAGAACAACATCCAGTATTGGGCCCCTACTTAAACAAGATGGGTCCTACACAGATGACAGCAAGGAAATGAGTGAGCTACTCAAGTCCCAATTTGACTCAGTTTTTAGCAAGCCGCTAACCAGACTGAGAGTTGAAGATCAAAATTAATTTTTTATGAGAGAGCCACAGAATTTCGTAAACACAAGCCTATCTGATATTATCCTGACACCAAATGACTTCGAACAGGCGATAAATGACATGCCCATTAACTCTGCCCCAGGGCCAGACTCATGGAACTCCGTGTTCATCAAGAACTGCAAGAAGCCCCTATCACGAGCTTTTACCATCCTATGGAGAGGGAGCATGGACACGGGGGTCGTTCCACAGTTACTAAAAACAACAGACATAGCCCCACTCCACAAAGGGGGCAGTAAAACAATAGCAAAGAACTACAGACCGATAGCACTAACATCCCATATCATAAAAATCTTTGAAAGGGTCCTAAGAAGCAAGATCACCACCCATCTAGATACTCATCAATTACACAACCCAGGGCAGCATGGGTTTAGAGCAGGTCGCTCCTCTCTGTCCCAACTACTGGACCACTACGACAAGGTCCTAGATGCACTAGAAGACAAAAAGAATGCAGATGTAATATATACAGACTTTGCCAAAGCCTTCGACAAGTGTGACCATGGTGTAATAGCGCACAAAATGCGTGCTAAAGGAATAACAGGAAAAGTTGGTAGATGGATCTATAATTTCCTCACAAACAGAACACAAAGAGTAGTAGTCAACAGAGTCAAGTCTGAGGTGGCTACGGTGAAAAGCTCTGTTCCACAAGGCACAGTACTCGCTCCCATCTTGTTTCTCATCCTCATATCTGACATAGACAAGGATGTCAGCCACAGCACCGTGTCTTCCTTTGCAGATAACACCTGAATCTGCATGACAGTGTCTTCCATTGCAGACACTGCAAGGCTCCAGGCGGACATCAACCAAATCTTTCAGTGGGCTGCAGAAAACAATATGAAGTTCAACGATGAGAAATTTCAATTACTCAGATATGGTAAACTTGAGGAAATTAAAACTTCATCAGAGTACAAAACAAATTTCTTCCACAAAATAGAGCGAAAAACCAACGTCAAAGACCTGGGAGTGATCATGTCGGAGGATCTCACCTTAAAGGACCATAACATCGTATCAATCGCATCTGCTAGGAAAATGACAGGATGGATAATGAGAACCTTCAAAACTAAGGAGGCCAAGCCCATGATGACACTCTTCAGGTCACTTGTTCTATCTAGGCTGGAATATTGCTGCACACTAACAGCACCTTTCAAGGCAGGTAAAATTATTGACCTAGAAAATGTACAGAGAACCTTCACGGCGCGCATAAAGGAGATAAAACACCTCAATTACTGGGAGCGCTTGAATTTCCTGAACCTGTACTCCGTGGAACGCAGGCGGGAGAGATACATGATTTTTACACCTGGAAAATCCTAGAGGGACTAGTACCGAACTTGCACACGAAAATCACTCACAACGAAAGAGACAATACAATAAGCGTCAGGGGCCCGAGACTGTTCAAATGCCTCCCAGCATACATAAGGGAGGTTACCAATACATCACAGAGTGAGTGTAGCAACACACAGTGTAACAGCACACAGTGTAGCACCACACAGTGTAGCACCATGCAGTGTAGCACCATGCAGTGTAGCACCACGAAGTGTGGCACCACGCAGTGTAGCACCACATAGTGTAGCACCACATAGTGTAGCAGCACACAGTGTAGCAGCACACAGTGTAGCAGCACACAGTGTAGCACTACACAGTGTAGCACCACGCAGTGTAGCACCAAGAAGTGTGGCACCACGCAGTGTAGCACCACCCAGCGGGGCACCACTCAGTGTAGCACAAAACAGTGCAGTGCCAAGCAGTGTGGCACCACACAGTGTGGCACCATACAGTGTAGCACCATACACTGTCGTACCACGCAAGGTGGCACCACGCAGTGTGGCACCACGCAGTGTGCCACCACACAATTTGGCACCACGCAGTGTAGCATCACACAGTGTGGCACCACACAGTGTGGCACCACGCAGCTTAGCACCACACAGTGTAGCACCACACCGTGTGGCACCATACAATGCGGCACCACACAGTGTAGCACCATAAAGTGTAGCACCACACCGTGTGGCACCACATAGTGTGGCACCACACAGTGTAGCACCACGCAGTGTGGCACCACACAGTATGTCACCGCGCAATGTAGCACCACGCAGTGCGGCACCACACAGTGTAGCACCATACAGTGTAGCACCACGTAGTGTGGCACCACAGTGTAGCACCACGCAGTGTAGCACCACACCGTGTGGCACCATACAGTGCGGCACCACACAGTGTAGCACCATACAGTGTAGCACCACGTAGTGTGGCACCACACAGTGTAGCACCACGCAGTGTAGCACCACACCGTGTGGCACCATACAGTGCGGCACCACACAGTGTAGCACCATAAACTGTAGCACCACACCGTGTGGCACCACACTGTGTGGCACTACACAGTGTAGCACCACGCAGTGTGGCACCACACAGTGTGTCACCGCGCAATGTAGCATCACGCAGTGCGGCACCATACAATGTGTCACCACACAGTGAAGCACCACGAAGTGTGGCACCACGCAGTGTAGCACCACATAGTGTAGCACCACATAGTGTAGCAGCACACAGTGTAGCAGCACACAGTGTAGCAGCACACAGTGTAGCACTACACAGTGTAGCACCACGCAGTGTAGCACCAAGAAGTGTGGCACCACGCAGTGTAGCACCACCCAGCGGGGCACCACTCAGTGTAGCACAAAACAGTGTAGTGCCAAGCAGTGTGGCACCACACAGTGTGGCACCATACAGTGTAGCACCATACACTGTCGTACCACACAATGTGGCACCACTCAGTGTGGCACCACGCAGTGTGCCACCACACAATTTGGCACCACGCAGTGTAGCATCACACAATGTGGCACCACACAGTGTGGCACCACGCAGCGTAGCACCACACAGTGTAGCACCACACCGTGTGGCACCATACAGTGCGGCACCACACAGTGTAGCACCATAAAGTGTAGCACCACACCGTGTGGCACCACACCGTGTGGCACCACACAGTGTAGCACCACGCAGTGTGGCACCACACAGTGTGGCACAACACAGCGTAGCACCACCCAGTGTAGCACCACGCAGTGTGGCACAACGCAGTTTAGCACCACGCAGTGTAGCACCACGCAGTGTCTCACCACACAGTGTGGCACAACGCAGTGTAGCACCACGCAGTGTAGCACAATGCAGTGTGGCACCAGGCAGTGTAGCACCACGCAATGTGCCACCACACAATGTGGCACCACGCAGTGTAGCACCACGCAGTGTGGCATCACACAGTGTGGCACCATTCAGTGTGAAACCACCCAGTTTAGCACCACACGGTGTAGCACCACACAGTGCGGCATTACAGTGTGGCACCACACAGTGTGGTACCAGGCAGTGGGGCACCACACAGTGTAGTACCACGAAGTGTAGCACTGCGAAGTGTGGCACCACGCAGTGTAGCACCACGCAGTGTAGCACCACGAAGTGTGGCACCACGCAGTGTAGCACCATGCAGCGTGGCACCACCTAGTGCAGCTAACACAGTGTAGTGCCAAGCAGTGTGGCACAACACAGCGTACCACCACGCAGTGTAGCACCACGCAGTGTACCACCACACAATGTGGCACCAGGCAGTGCAACACTACACAGTGTAGTGCCAAGCAGTGTGGCACCACCAGTGTGCCACCACACAATGTGGCACCACGCAGTGTAACACCACACAGTGTGGCACCACACAGTGTGGCACCAGGATGTGTAGCACCACGCAGTGTGCCACCACACAGTGTGGCACCACACAGTGTAGCACCATACAGTGTAGCACCACGTAGTGTGGCACCACACAGTGTGGCACAGCACAGTGTAGCACCTCGCAGTGTGGCACAACTCAGTGTAGCACCACGCAGTGTAGCACCACGAAGTGTGCCACCACATAATGTGACACCACGCAGTGTAGCACCACGTAGTGTGGCACCACACAGAGTGGCATCACGCAGCGTAGCACCCCGCAATGTGGCATCACACAGTGCGGCACCACACAGTGTAGCACCATACGGTGTAGCACCACGCAGTGTGGCACCACACAGTGTGTCACCACACAGTATAGTACCACGAAGTGTGGCACCACACAGTGTAGCACCACGCAGTGTAGCACCACGAAGTGTGGCATCACGCAGTGTAGTACCACGCAGTGTGGCACCACGAAGTGTAGCACCACGCAGTGTAGCATCACGAAGTGTGGCACCACCCAGTGTAGCACAACACAGTGTAGTTCCAAGCAGTGTGACATCACACAGTGTGGCACAACACAGCGTAGCACCACGCAGTGTAGCACCATGCGGTGTGGCACCACGCAGTATAGCACCACGCAGTGTAGCACAATGCAGTATGGCGGCACGCAGTGTATCACCACGAAGTGTATCACCACGCAGTGTGCCACCACACAATGTGGCACCACGCAGTTTATCACCACACAGTGTAGCACCACACAGTGTGGCACCACACAGTGTAGCAACATACAGTGTAGAACCACGCAGTGTGGCACCACACAGTGTGGCACAACACAGTGCAGCACCAAGCAGTGTAGCACAACATAGTGTGTCACCACATAGTGTAGCACCACACAGTGTTGCACAACACAGTGTAGCACCAGCAAGGGAAGCACCACATAGTGTGGCACCACACAGTGTAGCACCACACAGTGTGGCACCACACTGTGTGGCACCACCCAGTGTAGCACCACACAGTGTAGCACAACACAGTATAGCACCACACAGTGTTGCACCACACAGTGGAGCACCACGGAGTGTGGCACCACACAGTATGGCACCATGCAGAGTAGCACCACACAGTGTAGCACTACACAATGTAGCACCACACAGTGTAGCACCATATAGTGTAGCACCACAGTGTAGCACCACACAGTACAGCACCATGCAGAGTAGCACCACACAGTGTAGCACTACACAATGTAGCACCACACAGTGTAGCACCACACAGTGTAGCACCACAGTGTAGCACTACACAGTGTAGCACCACACAGTGTAGCACCACAGTGTAGCACCACACAGTACAGCATCATGCAGTGTAGCACCACACAGTGTAGCACCACACAGTGTAGCACTACACAGTGTAGACCCACACAGTGTAGCACCACAGTGTAGCACTACACAGTGTAGCACCACACAGTACAGCATCATGCAGTGTAGCACCACAGTGTAGCAATACACAGTGTAGCACCACACAGTGTAGCACCATACAGTGTAGCACCACACAGTGTAGCACCACACAGTACATCATCATGCAGTGTAGTACCACACAGTGTAGCACCACACAGTGTAGCACCACACAATACATCATGCAGTGTAGCATCATGCAGTGTAGCACCACACAGTGTAGTATCACACAGTGTAGCACCACACAGTGTAGCACCATACAGTGTAGCACCACACAGTGTAGCACCACACAGTACATCATCATGCAGTGTAGTACCACACAGTGTAGCACCACACAGTGTAGCACCACACAATACATCATGCAGTGTAGCATCATGCAGTGTAGCACCACACAGTGTAGTATCACACAGTGTAGCACCACATAGTACATCATCATGCAGTGCAGCACCACACAATACATCATGCAGTGTAGCATCATGCAGTGTAGTACCACACAGTGTAGCACCACACAGTATAGCACCACACAATACATCATGCAGTGTAGCATCATGCAGTGTAGCACCACACAGTGTAGCACCACATAGTACATCATCATGCAGTGCAGCACCACACAATACATCATGCAGTGTAGCATCATGCAGTGTAGCACCACACAGTGTAGCACCACACAATACATCATGCAGTGCAGCACCACACAATACATCATGCAGTGTAGCATCATGCAGTGTAGCACCACACAGTGTAGCACCACACAGTGTAGCACCACACAGTGTAGCACCACACAGTGTAGCACCACACAGTGTAGCACCACACAGTACATCATCATGCAGTGCAGCATCATGCAGTGTAGCACCACACACTGTAGCACCACACAGTGTAGCACCACACAGTGTAGCACCACACAATACATCATGCAGTGCAGCATCATGCAGTGTAGCACCACACACTGTAGCACCACACAGTGTAGCACCACACAGTGTAGCACCACATAGTACATCATCATGCAGTGTAGCATTATGCAGTGTAGCACCACACAGTGTAACACACTCAGTGTAGCACCACACAGTGTAGCACCACATAGTACATCATGCAGTGCAGCTCCACACAATACATCATGCAGTGTAGCATCATGCAGTGTAGTAGCACACAGTGTAGCACCAAACAGTGTAGCACCACACAGTGTAACACACTCAGTGTAGCACCACACAGTGTAGCACCACATAGTACATCATCATGCAGTGCAGCTCCACACAGTGTAGCACCAAACAGTGTAGCACCACATAGTACATCATCATGCAGTGTAGCATCATGCAGTGTAGTACCACACAGTGTAGCACCACACAGTGTAGCAACACACAATACATCATGCAGTGTAGTACCACACAGTGTAGCACCACACAGTGTAGCACCACACAATACATAGTGCAGTGTAGCACCACACAGTGTAGCACACACAGTGTAGCACCACACAGTGTAGCACCACACAGTACATCATCATGCAGTGCAGCACCACACAATACATCATGCAGTGTAGCATCATGCAGTGTAGCACCACACAGTGTAGCACCACACAGTGTAGCACCACACAGTGTAGCACCACATAGTACATCATCATGCAGTGCAGCACCACACAATACATCATGCAGTGTAGCATCATGCAGTGTAGTAGCACACAGTGTAGCACACACAGTGTAGCACCACACAATACATCATGCAGTGTAGTACCACACAGTGTAGCACCACACAGTGTAGCACCACACAATACATCATGCAGTGTAGTACCACACAGTGTAGCACCACACAGTGTAGCACCACACAGTACATCATCATGCCGTGTAGCATCATGCAGTGTAGCACCACACAGTGTAGCACCACACAATACATCATGCAGTGTAGTACCACACAGTGTAGCACCACACAGTGTAGCACCACAAATGCATCATGTAGTTTAGCACCACACAGTGTAGCACCATACAATACATCATCCAGTGTAGTGCCACACAGGGTAGCATCACACAGTACATCATGCAGTGTAGCATTATACAGTGTAGCATCATGCAGTGTAGCACCACACAGTGTAGCACCACACAGTGTAGCACCGCACAATGCATCATGCAGTGTAGCACCACACAGTGTAGCACCACACAATGAATCATTTAGTGTAGCACCACACAGTGTAGCACCACACAGTGTAGCACCGCACAATGCATCATGCAGTGTAGCACCTCACAGTGTAGTACCACACAGTGTAGCACCACACAGTGTAGTACCACACAGTGTAGCAACACACAGTGTAGCACCATGTAGCAACAACAGAAATATGAGACGTAAACTAAACAGCAGCAGCAACAACAACAATAACAGACGTACAGCAGACAGCAGAGACCACAGCAACAATAAAAACGTAGAGGAGACAGCAGCGACAATAACAGACGTAGAGGAGACAGCAGCGACAATAACAGACGTAGAGGAGACAGCAGCGACAATAACAAACGTAGAGGAGACAGCAGCGACAATAACAGACGTAGAGGAGACAGCAGCGACAATAACAGACGTAGAGGAGACAGCAGCGACAATAACAGACGTAGAGGAGACAGCAGCGACAATAACAAACGTAAAGGAGACATCAAGTATTACAAACACAGATGATGTCTGGTGTAGCTGTGCCACCAGTTCTTGAATAAGTTAACAAAGTGTCAACTGAGCAGCCCAACAAAACAACACTGCATGGTTATTTACACTACGTATAGTGAAGATTTTCAAGATTATGTGTGTATATATATATATATATATATATATATATATATATATATATATATATATATATATATATATATATATATATATATATATATATATATATATATATATATATATATATATACATATATATATATATATATATATATATATATATATATATATATATATATATATATATATATATATATATATATATATATATCAGCAGCAGCAATAACAGACGTAGAAGAAACAGCAGCAAATAGACGTTCCATCACGGCTCACCTAGACCACAGAGTAACACCTCACACTCTGGCTTCCTTGAAGCGTGTTTCCGCTCTGTCACAAGCCCAGTAAAGCACGTATGTCTGTCACTGGCTTCCCTTCATCACAAGCCTTGTGTTGGCACACACGCCTGCCACTGGCTTCTCTTCATCACAAGCCTTGTGTTGGCACACACGTCTGCCACTGGCTTCCCTTCATCACAAGCCTTGTGTTGGCACACACGTCTGCCACTGGCTTCCCTTCATCACAAGCCTTGTGTTGGCACACACGCCTGCCACTGGCTTCTCTTCATCACAAGCCTTGTGTTGGCACACACGCCTGCCACTGGCTTCTCTTCATCACAAGCCTTGCGTTGGCACACACGCCTGCCACTGGCTTCTCTTCATCACAAGCCTTGTGTTGGCACACACGTCTGCCACTGGCTTCCCTTCATCACAAGCCTTGCGTTGGCACACACGCCTGCCACTGGCTTCTCTTCATCACAAGCCTTGTGTTGGCACACACGTCTGCCACTGGCTTCCATTCATCACAAGCCTTGTGTTGGCACACACGCCTTCCACTGGCTTCTCTTCATCACAAGCCTTGTGTTGGCACACACGTCTGTCACTGGCTTTCCTTCATCACAAGCCTTGTGTTGGCACACACGTCTGCCACTGGCTTCTCTTCATCACAAGCCTTGTGTTGGCACACACGTCTGCCACTGGCTTCCATTCATCACAAGCCTTGTGTTGGCACACACGTCTGTCACTGGCTTCCCTTCATCACAAGCCTTGTGTTGGCACACACGTCTGTCACTGGCTTCCCTTCATCACAAGCCTTGTGTTGGCACACACGTCTGCCACTGGCTTCCATTCATCACAAGCCTTGTGTTGGCACACACGTCTGCCACTGGCTTCCCTTCATCACAAGCCTTGTGTTGGCACACACGTCTGCCACTAGCTTCTCTTCACCACAAGCCTTGTGTTGGCACACACGCCTGTCACTGGCTTCTCTTCATCACAAGCCTTGTGTTGGCACACACGTCTGTCACTGGCTTCCCTTCATCACAAGCCTTGTGTTGGCACACACGTCTGCCACTGGCTTCCATTCATCACAAGCCTTGTGTTGGCACACACGCCTGCCACTGGCTTCCATTCATCACAAGCCTTGTGTTGGCACACACGTCTGCCACTGGCTTCTCTTCATCACAAGCCTTGTGTTGGCACACACGTCTGCCACTGGCTTCTCTTCATCACAAGCCTTGTGTTGGCACACACGTCTGCCACTGGCTTCCATTCATCACAAGCCTTGTGTTGGCACACACGTCTGCCACTGGCTTCCATTCATCACAAGCCTTGTGTTGGCACACACGTCTGCCACTGGCTTCCATTCATCACAAGCCTTGTGTTGGCACACACGTCTGCCACTGGCTTCCATTCATCACAAGCCTTGTGTTGGCACACACGCCTGCCACTGGCTTCCCTTCATCACAAGCCTTGTGTTGGCACACACGCCTGCCACTGGCTTCCATTCATCACAAGCCTTGTGTTGGCACACACGCCTGCCACTGGCTTCTCTTCATCACAAGCCTTGTGTTGGCACACACGTCTGCCACTGGCTTCTCTTCATCACAAGCCTTGTGTTGGCACACACGCCTGCCACTGGCTTCCATTCATCACAAGCCTTGTGTTGGCACACACGCCTGCCACTGGCTTCTCTTCATCACAAGCCTTGTGTTGGCACACACGTCTGCCACTGGCTTCCCTTCATCACAAGCCTTGTGTTGGCACACACGCCTGCCACTGGCTTCTCTTCATCACAAGCCTTGTGTTGGCACACACGCCTGCCACTGGCTTCTCTTCATCACAAGCCTTGTGTTGGCACACACGCCTGCCACTGGCTTCCATTCATCACAAGCCTTGTGTTGGCACACACGCCTGCCACTGGCTTCTCTTCATCACAAGCCTTGTGTTGGCACACACGTCTGCCACTGGCTTCCCTTCATCACAAGCCTTGTGTTGGCACACACGCCTGCCACTGGCTTCTCTTCATCACAAGCCTTGTGTTGGCACACACGCCTGCCACTGGCTTCTCTTCATCACAAGCCTTGTGTTGGCACACACGCCTGCCACTGGCTTCCATTCATCACAAGCCTTGTGTTGGCACACACGCCTGCCACTGGCTTCTCTTCATCACAAGCCTTGTGTTGGCACACACGCCTGCCACTGGCTTCCATTCATCACAAGCCTTGTGTTGGCACACACGCCTGCCACTGGCTTCTCTTCATCACAAGCCTTGTGTTGGCACACACGCCTGCCACTGGCTTCCCTTCATCACAAGCCTTGTGTTGGCACACACGCCTGCCACTGGCTTCTCTTCATCACAAGCCTTGTGTTGGCACACACGTCTGCCACTGGCTTCCCTTCATCACAAGCCTTGTGTTGGCACACACGCCTGCCACTGGCTTCCATTCATCACAAGCCTTGTGTTGGCACACACGCCTGCCACTGGCTTCACCTTTCTTATTTGTGAGGTGAACCAAACAAATTATTTTGGAGAGTAAACATTAGGTGACCTTTCGGTCCGCTCTGAACCATTAATAATACTCCATGATGGACTGCATCGTCCTCTCCAAAACATGTGTTAGTTATAAACTGTGCCAGCCACGGGGTTACTAAAAGTATTATCCAGAGCGCAGAAATGGGGTTATTGAGGTGGTTTGGACATTTAGAGACGATTGAACAAAATAGGATGGAAGAAGAGGTAGGGAGTCTTCCTAGGAAAGGTTGGAGGGAGGGGGTAAAGGAGGCTTTGTATGCGAGGGGGCTTGGACTTCCAAAAGAGTGTGTGAGCGTGGTAGATAGGAGTAGTGGAAGCAAGTGGTTTTCCTGACTTGACGTGTTGCTGGAGTGTAAGCAAAGTAACATATATGAATGGATTCAGGGAAACTAGTTAAGTGGACTTGAATCCTGGAGGTGGAAAGTACAGTGTCTGCACTCTGAAGGAGGGGTGGGGATATATGCAGTCTTGAAGGGCATTTGAAGCATACTACCGGCGTGCCTCTGGAAAAACAGTGAGAGTGAGTGATGATGAAATTATTTCTTCTTTTTCGGGTCACCCTACCTCGGTGGGAGACGGCCGCTGTTTTAAAAAATATCTCTCAGGCATTCACAGGGCCAGTCAAAACGCGAGGGTTACTATATTGAATAATATACTCAATTTAAAAGAGAAGTCCAAAAGATTAATAAGGAATATCAAAAGAGAATATGAAATTAAGAATAAGAGGAAATCAAAGACTAATTCTAAGAGTTTCTTTCAGATATACAGGAATATTATCAGGGAAAAGATAGGTTCACTTAAATGTATCTCAGATCAGCTTATTGTTAATGATTAAAATATGTGCACCATTTTTAACACTTATTTCCTCTCTGTTTTTACACAAGAGGACACAAATGAAATCCTGGAGAATAACACTTTTACTGCTCAGGTCTAGAATTAATTATCTAAGATCAGTCTCTAGTAACATGGTCCTCAGACAACTAGATAGATTAAAGTCAAACAAGTCACCCGGATCTGATGAGCTGTTTTCAGCTATTATAAAGGAATGTTAGGAGGAACTTAACAAATCATGAGTTACATCTCTTCTAAAGATCACTACAAACAAATTATTTAGTGATTTGCATTTCACGAAGAGTTTTAATATATACAATATAACAATGCTTATGGTCCACAATGAAAATAATTGGCCAATAATGTACCTCACATTGTATACCTCGAACATTGTATACCTCGAACATTGTATACTTCGAACATTGTATACCTCGAACATTGTATACCTTGAACATTGTATACTTCGTACATTGTATACCTCGAACATTGCATACCTTGAACATTGTATACCTAGAACATTGTATACTTCGAACATTGTATACCTCGAACATTGTATACCTTGAACATTGTATACTTCGTACATTGTATACCTCGAACATTGCATACCTCGAACATTGTATACCTAGAACATTGTATACCTAGAACATTGTATACCTCGAACATTGGGTCACCAGGTACACGCCTCAGTAATCTTGTGATGTCATAGGTGATGGCGTCCTTCTCAAGGGCAGTGGTCCCGCCTCTAGTGACGGTGGTCCCGCCTCTAGTGACGGTGGTCCCGCCTCTAGTGACGGTGGTCCCGCCTCTAGTGACGGTGGTCCCGCCTCTAGTGACGGTGGTCCCGCCTCTAGTGACGGTGGTCCCGCCTCTAGTGACGGTGGTCCCGCCTCTAGTGACGGTGGTCCCGCCTCTAGTGAAGGCGGTCCCGCCTCTAGTGACGGTGGTTCCGCCTCTAGTGACGGTGGTCCCGCCTCTAGCGGCGGTCCCGCCTCTAGTGACGGCGGTCCCGACTCTAGTGACGGTGGTCCCGCCTCTAGCGGCGGTCCCGCCTCTAGTGACGGCGGTCCCGCCTCTAGTGACGGTGGTCCCGCCTCTAGTGAAGGCGGTCCCGCCTCTAGTGACGGTGGTTCCGCCTCTAGTGACGGTGGTCCCGCCTCTAGCGGCGGTCCCGCCTCTAGTGACGGTGGTCCCGCCTCTAGTGACGGTGGTCCCGCCTCAAGTGACGGCGGTCCCGCCTCTAGTGACGGCGGTCCCGCCTCTAGTGACGGTGGTCCAGCCTCTAGTGACGGCGGTCCCGCCTGTAGTGACGGTGGTCCCGCCTCTAGTGACGGTGGTCCCGCCTCTAGTGACGGCGGTCCCGCCTCTAGTGACGGCGGTCCCGCCTCTGGTGACGGTGGTCCCGCCTCTAGTGGCGGTCCCGCCTCTAGTGACGGCGGTCCCGCCTCTAGTGACGGTGGTCCCGCCTCTAGTGACGGCGGTCCCGCCTCTAGTGACGGTGGTCCCGCCTCTAGTGACGGTGGTCCCGCCTCTAGTGACGGTGGTTCCGCCTCTAGTGACGGTGGTTCCGCCTCTAGTGACGGCGGTCCCGCCTCTAGTGACGGTGGTCCCGCCTCTAGTGACGGCGGTCCTGTAGACAGCGAGGCGCGTCCACGAAACCAGCGAAAGACATAGTAACCCTGTCGGAGTCGCTGTATTCCGTCCCTGTCCGCAATGCATTCGCCGCCCTGGGCAGTGATACGCTTGCCGACAGTGAGGAAACAGAGTGTCTTGACGTTGTTGCTGAGACTCGTACCGTACCTTCCAGGTCGAGCCTCGTCAACAAGCGTCGAGCCTCAAGCAGCTGTGACTCCGGGGATTCCGTCGGCCTGTCATGCCTTCATGTTCGGTATGACAACCCATGTGGACCGCTCATCGAGTCCACTGTCCACCATAAGCCTGTTCAGCTTTTCCTAGATACAGGTTCGGTGGTTAACATTGTCCGCTCCACCTTTTTCCGAGACATTGGCCTTCACGCGGCCATGTTGACAGAGCCGTCTGCCATTCAGACCTTGAGAGGAGTCTCAGGTAATCCGCTGACGGTTCGCGGTCGCACAACGCTAGAATTTGCGGTCCAGGGTCACAAGCTGTCCACAAAATTCTTAGTCGTAGATGGTATTGTTTTCCATGGTGACCTGCTCATAGGGTTCAAAACCATGGCAGATCTTAGGATCCGCTTAGATCCAGCTGAGTGGAAAGCGGAATTCAACGGAGTGGATGTGCCCTTCTGGGGTGTGCGCTTAGGATCCACTACGTGCTACTCTGTCTCAGAGTATGCACAGTGCCTGGAATCGTTGGAAACCGGTGGTTTCCATAGCACATTCTCCCCGGGGTCGGTCTCTTGTCCTGATCGTCCTCGTAGTAGAGCTCGTTGCCCGTCACCTCCTGGCCATCAGCGCTTAGTTACCAGTGAAACCCAGTCTGGGGACGCCCAGTCTAACCTTCACTCTAACTCTGACGCTGTTGTAGAGGACAGCAGTTGTCAAGCCGCAGTATCCCTGTCGGCAGGCGACTGTCTGACTCGTGTCATGGCATCAGCGAGCAGAGTTACTGCTTGTACAAAGTATGACGTCACTTTGTCAGCTAACTCGCTCACTCCTGTTACGGTGTACATGAACAGAGTTTTTGAAGGAGACCATGTGCTGGTTGACAACGACACGTGCCGAGTCAAGGGCCTCTCCCTTGAACCATCCTTGCACACAGTGCAACGTGGTAAGTTGCAAGTCCTTGTTGTCAACATGCACAGTCGAGAATTTCCCCTGCGGAAGAATACCTCGCTTGTCGACCTTGTCAGATTCCCTCTCCCGGTGAGAGTGGAGGGTGAAGCCCCAGCTGACTTCCTCGTGAGTGCAGTTCTCCCAGGCGAGTCTGCTGCTGACTCTTCCAACACCCGGCCAGTGCAGGAAGATGATCTAGCTTTGACAGACTATCCTGAAGAGGTCCCAAAACTTCTCCAGGTTCTCAATCGTGCACGTTCTGCAGTTGCACTAGATGGTGAGTCGATGGGTTTGACCCCACTGATCTCTCACCGTATTCCACTTGACAAAGGTACTAAACCCATTTATGTACCTGCCACATGCGCAAAGAGTCTTCGCCGAAGAACTCATTACACGGATGCTCCGTGATGGAGTTATTGAGGAGTCCACTTCCCCGTGGAATGCTCCCCTTATTCTGGTTCCCAAGAAAGACGGAACCTGGCGCCCTGTTATCGATTACAGGAAACTGAATGCATGTACCATCCCAGACCGCTTCCCGTTGCCAGTTCTGAACGACCTGTTGCAGAACATCAGTGATAATAAGGTCTTTTCAACTCTTGATCTTCTTCAAGGGTTCTGGCAGATCCCCCTCGATGACGAGAGCAAAGAGTTGAAGCTTTCTCTACGCCAACTGGTCATTACCAGTTCAGGAGGATGCCTTTCGGCTTGTGCGGAAGCCCAATCACATTTAGTCGTTTGATGACGACAATTTTCCGTACCCTCCAAGGTGGCACGCTCATGGTCTACCTAGATGATCTCATAGTCATGTCGCAAGATGTCCCGACACATCTCGAGAAACTTGACAGGGTATTGGACAGGTTAGCTCAGGCAAACCTTAAGGTAAAGCTCGCCAAATGTCATTTCCTCCGGAAGGAAATAAAATTTCTGGGTCACGTAGTGACTCAGAATGGCATAAAGATGGACGAGTCTAAAATCTCGGCAGTGCAGAAATTCCCCAGACCCATGACGGCGGATGCAGTCCGGTCCTTCATAGGCCTGGCGGGTTTCTACCGCACCTTTATCGCAGGTTTCTCCACCATTGCTGCACCCCTGACACGCTTACTCAAGAAGGATGCCCCTTTTGAGTGGATGTGTGATCAGGAACGAGCTTTTGTCATTCTTAAGAACAAGTTAACATCAGCCCCAACCCTTAGATTCCCTGATTTCACCAAGGCATTTACCTTGACGACTGATGCCAGCAAAGTTGGCATCGGTGCAGTCTTGTCACAGGAATCTAATGGTAAGCAACAGCCTATTGCCTACGCTAGCCGTGTTCTTATTAAAGCGGAAGTCAATTATTCAGTGACAGAGCTAGAAGCTTTAGCCATTGTGTGGGCCTTGAGTCATTTCCGGGATATCAAGATTTACACAGATAATCTACCCTTATTGGCTCTTTTTGCGAATAAGAACCTCTCGGGAAAGCATGCTCGCTGGTCGCTAACGTTCAATGACTACAACCCTGAAATTCGCTATGTCCCAGGTAAGCAAAATGTTGTAGCTGATGCCCTGTCGAGGCATATAGCATTCGTGAATGTCGGCAATTCGTTCTCTGTTGAGGATCTCGAGAGAGCCCAACGACAGGACCCTGTGTGGTCTCCAGTCCTTCGTTTCCTGACCAAGGAGGACGTTGACTTACAGGTCAAGTCTCCCGTTCCACTGAAGGATTTGGTGGTCAACCAAGGAGTACTGTGCCGTGTTGCACAGCTGGTGGACCCCGGCAGAACCATATACCAACTGGTGATACCAGAGTCCATGATACCAGCTACTCTTAGGTTGATCCACGATGTCCCAGGTGTAGCGCACCCCGGAAAGGACCGCAGTATCAAACAGGCACGAATGAAATATTTCTGGCCTAAGATGGCAGCGGACATTGCCAAGCATGTGCACCAGTGTGTTGTTTGCCTACAGCACAAGGGTACCATTACAGGTCCTAACCCCATTCTAAAGTATCCCATTACAAAGGAGCCCTGGGAGAGAACTTCTGTCGACCTGTTGACGAACTTCTCGACCTCGGAGAAGGGAAATAAGCACCTGCTTGTAATGGTAGATAACTTGACGCGGTACAGTGAATTAGTACCCATTCCTGATAAAACCGCCAAAACGGTCGCTAGTGCTTTCCGTGAGCATGTTGTTCTTCGTCATACTTGCCCACGTGTCCTTCTGTCAGACAATGGGTCTGAGTTTATAAATGGCATAATGCAGGATCTTTGCTCCAGATTTAATATTCACCAAGCGCCAGTAGCTCCACGCCACCCTGCGAGTAATGGTTTGCTGAACGTACAAGTCGCAAAGTCCTGGAGGTGCTCAGGGTAACCGTTAACCCAAGTTGTACTACATGGGATGAGGCTATCCCAGATGTTCAGTGTACATTAAATTCCTCTCTCAACAGCTCGATCGATGAGACACCTCATTTTGCTTTGTATGGCTATTACTGATAACCCCAGTGTAGTAAAGATGCGGACAACACAGCTTGTCTTCCAGTGGGTATGAGAGAACCTTATGAAAGCTACTGATAGGTTCACGTCTGAGCGCAATGCCCGTGCCAAGGAAAGCAAAGTGGAACCAGGTTGCAAAGTTATGTTGCTCAACCCAGCGCAGACCCCAGGTATGCACAAACTTGTCCCAAAATTCGTGGGTCCTTACCGTGTCCTACGACAGCTCCGTGGCAATAAGTTCGAGGTGAGGGAGATTGCTACGGGAACCATTAAGGAAGCCCACCTTGATCACATGAAGTATGTGGACCATGTGCAGGCCGAAGCAGAGCTGGAGTCGCGTGCGTCGCAACGCCACAATCAGACCAATGCTAGGGACAACCCGTCTATCCCTTCTCCCACTACTACTGTTACGGAAGACGGCCCAGTAAGGCTCCATACCTATGGCCTGCGACCCAGGACAACAGTACATTTCTGTGACATTGACGTACCTACTGACTTGTCTGACTCCTACGCTAGTTATGCTAATTGTTTGCTTGCAGAAATGGGTATAAATGCACACACATTGTATAGCTAGACGATAATGGAGTCAGGGTGGACAACATCATGTAATTATGTAAATACTTTTAGAAGAGTACCCAGAGCGTAATGAATTCCATGGATATAGTATTATTGTAGTTATGTGCACCCAGTGTTTTTATACAAAAAAAAAAAAGCCGTATTACGGTCAGGGCAGTGCTGCCCTCTGAGTTACATGTCACACCTTAGGAAATGCTACTGTCAGTCATTGTTTGCAGATGTGAGGGTGCAACAACGTTAGTAGATGAGTGGTCAACTGATGTTCAGCCCTGCGGACAACCTGTATATAGAAGATTTTAGTTCCAGTGCAGACGTCTCCGGGCTCTCTACTCGATGAAACAGCGCGGGCAAACCAGTTTTCTCTTCCCCTGGATGGGAGAGTTTTTTTTTTGCCTGTTGCATTTTTATGTCCATTTTTGATTTACTAGTGAGCGAAAGCCAGTCCCTCTCTGGGGTAGCTAGTGTAATTCCTTTATACCTATGGGCCCACCAGTATTGTCGCGTCGGGACGACGCGAGGTGCGTGGCCGAGCAAATGTAGACAGCCTGTACTGTCAGAGAACACAGCCTAGCCGTCTGCTCTGACTAGTTCATATTTCGCGGCATTCAGGTGCTGCCCTCTGTAGGCTCACCTAGGTCAGTGGGAGGCACAGCCCACCCTCTCTCACTCCTAGGCCAACCGACTTGATAGACACAAGTGCCCCTCCACGGACTGGCTAACGGTCACTCCCTCACACTGCCCGTTGTGTACTCACTCCTATCCAATTAAAGCCAAACTAGTCCACGGCTGTATCATTGCTACCTACGCTACCTTCATCGGCACTAAACCGTTGTTCAGCAGTAAGAACAGTTATAACAGTCCCGCCTCTAGTGACGGCGGTCCCGCCTCTAGTGACGGTGGTCCTGCCTCTAGTGATGGTGGTCCCGCCTCTAGTGACGGTGGTCCCACCTCTAGTGACGGTGGTCCCGCCTCTAGTGGAGGCGGTCCCGCCTCTAGTGACGGCAGTCCCGCCTCTAGTGACGGTGGTCCCGCCTCTAGTGATGGTGGTCCCGCCTCAAGTGACGGCAGTCCCGCCTCTAGTGACGGCGGTCCCGCCTCTAGTGACGGTGGTCCAGCCTCTAGTGACGGCGGGGCGCCTGTAGTGACGGTGGTCCCGCCTCTAGTGACGGCGGTCCCGCCTCTAGTGACGGCGGTCCCGCCTCTAGTGACGGTGGTCCCGCCTCTAGCGGCGGTCCCGCCTCTAGTGACGGCGGTCCCGTCTCTAGTGACGGTGGTCCCGCCTCTAGTGACGGCGGTCCCGCCTCTAGTGACGGTGGTTCCGCCTCTAGTGACGGTGGTCCCGCCTCTAGTGACGGCGGTCCCGCCTCTAGTGACGGCGGTCCCGCCTCTAGTGACGGTGGTCCCGCCTCTAGTGGCGGTCCCGCCTCTAGTGACGGCGGTCCCGCCTCTATTGACGGTGGTCCCGCCTCTAGTGACGGCGGTCCCGCCTCTAGTGACGGTGGTCCCGCCTCTAGTGGAGGCGGTCCCGCCTCTAGTGACGGCAGTCCCGCCTCTAGTGACGGTGGTCCCGCCTCTAGTGATGGTGGTCCCGCCTCTAGTGACGGTGGTCCCGCCTCTAGTGACGGCGGGGCGCCTGTAGTGACGGTGGTCCCGCCTCTAGTGACGGCGGTCCCGCCTCTAGTGACGGCGGTCCCGCCTCTAGTGACGGTGGTCCCGCCTCTAGCGGCGGTCCCGCCTCTAGTGACGGCGGTCCCGCCTCTAGTGACGGCGGTCCCGCCTCTATTGACGGTGATCCCGCCTCTAGTGACGGCGGTCCCGCCTCTAGTGACGGTGGTTCCGCCTCTAGTGACGGTGGTCCCGCCTCTAGTGACGGCGGTCCCGCCTCTAGTGACGGCGGTCCCGACTCTAGTGACGGTGGTCCCGCCTCTAGTGGCGGTCCCGCCTCTAGTGACGGCGATCCCGCCTCTAGTGACGGTGGTCCCGCCTCTGGTGACGGTGGTCCCGCCTCTAGTGACAGTGGTCCCGCCTCTAGTGACGGCGGTCCCGCCTCTATTGACGGTGGTCCCGCCTCTAGTGACGGCGGTCCCGCCTCTAGTGACGGTGGTCCCGCCTCAAGTGACGGCGGTCCCGCCTCTAGTGACGGCGGTCCCGCCTCTAGTGACGGTGGTCCAGCCTCTAGTGACGGCGGTCCCGCCTGTAGTGACGGTGGTCCCGCCTCTAGTGACGGTGGTCCCGCCTCTAGTGACGGCGGTCCCGTCTCTAGTGACGGTGGTCCCGCCTCTAGTGACGGCGGTCCCGCCTCTAGCGGCGGTGCCGCCTCTAGTGACGGCGGTCCCGCCTCTAGTGACGTTGGTCCCGCCTCTAGTGACGGTGGTCCCGCCTCTAGTGACGGTGGTCCCGCCTCTAGTGACGGTGGTCCCACCTCTAGTGACGGTTGTCCCGTCTCTAGTGACGGTGGTCCCACCTCTAGTGACGATGGTCCCGCCTCTAGTGACAATGGTCCCACTTCTAGTGACGGTGGTCCCGCCTCTAGTGACGGTGGTCCCACCTCTACTGACGGTAGTCCCGCCTCTAGTGACGGTGGTCCCGCCTCTAGTGACAGTAGTTTTGCCTCTAGTGACGGTGGTCCCGCCTCTATTGACGGTGGTCCGGCCTTTAGTGACGGTGGTCCCGCCTCTAGTGACGGTGGTCCCGCCTCCAGTGACGGTGGTCCCACCTCTAGTGACGGTGGTCCCGCCTCTAGTGACAGTGATCCCGCCTCTAGTGACGGTGGTCCCGCCTCTAGTGACGGTGGTCCCGCCTCTAGTGACGGTGGTCCACCTCTAGTGACGGTTGTCCCGTCTCTAGTGACGGTGGTCCCGCCTCTAGTGACAGTGGTCCCACTTCTAGTGACGGTGGTCCCGCCTCTAGTGACGGTGGTCCCACCTCTAGTGACGGTGGTCCCGCCTCTAGTGACGGTGGTCCCGCCTCTAGTGACAGTAGTCTTGCCTCTAGTGACGGTGGTCCCGCCTGTAGTGACGGTGGTCCCGCCTCTAGTGACGGTGGTCCCACCTCTTGTGACGGTGGTCCCGCCTCTAGTGACGGTGGTCCCGCCTCCAGTGACGGTGGTCCCACCTCTAGTGACGGTGGTCCCGCCTCTAGTGACAGTGGTCCCGCCTCTAGTGACGGTGGTCCCGCCTCTAGTGACGGTGGTCTCGCCTCTAGTGACGGTGGTCCCGCCTCTAGTGACGGTTTTCCCGCCACTAGTGACGGTGGTCCTGCCTCTAGTGACGGTGGTCCCGCCTCTAGTGACGGTGGTCCCGCCTCTAGTGACGGTGGTCCCACCTCTAGTGACGGTGGTCCCACCTCTAGTGACGGTGGTCCCGCCTCTAGTGACGGCGGTCCCGCCTCTAGTGACGGTGGTCCCACCTCTAGTGACGGCGGTCCCGCCTCTAGTGACGGTGGTCCCATCTCTAGTGAGGGCAGCAGTAAGTTCATACTCGGTACATAGCTTATCACAGTCATCATAATATTTGTCTAACATAGCTTGGACAAGATTACAGCTGTCAGTGGCATTTTTTAAGTTTTCCCAGATATCAGGTAGCAACTTAGCTGGAGACTTCTAATTTGTTCATGGAGACAGCACGGGTGTGCAGCCTATCTACTCTTCCTTCCAGTTATTTTGTTAATACCCTCCCATGCCGTATGACCCTTACTGATTTAGCGCTTAGTTATGATTATAATAATAATAATATCCTCCCATGTCTTGTATATAACTCATGGTAATCCAGGAGAGTATGTAACTGTTGCTGAAGAATTGATAGTGCCTCTGGTGGACGGTACGTTTTTAAAATGCCACACCATAACCCGCATTGCCGTTATTTACATAGACATACCCAGCCTGGGTGATGGAATATGTCAGGGGAAACACATCTGTAATACTTCGTAAAAAGAAAAGAAAGGTCATATAAGAACAGGAATGTTACATAATGTGTTACATCTATCGTCAATGATAACGAAATGATACGAAACACTTAGAGCAATGGAACATTAGACTGCACTGACAACACAGATGACGACCATGAGAAATCATGTTGACAAAGAAAATACAAACACAGAGATGTTTACAAGTTGACCAACGACCAGCGTCAGGAAACACTTATTCTGTTTCCTAACAAACCTCTTTTAACCTAACTAACCTACACTTGTTCACCACCACTCAACAATATTTTAGTCCTTCAAATGAAGATTAAAGCAAACTCTCTCCTTATATTTGCTAAGAGAAATATATCTCTGAGTGTATATATCCCGTACACCAAGAGATGGACAGGAATGTACGTACACGGTATATATATGTATATACATTATATATATATATATATATATATATATATATATATATATATATATATATATATATATATATATATATATATATATATATATATATATATATATATATATATATATATATACCGTATACATGGTATGCTGAGAGTTTAATCCCTATTTAAAGAATTAAATTATTCTTGAGGGATGACCAGGTGACATGCAGCCTTAATGACCCTCATGTATTATTATTATTATTATTATTATTATTATTATTATTATTATTATTATTATTATTATTATTATTATTATTATTATTATTATTATTATTAGACTCACAAGAGGAGTGTATATCAGTAACGGCCATAAAGAGCCATGGGAATGGGAGGCAATCAGGTTTCATCAAAGGAAGAGGAGCAAGGTTTAATTTCTTGGATATAGAGCTCCTCAACAGCGTCAATAAATCTCTTACCAGGAAGATATAGACTAAATAAATATTAATAACAATCAACATAAGTAAGGAGAAGAAGAAAATGGAAGAAGAAATGTCCAGGCTTGAATGTGGAGTGTTGAGGTCGTGGTGTAAACCCTCACTTCCTCATGGATAAAATAAACATCACCTGGTTGTGATTGCTGGAGTCGAGTCTCAGCTCCTGGCCCTGCTTCTCACCAGCCCAGGAAGGTCATGCTAATGCCTGCTGAGCTGGGAATATACAGAGAACCTTCATTGCTGGAATAATATTAGTCAAGTACCTAAACTACTGGGAGCGCTTAAGTCACTAGAACTGTACTCCTTAGAACGTAGGCGAGAAAGATACATCATAATCTATACCTGGAAAATACTGGAGGGATTGGTCCCTAACCTGCACACGGAAATTATTACTTATGAACACAAGAGGCTTGGCAGATGGTGCAGGATACCTCCAATGAAAACAGAAGAGCGATGAGTATACTGAGAGAAAACTCGTTCAGGGACCACGACACTTTAACATCCTGCCTTCTAGATAAGGTGGGGGGGGGTTACCAACAAACCCTTAGCTGTCTTCAAGAGGGAACTAGACAGATTCCTCAGCCGGGTTGTGGTGAGCACGTTGGACAGCGGACGGCGTGAACTAACAACTTGATTTATCAGACCAACAACCAAGAGACCAGAACTAAGACCGGGCCCTGGGGGCGGTGACCTACTGAAGCGATTCCAGGTAATCTCCGGGTAAACTTTCGCGTCCCAGTCGCTCCACTTTCTAACTACACTGAGGGTAAAGAACTATTCCGTGACGTGACGTCACAGTAGTGCTGCTGTTTCATTTGGTGAAGTTTCTCCCTGGAGGTCGTTGCTCTGACCATCTGCACGAGCCCCGTGTCGAAACCTTAAGCTTCTCCCTGGAGGTCGTTGCTCTTACCATTTGCACGAGCCCCGTGTCGAAACCTTAAGCTTCTCCCTGGAGGTCGTTGTTCTTACCATTTGCACGAGCCCCGTGTCGAAACCTTAAGCTTCTCCCTGGAGGTCGTTGTTCTTACCATTTGCACGAGCCCCGTGTCGAAACCTTAAGTTTCTCCCTGGAGGTCGTTGTTCTTACCATTTGCACGAGTCACGTGTCGAAACCTTAAGTTTCTCCCTGGAGGTCGTTGCTCTGACCATCTGCACGAGTCCCGTGTCGAAACCTTAAGTTTCTCCCTGGAGGTCGTTGTTCTTACCATTTGCACGAGTCACGTGTCGAAACCTCAAGTTTTTCCCTGGAGGTCGTTGCTCTGACCATCAGCGCTGGTCCCGTGACGAAACCTCAAGAATCCCAAGCTCGTGGACGTGTTGGATCTACTTGAGACACCACGATGGTGTGTACACAAGGCACTGGCAATGGATACTTTTCCGTAGTGCAGTTTTTTTTTTTTTTAACAAAATTGTCGGATTACGAAAAGTGTTTTATATAACTGAGGAGGGGTTGTGCAGGTGGTTTTGACATTTAGAAAGAGAATGGATCACAGTAGGATGATTAGGAGGGTGTATAAGTCAGAGATGGAAGGAAGGAGGCAGAGGGATTGTGCAAGAGGAGACTAGAGAGGGTAAAGATTTTTAGTGCTAGAGGCTTTGACATCCAGCAATCTTGTAAGACTACATTAGACAAGAGGAGCAGCAAGTGTTTTTTATGACGTGAAGTGTTGTTGAAGTTTGAGCAAAATAACATTTATGAAGGGATTCGGGAAAATCGGGACTTGAGTCCAGGATATAGAAAGTATTATGTCTGCACACTGAAGAAAGAATGGGGAAGATGGAGATCAGAGGTTCATCTAAACTGTGTTGTCAGCACGCCTCTGGCAAGACAATGATGATTAAATGATTGTAAAAGTGTTTCTTGTTTTCGAGTCACCTTACCTCGGTGGGAGACTACTGGTGCTATATATATATATATATATATATATATATATATATATATATATATATATATATATATATATATATATATATATATATATATATATATATATATTTATATATATATATATATTTTGTGTGTGTAATAAAAACACAGTAAACAGGTGATATCACAATATGCAATGTGAGAAATCACTAAAGCGATTGGAATTTCCCTATTTTTTCACAGAGGTTATTCTGTACACACACACACACACACACACACACACACACACACACACACACACACATATATATATATATATATATATATATATATATATATATATATATATATATATATATATATATATATATATATATATATATATAAATATATATATATATATATATATATATATATATATATATATATATATATATATATTGTAACCACGAACAAGTGGTACTGATCAATAACAACACTGCACTAGCCAAGGACTCGAATTCAACCCATGTTGTACTGGCCCGCCTCATGGTGAGCTAGAACCACATGACGCCTTAATCAACAGGACCCCCAATCCTACAAAGATGATACAGCCAGCAGAGCTAGCTGTTTAACAGCCATCCGAAGCTCCCACGACACCCAAGGTCCTCGGATAGCGGTAAAACAGCTAGCTCTTCTGGCTGCGCTATCTTTGTAGGATTGGGTGGTCCTCTGGGTTAAAGCATCATGTGGTTCTAGCTCACCATGAGGCGGGCCAGTACAACATGGGTTCGAACCCTTGGCCAGTGCAGTGTTGATATATATATATATATATATATATATATATATATATATATATATATATATATATATATATATATATATATATATATATATGCAATAAGATCACAGTAAACAGGTAATTTCAGAATATGCAAAACACCCACTCTGAAAGAATAGAGAAATTCCAAGCGCTTTCGTGACTACTCACATTATCAAGGAACTATGTCCTTGATAACTATGTTCCTTGATATTGTGAGTAGTCACGAAAGCGCTTGGAATTTCTCTATTCTTTCAGAGTGGTTGTTTTGCATATTCTGAAATTACCTGTTTACTGTGATCTTATTGCATATATATATATATATATATATATATATATATATATATATATATATATATATATATATATATATATATATATATATATATTATTGTAACTATGAACGAGTGGTATTTAATCAGTAACACTGCGACTAGCTATGGGGTCGAACCTGTGTTGCTTTAGCCCGCCTCATGGTGAGCGAAAATTCACGACGCTCTAACCTACTGGACCATACAATCCTACAAGAATCACGCACCCAGCAGAGCTAGGTGTTGTACCGTGATCCGAGGACATACGATGGTGTGGGTGCCTCAGAGCTAATTTCATTTCATTAGAGCGTCGTGAATTTTCGCTTACCATGAGGCGGGCTAAAACAACACGGGTTCGACCCCCCGGTCGCAGTGTTGTTATTGATAGATTGACGGATCTCCCAATTATATTTTATTAAGAGTCCCTGTTTTCTTTTATTTAAAAAATGGGATAAGATTATACGATATATGCATATATACAAACATTATCTCTCAGTCCACAGCAGAATTCGAACCCACACACTCTGCATCGAAGTATGCGCAGTGCTTTGACGCAGTGTGCAGGTTCGAATCCTGCTGTGGGGTGAGAGATAATGTTTGTAAATAATTTCGCCCGTTTGCGAATTGTTAAGCACGTATATAAACACGTAAATTAATTTATTAGAGGGGTACAGTTCCCATACAACTGGGTGTTACTGGCCTGCTGCCTCCCACTGGCGAATGGCTGGACAATGAGGATATCCTCAAACTGCCCACGGTGGACGAGGTTTTTACCCAAGTCCAAGTATCCCATTACACAGGAGCACCAAATCACTGATAATTGGGTATTAGGTTACGTGATGTTGAAGCTCCTGTGCTCTTGCTCCTTTCACCAGGGATCACACTTACAATAGTCAGGGCTCGTCTGTTGCATCTACCAGTAATCTGCCACTGTCCTAAAACTGATTCTGTCAGTCACCGTGATTCACGGTCCAAGCGGAATTCTTGAAACTGTGTTCCGGGATCCGGGGAAACCTGATAGGGTGTGGTGGGGTAAGTGAGGAGAGACAGAAGTAGCAACAAGCGGTGTTTAATTACAGCCACAGCAGGAGCCCCTTCATTGTAAACATCGACTGGTCTGATTCATATAGGAAATTTCTGTCTTATAGGTTTAGTTTAAATACGTTTGTTGTTTTTACTGAAGTATTATTACTTTCAGATAATGAAATTATTATTAATATTAATTAAAACAGTAATAATAATTGTTGTTGTCGTTATATCAGACAGCAAGGTAGTCTTGGCTGTCTGTCTGTTCTGGGGCGTTGACCCCAGAAACCTTCTCCGGGTAAGTGGTGAACTTACAGCGACGACTGACAACGCTGAGAACAATAAAAGCGAAACATAGTCTAGCGTTGATGATTAAGACATGTACAACAGTTGGGTGTATTTACTGATGAAACTTTTCGCCTACACAGTAGACTTCTTCAGTCAGATACAGAGGCAGCAGGTGTAGTAGTGAAATGAAGATGATGTAATCAGTCCACCAATCTTGGAGAAATAGTATTTGAGGTGGTCAGTCCCTCAGCCTGGAGAAGAGTTCTGCTCCATTTAGTTGAATAAGTGTTAAATAAGTAAATTCCTACATGTTAAATATGTTAACACAGGTGTTAAATTAGTTAATACCTAGTTTTTCAATAAGTTTATCCCTAGGTGCTAAATAAGAAATACCTACGTGTTAATTAAGTTAACACATACTACATAAGTTAACACAGAGGTGTCTAAATAATTAAATACCTAATTGTTAAATAAACTATCACATAAACGTTAAAGAAGCTAACCCCTTGGTGTTAAATAAGTTAACACCTAGGTGCTACCACAAGTGTTAAAGTTAATACTTAGGTGTTAAATAAGTTTACACTTAGGTGTTAAATAAATTACCACCAGGGTGTTAAATGTTAATATTTTTATTTATTTATTATTATCACACCGGCCGACTCCCACCAAGGCAGGGTGGCCCGAAAAAGAAAAACTTTCACCATCATTCACTCCATCACTGTCTTGCCAGAAGGGTGCTTTACACTACAGTTTTTAAACTGCAACATTAACACCCCTCCTTCAGAGTGCAGGCACTGTACTTCCCATCTCCAGGACTCAAGTCCGGCCTGCCGGTTTCCCTGAATCCCTTCATAAATGTTACTTTGCTCACACTCCAACAGCACGTCAAGTATTAAAAACCATTTGTCTCCATTCACTCCTATCAAACACGCTCACGCATGCCTGCTGGAAGTCCAAGCCCCTCGCACACAAAACCTCCTTTACCCCCTCCCTCCAACCCTTCCTAGGCCGACCCCTACCCCGCCTTCCTTCCACTACAGACTGATACACTCTTGAAGTCATTCTGTTTCGCTCCATTCTCTCTACATGTCCGAACCACCTCAACAACCCTTCCTCAGCCCTCTGGACAACAGTTTTGGTAATCCCGCACCTCCTCCTAACTTCCAAACTACGAATTCTCTGCATTATATTCACACCACACATTGCCCTCAGACATGACATCTCCACTGCCTCCAGCCTTCTCCTCGCTGCAACATTCATCACCCACGCTTCACACCCATATAAGAGCGTTGGTAAAACTATACTCTCATACATTCCCCTCTTTGCCTCCAAGGACAAAGTTCTTTGTCTCCACAGACTCCTAAGTGCACCACTCACTCTTTTTCCCTCATCAATTCTATGATTCACCTCATCTTTCATAGACCCATCCGCTGACACGTCCACTCCTAAATATCTGAATACGTTCACCTCCTCCATACTCTCTCCCTCCAATCTGATATTCAATCTTTCATCACCTAATCTTTTTGTTATCCTCATAACCTTACTCTTTCCTGTATTCACCTTTAATTTTCTTCTTTTGCACACCCTACCAAATTCATCCACCAATCTCTGCAACTTCTCTTCAGAATCTCCCAAGAGCACAGTGTCATCAGCAAAGAGCAGCTGTGACAACTCCCACTTTGTGTGTGATTCTTTATCTTTTAACTCCACGCCTCTTGCCAAGACCCTCGCATTTACTTCTCTTACAACCCCATCTATAAATATATTAAACAACCACGGTGACATCACACATCCTTGTCTAAGGCCTACTTTTACTGGGAAAAAATTTCCTTCTTTCCTACATACTCTAACTTGAGCCTCACTATCCTCGTAAAAACTCTTCACTGCTTTCAGTAACCTACCTCCTACACCATACACTTGCAACATCTGCCACATTGCCCCCCTATCCACCCTGTCATACGCCTTTTCCAAATCCATAAATGCCACAAAGACCTCTTTAGCCTTATCTAAATACTGTTCACTTATATGTTTCACTGTAAACACCTGGTCCACACACCCCCTACCTTTCCTAAAGCCTCCTTGTTCATCTGCTATCCTATTCTCCGTCTTACTCTTAATTCTTTCAATTATAACTCTACCATACACTTTACCAGGTACACTCAACAGACTTATCCCCCTATAATTTTTGCACTCTCTTTTATCCCCTTTGCCTTTATACAAAGGAACTATGCATGCTCTCTGCCAATCCCTAGGTACCTTACCCTCTTCCATACATTTATTAAATAATTGCACCAACCACTCCAAAACTATATCCCCACCTGCTTTTAACATTTCTATCTTTATCCCATCAATCCCGGCTGCCTTACCCCCTTTCATTTTACCTACTGCCTCACGAACTTCCCCCACACTCACAACTGGCTCTTCCTCACTCCTACAAGATGTTATTCCTCCTTGCCCTATACACGAAATCACAGCTTCCCTATCTTCATCAACATTTAACAATTCCTCAAAATATTCCTTCCATCTTCCCAATACCTCTAACTCTCCATTTAATAACTCTCCTCTCCTATTTTTAACTGACAAATCCATTTGTTCTCTAGGCTTTCTTAACTTGTTAATCTCACTCCAAAACTTTTTCTTATTTTCAACGAAATTTGTTGATAACATCTCACCCACTCTCTCATTTGCTCTCTTTTTACATTGCTTCACCACTCTCTTAACTTCTCTCTTTTTCTCCATATACTCTTCCCTCCTTGCATCACTTCTACTTTGTAAAAACTTCTCATATGCTAACTTTTTCTCCCTTACTACTCTCTTTACATCATCATTCCACCAATCGCTCCTCTTCCCTCCTGCACCCACTTTCCTGTAACCACAAACTTCTGCTGAACACTCTAACACTACATTTTTAAACCTACCCCATACCTCTTCGACCCCATTGCCTATGCTCTCATTAGCCCATCTATCCTCCAATAGCTGTTTATATCTTACCCTAACTGCCTCCTCTTTTAGTTTATAAACCTTCACCTCTCTCTTCCCTGATGCTTCTATTCTCCTTGTATCCCATCTACCTTTTACTCTCAGTGTAGCTACAACTAGAAAGTGATCTGATATATCTGTGGCCCCTCTATAAACATGTACATCCTGAAGTCTACTCAACAGTCTTTTATCTACCAATACATAATCCAACAAACTACTGTCATTTCGCCCTACATCATATCGTGTATACTTATTTATCCTCTTTTTCTTAAAATATGTATTACCTATAACTAAACCCCTTTCTATACAAAGTTCAATCAAAGGGCTCCCATTATCATTTACACCTGGCACCCCAAACTTACCTACCACACCCTCTCTAAAAGTTTCTCCTACTTTAGCATTCAAGTCCCCTACCACAATTACTCTCTCACTTGGTTCAAAGGCTCCTATACATTCACTTAACATCTCCCAAAATCTCTCTCTCTCCTCTGCATTCCTCTCTTCTCCAGGTGCATACACGCTTATTATGACCCACTTCTCGCATCCAACCTTTACTTTAATCCACATAATTCTTGAATTTACACATTCATATTCTCTTTTCTCCTTCCATAACTGATCATTTAACATTACTGCTACCCCTTCCTTTGCTCTAACTCTCTCAGATACTCCAGATTTAATCCCATTTATTTCCCCCCACTGAAACTCTCCTACCCCCTTCAGCTTTGTTTCGCTTAGGGCCAGGACATCCAACTTCTTTTCATTCATAACATCAGCAATCATCTGTTTCTTGTCATCCGCACTACATCCACGCACATTTAAGCAACCCAGTTTTATAAAGTTTTTCTTCTTCTCTTTTTTAGTAATTGTATACAGGAGAAGGGGTTACTAGCCCATTGCTCCCGGCATTTTAGTCGCCTCATACGACACGCATGGCTTACGGAGGAAAGATTCTTTTCCACTTCCCCATGGACAATAGAAGAAATAAAAAAGAACAAGAGCTATTTAGAAAAAGGAGAAAAACCTAGATGTATGTATATATATATATGCATGTGCGTGTCTGTGAAGTGTGACCAAAGTGTAAGTAGGAGTAGCAAGATATCCCTGTTATCTTAGCGTGTTTATGAGACAGAAAAAGAAACCAGCAATCCTACCATCATGCAAAACAGTTACAGGTTTTTGTTTCACAGTCATCTGGCAGGACGGTAGTACTTCCCTGGGTGGTTGCTGTCTACCAACCTACTACCTAGAAATGTTAATATATAGGTGTCAAACTTGTTGGCACCTAGGTGATAAATAAGCTAGCCTCTAAGTGTCAAATAAGTTAACACCTAGGTGTTAAGTTAATATTTAGGATTTAAAATAAGTTAACACACATGTGATAAATAATTTAACACATATATATTAAATAATTTAACCTCAAGGATGAATGGTTTTGAAAACCGACAAGTTGAAGACTGAGACACTTATGCAACATATGGGAATCTTTATTTAGGAAACGTTTCGCCACACAGTAGCTTCATCAGTCCAATGCAAAGCAGAAAGGTATAAGGAGAGGAGGAGTTTGAGGTAGTCAATCCCTCAGCCTGGAGTCGATGTGTTCAGTCCATCAATCTTGTAGAATGTACAGCATACTGTAGTCAGTTGAGGCCAAGCAGGAGGCAGCGGGGTCGGTTTTCAAAACCATTCATCACATCTGTCAGACACTGCAACATCATGGGATCTTGTTACAAAGAATTCTTCAACCTCGTCCAACCTTTGGACGATGACCTACTTCGACTAGTGGATGGTACCACTATGACCCCGCCTCCTCCTGCTTCGCCTCACCTGACTACAGTATGTGCAAGAATGGTATGTAATACCGACAAGATGAAATTAAGACACATGTGCAACATCTGGGTATCTTTATTGTAGACTTTGCCTTCGTCTGCTACACCTGACGTTACTATATAAGCGCCAGGTTCCTCGCTTCTGCTTCAGAATCTCCACGACTATGGTGCTCTTCGCACCTACTCCAAGGTTGAGGGACTAATTACCTCATCTTCTGTACATAGTCCTACTGTCTTTAAGTTATGTCCTGGAATTTGTATTGATAAAGCCACTGGATGGCGAACCGTCTACAATAAAGATACCCAGATGTTGCACATGTGTCTTAATTTCATCTGACTACAGTATATAAGCCACGTCTACGGCCCTATGCTGTACATTCTACAAGATTGATGGACTGAACACATCGACTCCAGGCTGAGGGACTGATTACCTCAAACTCCTCCTCTTCTTACACCTTCTGCTTTGCATTGGACTGATGAAGCCACTATGTGGCGAAACGTTTCCTAAATAAAGATTCCCATATGTTGCATAAGTGTCTCAATCTTCAACCTCAAGGAGTTATGAGTTAATACGTCACTTGTTCTCTCTGGGCTGGAATATTGCTGTACATTAACATCTCCGTTCAAAGCAGGTGAAATCGCAGATCTAGAGAGTGTACAGAGAACCTTTACTGCACGTATAAGTTCCATCAAAAACCTTAACTACAGGAAACTCTTGAATGCACTTGACTTGTACTCACTGGAACGCAGACTAGAGAGATACTTCATAATCTACACTTGAAAAATCCTAGAAGGAATGGTCCCGAATCTGCACACAGAAATTACTCCCTACGAAAGTAAAAGACTGGGCAGGCGATGCAAAATCTCCCCAATGAAAAGTAGGGGCGCCATTGGTACACTAAGAGAAAACACCATACGTGTCCGGGGCCCAAGACTGTTCAAGAGCCTCCCACTAGGCATAAGGGAAATTACTAATAGGACCCTGGCTGCCTTCAAGAGGGAGCTGAACAGATACTTAAAGTCGGTGCCGGATCAGCCGGGCTGTGGTTCGTACACTGGACTACGTGCGGCCAGCAGTAACAGCCTGGTTGATCAGGCCCTGATCCACCGGGAGGCCTGGTCGTGGACCGGGCCGCGGGGGCGTTGATCCCCAGAATACCCTCCAAGTAGGTGTTAACTCCTAGGTGGTTAACACCTAGGTGAAGCACGTCAAGAAATTAGAGAAAGTTCAAAGGTTTGCAACAAGACTAGTCCTGGAACAAAGGGGTATGTTCAATGAGGAGAGGTTAAGGGAACTCAACCTGACGACATTGGAGGACAGGAGGGATAGGGGGGACATGATAATGGTGTAAAAATTACTAAGAAGAATTGACAAGGTGGATAGGGCCAGAATGTTTCAGAGATAGAACACAGCAACAAGGTTTCACAACTGGCAGTTGAAGACACAGATGAATCACAGGGATGTTAGAAAGCATTTCTTTAACTTTAGAGCTGTCAGGAAGTATAGCAATCTGGAGAGTAAAATAATGGAGGCAGTATCTGTACATAGCTTTAAGAAGAGGTATGATAAGGCTCTTGGAGCTGGAAGAGAGTGGACCTAGTAGCGACAAGCGAAGAGGCTGGGGCCAGGAGCTAAGACTCGACCCATACAACTACAAATAGGTGAGTACATACAGGTAAGTACACACACGACCCCTGCAACCACAATTAGGTGAATTACGTGAGTACACAGAATGACATAGCCTTGAAAACCAGATCTGACCTAAAGCTGTTGTACAGCCACATCAGGAAGAAAACAAAGGTCAAGGACCAGGTAATCAGGCTGAGGAAGGAAGAAGTGAGATCACAAGAAACGGCAAAGAAGTATGTGAAAGCTAAATAGGAGATTTAGTGGAGACAGACTAGACTACAGTAAACCGAAATGGTAGGGTGCACCAACAGGTGCTGGATACACTACATACAACTTAGAAAGAAGTAAAGAGGCGGCTAAGTGAGCTAGATACCTGGTGGGACCGGACAACATCTCTCTATGGGTCCTGAGAGAGAGAGCAGAAGTGCTGTGTGTACCATTAACAACAATGTTCAACACATCTATCGAAACAGGGCGACTACCTGAGGTATGGAAGACAGCAAATGCAGTCCTAATTTTTAAGAAAGGAGACAGGCAGGCAATATTAAACTACAGACCAGTGTTCCTGACATGTACAGTATGCAAAGTCATGGAGAAGATTAACAGGAAAAGAGTGGTGGATCACCTAGAAAGGAATGAGCTTATACACGATAACCTGCACGGTTTCAGAGAGGAGAAATCCTGTGTCACAAACCTACTGCAGTTTTACAAGGTGACATAAGGCAAGAGAGAGAGAGAGGGGTGGGTAGACTGTATTATTTTGGACTGTAAGAAGGCTTTCGATACAGTTCCTCACAAAAGATTAGTGCACAACGCTAGACGAGCAGGCAGGAATGACAGGAAAGGCACTGCAATGGATCAGAGAATATCTGTCAGGAAGGAAACGAGTGTGTTAGGTAAGACACATATGCAACAGTTAGGTATCTTTATTATGAAACGTTTCGCCTACACTGTTGCATATGTGTCTTACCTAACAACCTGTCGGTATTTTATACCATTTTAATGTTCAAGGAAACGAGTGATGGTACGTGACGAAGTGTCAGAGTGGGCACCTGTGACGAGCGGGGTTCCACAAAGGTCATCCTAGGGCCTGTGCTGTTTCTGGTATACGTGAATGACATGACGGAAGGGATAGAGGTATCCCTGTTTGGAGACGACGTGAAGCTAATGCGGAGAATTCAAGTGGATGAGGATCAGGTAGAACTACAAAGGGATTTGGACAGGCTGGAAGCTTGGTCCAACAACTGGCTCCTGGAGTTTAGCCCCACCAAGTACAAAGTCATGAAGATTGGGGAAGGTTAAAGAAGACCGCAGACAATACAGGCTAGGGGGCCAAAGACTGTAAACCTCCCTGAAGGAAAAGGATCTTAGGGTGAGTATAATACCAAGCACATCTCATGAGGCGCACATCAACCAAATAACTGCTGCAGCAGTTTCGACACCTTAGCAAGGAATTGTTCAAGACTCTGTATACTTTGTACGTCAGGCCCATATTATAATAATATCTTTATTTCTACAAGCACATGTACAAGATATACATGCCTAGCTGACATCAGTGATATACTACTATATAGAAAGCCGCTTGTTATGCAGAGCATTTCTAGCAAATGAGGTCAGTTTAGTCCCAGGATGCTACCCACACCAGTTGACTAACACCCAGGTACCCATTTTACTGATGGGGAACATAGACAACCGGTGTAAGGAAACACGCCCAATGTTTCTACACTCGCCGGGAATCTAACCCGTCCCCATCACCGTGTGATGCGAGGCTGTAGCCGCCAGGCCACGGGGCACCGTGGAGTATGTAGCACTAGTATGGAACCCACACCTAGTCAAGCACGTCAAGAAATTAGAGAAAATGCAAAGGTTTGCAATAAGGCTAGTCCTGGAGCTAAGGGGTATGACCTACGGGGAGAGGTTAAAGAAAATTGATCTGACGACACAGGAAAACGGGAGAGATAGGGGGGACATGATAACGACATATAAAATACTGAAAGGAACTGAGAAGATAGATAAGGACAGGATGTTTCAAAGATGGGGCACAACAACAAAGGGTCACAACTGTAAGCTAAAGACTCAGATGAGTCACAGGGAAATAAGGAAGTATTTCTTCAGCCAAAGAGTTGTCAGGAAGTGGAAAAATCTGGAGAGTGGTGTAGTGGAGGCAAGATCCATATATAGTTTTAAAAAGAGATACGATAAAGCTCATGGAGCAGGGAGTGGACCTCGTGGCGACTAGCGATGAGGCGGGGCCAGGAGCTATGAGTCGACCCCTGCAACCACAAATAGGTGAGTACACACACACACATGTACACAGTGACAAGCGCCTTGGACAAATGGTGACTAACAGCTCCAGGAAAATTCAGAGTGGAGGTGAACACTCAGCCAGATCATCAGTGTACAGCTGTACTGAAACACAGTCATCCTCGGCGAGGTGAGGGAGGAAGAGTTAAGGCAGGGAGGAAAAATATAGGGAGGAAAGGAGAGAGGAAGAGCTTGGGGAGGGAGAAAAAGAGGGGGGAAGGAGGAAAGTGAAGGGGAAAGAGGAGAGAGGAAGGAAAAGAGAAGGGAAGGAAAGCGGAAGGGGGGAGTAATAATGGGGAAAGAAAAACAACGGGGGGAAGAATGGGGGATAGGGAGGGAGTAAAGGTGAGTGACTCAGTGACAGTACCGGTTTGGTTACTGACAGTAGTATAGACGGGGGGAAGAGCGTTAGTGTGACTAAAGGGGATGGGGGAAGGCAGGGAGTAGGACTGATGGAAACGGGAACAGGACTGGAGTGGGACTGATGGAGAAGGAAGAAGGAGGGAGTGGGACTGAGGGAGAGGAGCAAGACAAGAGTGGGACAGAGGAGAGGATGGACAGGGTAGAGGAGAGAAGGGAAGGATGAGGGGGAGGTTAAGAAAGGAAGGGGAGGTACTGGGGTTTCCCAGGTTGAAAGTTAATGCCACTGTCTCATCACATTGTCTTATGTTGCTTCTCGTAATCCTTTGGTATCTCTTATTCTTAACATATATTATTAAACCCTTTTCCATCTTTTTCCCAACACATTGTGTACCGGCGTCTATACGGAACCTGACATCAAGGTTACAGCAAAAACTTTGTTTACCAAACATACCTATCACGGAGGATGATCTTCATATCAGTACCCTGATTCACACAACATTTTACATAGTTAGAATAGGAGAAAGTAATTGTAGTTAACTGCATAAGAAATCCTACATAATAGTCTATGTTTAATTCTTGAGTAGTCTTGAAGAAGTAAGATGATTTGCATATTAGAAGCTTTCTTTTGTGTTTAACACTCTTTTATTACAGCATAAGAGATATAAAAATTTTGAATTTTGAATTTGAGGTGTGTACATGTTTATCATTGCCAAGGGTTTGCTGGGCGAGACACGTACACAAAACACTCCATACAAACATTACACCAGAGTTTGAACAATTCCTGGAGAGTTGCAACACATCACACACAACCATCACACCTGAAATATCTCGATAATAATGCAGGAACACGACTTAACTTGAATAAGTTAAGTCGTACTTATGCATAAGTTGTTCCAAAAATTTGGAACAACTTACGTGAGAAGTCTAAAATCTCCTTATTCAGATTAATTATTTCAGCATAATACAGTGTACAGACAAGGGTGAGTTATGCGTGCATGATGAAGATCCATTTGTATATTGACTCTGACTTCAGTAACATTGTCAAAAATCATCTCTTGAACTTGATGCGATAAATATCTGAAGCAACGACAAAATATAACTTTCATGAAAATATTATTTTATGTTGGCAGCGTATTCATTATTTAACTCACAGTGTAATCCATTGTAACCCCCGTCTTAATGTACAAAAATATTCTATGTTATGTGCTAATTAATGCTAATACTCACTAGTTTAGAAGAAATTAATTCTAACATGTTCAAAATGCTTCGCCCACAAAAGGCTTTCCATGGAACACGTAATTATTATATTATGTTAGCCACCCAGGATAACCCAAGAAAGTCTGCGTCATACTGTCTATTATTTCCATTGGGGTAATCTTGAGGGGGGGGGGCTAGGTGAACAGGACAACAGGTAGCGGGGGCAGGAGGCATGGTACCAACACTATTGCATGTTGCACCCATTGTACTAGTTCCTGATGTATTTGTTGGTGGGTTGTTTGTTAGGTAAACTTTGTGTTATGCATGGTGTCTTGTCTTTATGACCTGGTGCAGTGTCCGGCTGAGTCAATGTTTACACTGCACACATTTTATCTTATCTCTGTGTACCTAGCCATATGTACATGTGTGCGGGTTCTAATAAGTATAAATAATATGCTGTACATTATGTATGTTTAGGTAGGGGTATGTCTTATAATGTAATGTTTATGGTATAGGGTATTATCCATATTATAGTTAATGTTCTGTTGTTTATATGCGATATGTTTAGCGTGCGTGTAATGTTTATCCTTTGTGTTATAATTTATATACATTTCGGCGTTGGTCACAAGGTATCATATTCTTGTTATGTAGTGTATTTAAATAAAATATAAAAAAAAATTATTATATACTAAACCTGTTGAATTTCCTGTAATATTCAGGAATGTTGTGAAGAAATAAAACATTGTGTTTGAGTTTGGAGTTTCTTAAACATGAACCTCAGGACGGTCTATCAAGGTTATGTTAAGTTAGGTAAGATTGGTTTGGAAACAGGACAAGTGTTTCCTGACGCTAGTCTCAGTCATGTCATGACCCGCCACTAGCTTTCAGTCAGCTGACCGAAACCTTCCACTGGCTTACCAATACACCTCTTTAAAAATTAAAATAACTTGCAGTTAACTATCTATTTGCAAATAATTCATATATAGCCTAGTAGCACTAGCTAGCCACCACGTGTCTATAAGCTAATGTTAGAAGATAATAATTATAGATACATAAACGTTTATGAATAAACTAAGTAAGTTTATTCAAGTATACACAGATACAGTTACATAGAATTATCATACATAGCAGCATATGTGTAGAGAACCTGGGATAACCCAAAAAAGTCAGACAAAATGACTTATTTCCACTGGGGTCCTTGTGACATGTAGTATTTACATTAAAAAGTTAAAAAACAGTTATCTTAACTATGTAAAAGCAGTTACAACAAAATAAGATATACCAGGGGAGAGGTCAAATTAGTTATTTTCATTGACAGTAAAGAAAGGACTAGATTATTATTATTGTTATTATTATTATCATTATTATTATTGTTATTATTATTATTATTATTATTATTATTATTATTATTATTATTATATATATATATATATATATATATATATATATATATATATATATATATATATATATATATATCAGATTATATATATATATGTCGTGCCGAATATGTAAAACTGGTCAATTAGCAAGAACTCATTTAAAATTAAGTCCTTTCTATAAATTTCTCTTATACGTTTAAAGATATATTTTTTTCATTAACGTTAATGTAAAAATTTATAATTTTGCACTAAAAGGAACTTAGAAAACTTACCTAACCTTATTATAACAAGAACAATTTATTTTAGCCTAACCCAACTAAATATATTTTAGATTTGTTTGCAATAATTTAATACTAAACAAACACAGTGAAAAATATTTTTTTCGTTAGGTTCAGAATTATTTTGGCGAAATTATTGCATATACAAATTTTCACTTGTCCTATATGGCAAGATGAGCGTTGCTATTTAAGCCAAGATCGCAAGTTCTGCCTATTCGGCACGACATATATATATATATATATATATATATATATATATATATATATATATATATATATATATATATATATATATATATATATATATATATATATATATATATATATATATATATATATATATATATATATATATTTCAACAAGTTGGTCGTCTCCCACCGAGGCAGGGTGACCCAAAAAAGAAAGAAAATCCCCAAAAAGAAAATACTTTCATCATCATTCAACACTTTCACCACACTCACACATTATCACTGCTTTTGCAGAGGTGCTCAGAATACAACAGTTTAGAAGCATATACGTATAAAGATACACAACATATCCCTCCAAACTGCCAATATCCCAAACCCCTTCTTTAAAGTGCAGGCATTGTACTTCCCATTTCCAGGACTCAAGTCCGACTATAAGAAAATAACCGGTTTCCCTGAATATATATATATATATATATATATATATATATATATATATATATATATATATATATATATATATATATATATATATATATATATATATATATATATATATATATATATATATATATATATATATATATATATATATATATATATATATATATATATATATATATATATATATATGTTAGGTATAGAAGGAATCACTCTCCTCCCTTTCTTTAGCTTTATTTATAAGGTACATTTTAGCTTTTCTTGAACTGGCTCATGTTATAACAGGTTTTGACATGTGCAGTAGTCTATTCCACTCTTTTATTGCTGTACAGAAAGATATATTTGAGGCCTGACCACTGCAAAGTTGTTCTCCCTCCCCCTAGTTCTATAATCGCTTTGGTTTCCAGCTTTAACAAAATTGGCAGTAAGATATTGGGGACACTGGTTGTGAGAAATTTTAATTAGGTAATTTACTGTCTTCAACATTCAGCATATCCAGTTGTTGTAGTTCATCCTGGCCTACATGTTCTCTTGGACCAGGTCCACCATGAATCTCACCATTTTATTCTGGGTGATTTTTAGCTTATCTTTCAGTTTTTTTTTTTTTTTTTTTTTTTTTTTTTTCAAGGCAGAATACCATGAAGAGCAAGAGTAGTCTATAATACACTGTATGAGAGCTGGACATAGGGTCCTGCGAGCTACAGTAGGTACACACTATGTCTGTAGAAGAACTTTCGTCTGGTACTCGCTTTCTTTACTTCATTGTTCCCTTATTAGTTCTCTTGACATGCTTGGATCAATGGGGATTCCCAGATATTTCGCTGAATTTACTGTAATAATAGGTTCCCCATTACATTGGACATTAAAATTATTTACCCTTTTCAATTATGTTTCGTGCCAAAGAGTATGGCTTCCGTTTTCCCGAGGTGTAGTGATAGCTTGTTGTCTACCAACTATTTGCTACAGAACTCTAGTTCTAGTGACAGTACCCTAGCAATGTCTTATGGATCTTTACCTGACACTAACAGAGCTCTATCATCTGCATACAGTAACAGCTTACATTCGACACTGATAGGCATGTCATTTACCTAACACAGGAATAGTAAAGGACCCTGAATACTACCTTGAGGAACCCCACAAGTTATCGGCATGCGTTCTAATTTTGTGTTGTTAATTTTGACTATTTGTTTCCTTTTGTTCCGGTAGGACTTACCAGTCTACAGAACTCATGCCGATAGCTTGTAGTTTCTTACATAATATATTGTGGTTGACCGTGCCGAAGACGTTTTGCAAGTCTTAGGTTACCATACCTATGACATTCCCTAGCGACATGTGAATTCTCAAGTAGTCCATCAAATTAGATCTAAAACCTGACGGTATACTTGACAGTATACCGCCTTCTCCTGAATTTTGGATATCACACTGAGTATATTAACAGGCTTATAGTTGCTGACATCAGACTTCCTACTATTTTTCTTGGAGATAAGAGTAACTCTGGCCTCCTTGAATCCCTCCGGGACAGTATTTATGGCAATGGACAAATTATGTGCGCAGTGAGAATTGGCAATCCAGAGGCGCCATCTTTTAGGAACTTAGGCGGGATGTTATCGGGTCCGGTGCTTTTAGATGGATTTACTTTATTTTGTTCTTTTCGTACAAAGTCATAAGATACACCTGCTAGTTGACAACTGTTCGGGGTGACGCCCTTATTAGTGTAATATATTTTAAAATTATCAGACTCTGTGTTAAAGGTATTTGATGCAACTGGCAGTTTACTTACTAGTGTTGATGCGACAGAAGTGTAGTATGAATTAAAACAATTACTTTAGTTGTCTCGTGGCATACCTTGTTATCAATATTTAGCACTATGTTAGATCTAAATGTGGATTTATGGCTATACCCCAACTGTTCTAGTTGTTGCCAGAGCTTTCTAGGGTTATTCTTGTACTCTTCGATTTTTTATCAATAGTGCCTTGCCTTTGCTCCTTTTATGAGTCTCTGTACTCTGTCCCTCTCTGGAATTCATTTAGTGCTGCAATATCCTGTCTGTTTATCTTAAATCATTTTAGCAGCTGGTCTCTGAATTTCATATTATCTAATATCTCAGTAGTCATCCAGGGTTCAGTTCTTCGTTTATCCTAACCTCTTTAACTGGTACAATATTATCAAGGATGGTAGTGAACATTGTTTTGAATTTTTCCCAGGCATCGTTTACGTCCATGCAACTTGTTATCACTGTCCAGTCACAATTGTGTAGCCTATTTACCAGTGTTTCTTTACTGTAGTTTCTAGATGACCTCATTGTAATTGTCCTGTGTAGGCCTGTCCGATCCCTAATGATTTTCCTGGTACAATAAATGATGAAATGATCGCTGTGGTAATGACGCCTGACTGACTATTTGTGTCAGAGCAATTACAAAGGATGTGGTCTAATATGGTGGCTGAGAACTGTGTGATCCGGGATGGTGCATTAATTAGTTGAGTGTAACTGTTTAATCTCAGAATTTGCTTATACCTGTTACATAGCACATCATTTTGCTGTGAAAACAGATATTGAAGTCTCCCAATATCATTGTCTCAGAACTGCTATCAATTCCTGACAAGATTCGAAAAATTCTTTACGAGTTGATCATGGGTGGAGGGTTGGTAACTAGTTCCTACTAGGATTGGTTTAGTCTTAGGCAGCAACACTTCAAACCATACAATCTCCCGTTTATTATCATTCAAATCAGGTCTTAGGTTATAGGCTAAGTAATTTCTTACATAGATACATACCCCACTGCCTTTTTTATTCCTATCTAAGTGCTGTATATTATAACCTATTTTAACCTCCGTCGGTCACCGTGTCAACCAACCAGGATTCAGAGGTGGATAAAACTACCGCCCTGGATCTTTTAGCTAGTATCCTAATTTCTGATAATTTGGATAAAGGTGACCTCGCGTTGACATGAATTAAGTGAAGTCATGTTTTCTTGAAACAATCATAATCATCAATATATGTGGCAGGGGGTCATTTGTATGAAAAGGGTTAGGTAGATCAATATCAGCATTACTAAATGGCAATTTACTTAATGTACATTTGTTACAAACGAACTGTTTTTTTCACCATTAACATAACCAAACACACATCCATAGTGCACACACCCCTTGCACATTTTACATTCAGTGAGAAATTACCTGCAAGTTTTACATGGTATTTCCTGAATTGTTACATATAAGTAATTTGGGTGAGGTAAGTGGGACTGAGTCACAGTAGGTCACAGGACTGTCACTTCTTCGATGCCCACTCCACTACTCTCACAAAAAAGCTTAACCTATTAAATTAATAATTACAATATTAAACATTAATACCAGTATTGGTAAATTATAAAATAGTGTGGACAGTATGAAAATTAAAAGAAACGATCTCCAGAAAGGATTAATGGGAACACTAATACACAGTGACAGGGTAAGAATTTTCTGATACCAGGTACATAAGTACCAAAAGCTAGATAATTACGAAATTTATATTACTACTTATCATTTATATTGTAGTTGGATCACCCCACAACCCCTACCTAACAAATAGAATCCTACTGACCAGCGAGAAATCTAAATGAAAGGACTAATAGCGTACATACTGGATGTGCTGAATGGCGACGCCTCATTATTTCCACTATCACCACTTAATTCTGGAGGCCCCGCAATTCTCTGTCCCTATTCTTCAACAGGGGACATTTCAGTACTTATTAATTATAGTTTGAGGCCGATCCATTCAATTAAGGCCTTGATGACACCGGATTACTTTACGATTTCACCACAACCAGTGCTCACACTATGGGGTCCTCTCCCCCTGCTAGATGAATAGGGACAGCAGGTGTGAGGAACATGCCCGGCGTTTCCACTCGTGCCGGGGATTGAACCACAACCCTTTATACCAAATTCTGAAATTGGAAAGGTTCTGAAAACCGAAGGTTTTTCGTGGCGTGTGGAGCGTCAGTCATCTCGGTGCTGGCGCACGCCGCCACGTGGCGGCGGTGAGAATCATTCTGAACTTCGAAAAACTCGGAAATTCGAAACAATACTCCCCCCAAGGGTTTCGGATAAAGGGATGTAGACTTGTGTAATTTGCTAGTCAGTTTTCGTTATATAAGAATTTTATTGACATACAAACATTCCTGCTATGTAACCTGCAATAAAGATAATGCCACACATGCTCCAATGTAATTTTTGGGCAAATATGGTGGGATAATATTCAGCTTTCTGACTTCTGTTGACGGTAGTACTATAGCTGCCAGGGTTATTAGCACCCTAAAGTTTGCAACATTATTCTGATTTGGTCACCTAGATTATAGGACTGTCTCCTCTACCCACTATAGTACTAGCACCCACCACCTTGACCTGGTCACCCAGGGGTGTGGCTCCTACCCACAACTGACCTGGTCACCGAGAGCTGTGGCTCCTACCCATTACAGAACTATCCACTACAGAACCACCTTTGGGTAAGTCAGAAAACTAGATGCACATAAACATGTTCTATAGAATCAAAGGTGGTAATCAATGAAGAAAAATTTAATCCGTCGGAGTACGTCCCAAATTCCATTAAATTTAAGAGAGCGTTTAGACCAGTCCCGTTGGTAATGTTGGACTAGATAGTCCTGTCCATAGTAAAATTGTGAATTGTGTTATAGTGCTGGAAGACTATTTTAAATCGATCATACTTGAGCCAATGAAGTAACAGATGCAGATGTAAGTACCACATCTTAGATCTCACACGCCGTCGAGTTGTACCCATAAATCAATGCTAAATGACAGTACTTGTGCACCCTACCCGTAAGCTACTCGATACTTTCCCTTCCTACCGGGATGTGATAGCATTACCCCAGCTAGAGTGCACGGTAACCTTTAGTTGAATATCGATTAGGTGTCAGCTGTCTCATCCCTTACTAATTTATAGACTTAAACTCAAAACTACATATAATTCATCCGATTTTCCTCCATTTTATAAGCGGGCATACAAAATACTCTATATTACTTGAGTGATTTGAAACCCATTGTTATTAATATTGATATTACACTACCGCTTTCTGGTGTACAAGGGCTAAACAAAGTCAACAGGTTGGTGAATTTTTAATGTGCAAAGTTTATGCTTATACTTTTGAGTGGTAGTCAAAATACAGATAACGTACATTCTGCCTTCACTGTACTTTAATACTAAAGTATTTTATTGACGACAACCGAGCATAAAAAAAATGTCCACAGTATGGCACAGTAGTTTTGTTCAGTGACTCTTTTGGTATCAAATATTTCTATAGTGAAGGTTGCCAGTGAAGGAACAGGAACACGGGCAGTCACTGCATATATCAGTCACCAGGGAAAGACGGAACCTAGTTCTAGTAAACCATGTATCCTGAAGAAGGTTCATTGTGAACTCTGGCATAACGGAATAAGTAAATTTGTTCGATTTTTTTCCCTGGGGGGTGGGGTGCTTATCCTAGATAATTTACACTATGTATGATCATTGTACTTATGTGTAATTGTGCTTAAATAAACTAACTTACTAGCTCATAATAGTGAGAGTCGCAGTGAATTTACTATTACGTGGAAGATAACCTGCATTGTTCATTATTGTGAACAGGATTGTTGTAGTTATTATTATTACAGTTATGGGAAGCGCTAGCCCTTTAGGGGTTACACATTGCCACGAGTATGGGAAGCAATCAGATTCGTTCCAGGGAAAGGGAGGGTAGCTCCAACTCCTTGCATCAAGAGTCCCTCACCGAGGATATACCAGAAGAAAATGTTGCTACCCTCCAAGTTTATCGAATTTATCTTATCTATACAAGAGATAATAGTCACGTATACATTATATAACCCTATACACTCTCATATACATTAGGTAAGCATTATATATATGTATGTATATATATATATATATATATATATATATATATATATATATATATATATATATATATATATATATATATATATATATATATATAATACTGTGACCATTCAGGGATCGAACCCCGAGTCAATTAGCCAGCCTCCTGGGAAGCTCAGGACATTAGGTGTCCAGTAGGTAGACTAGACATGTCACTACTAACGCCGAGCACATTAGTGGCCGTGTATAACTACAGGAACTAATTTCATTCTTCTCCCGTTTGGATACCAGTCTCACAAGCAGTGCATATATTAATGCATCCTCGGAAACAAGTGGTTTGAGAGTAAATAACCTACTGCGACCAGTCAGGGAGGCATTAATATGTGCACTGTTTGTGAGACTGGTATCCAAACGAGAGGAGAATGCAATTAGTTCCCGCAGCTTTCCACGGCCACGAATATGCTCGGTATTAGTAGTGGTATGTTTAGTGAACCTATTAAACATTTAACGTTTTATAGCATGGTGGCCTAGTTGACTAAGGCGTCGGGAGTTCAGCAATTAGTTTCCCAGGAGGTTGGCTAATGACTGGGGTTCGATCCCCAGTTGATAGGTATGTTTTATATGTGCAGCACTGGCTCACAAACAGTCAAGCTGGGATGGCTCAATTGCTGAAAAGGTGCTTGCCAACATGCTCAGGGCTGCAACAACAGATAGGGAGATTGCCCGTCTCCAGGCTGTGAGCACACCTCACTCCGGGGACTTCCTCCAAACAGTTCCCATATCGGCAATGGGAACGCGACTCGACCCTAAGACCCTCTGTATTGCAGTGGCTCTGTGCCTTGCTACCCCAATTCACACAGAATATACGTGTATTTGCGGCGAAGTGCAAGCAGACCAATACGGTCTACATGGTCTTAACTGTTCCAAAACCAAGGGCTGGCATGCAAGACACAATGAGGTCAACGACATCATTAAGAGAACCCTTGCTACAGCTGGATGCCCTGCCGAGAGGGAGCCCCAATCACTAGCAGCCAACAATACCCACAACCCAGCAAACCGCCCTGACGGGATCACCATCTATCCTTGGAAGAATGGCAAGCTCTTAGCATGGGACTATACCTGTGTGTCCACACTGACTGACACCTACATCCATCACAGTGTGGGGCGACAGGGAAGAGCTGCTGACCACAGGGAGGAGTACAAGATCAGCAAGTACAGGGATATTAGCCAACAGTATCAATTTGTCCCAGTGGGATCAGAGACCTTGGGATCATGGGGAAAAAATGCCACACGTTTCCTTAAAGAATTGGGTTCCAGACTCATCGACACCACCAGGGACCCAAGGGCAGCCACTTTCATGTTCCAGCACCTCAGTGTAGCCATCCAGAGGGGAAATGCTTGCTGCATACTTGGCTCACGTCCAGCCTCGGAGGAGCTGGAGGAAATTCATGATCTTTGATACATTGTGCCATTGTATTCATGTTTATGTTTTTTTCTGTAAATGTATTTTGTTTATTAATAAATGTTCACATAGAATAAAAAATATATAGGGGTGGTAGGAGAAGAAAATATTCAAACAGCTCCGGGGAGAACCTTAAGTTTTCCCTGAGGTACGTTTATTGTCTTCTCTGAGGATGAGGGTCCCCAGTCCAGCTATAGAGGTGATACTTCCCTATATATTTTTGATAAAAAATGTATATATATATATATATATATATATATATATATATATATATATATATATATATATATATATATATATATATATATATATATATATATATATATCTTTAGCTCAAGTACTTTCACACTTCTCACTGCGTCATCAGGAGCTGTGCAATGTTGCAAGGGCACCAACAGGAGAAAGAGGGTAAGTTTTTTTTCAGTGTTGTAGTGCAGTGGCACCAGTCAATATGACTGAGAGGGAAGGGCCCAGCGGAAGGATCATTCCTATTTCTCCTGTTGCTGCCCATGCAACATTACACAGCTCCTGATGAGACACTGAGAGGTGTGAAAGTACTTGAGCTAAATACTTTCACCTCCCATGACTTGTCTTGCATTGTTAAGATCGCCAGTCTGCGATTGTTTTAGCAAGAACTCGTTTAAAATAAGTCCTTTCTAAAATTTTCTCTTATACGTTTCAAGATATTTTTTTTTTCATTTATGTAAAAATTAATAATTTTGTACCAAAAGAACCTTAGAAAACTTACCTAACCACAGGTATGATTAAATACCCGAGTGGTATTTAATGAATAACAACACTGTGATTAGCTGGGGGATCTAACTCATGTTGTTTTAGCCCGCCTTATGGTAAGCGACAATTCACGATGCTCTAACCCAATAAATACCACTAAATACCATTCATTCGTGGTTACAATACTATATACACTGCTTGTAGAGGCTAGTACACCAAACGGGGAGTAGAATGAAATTAGCTCTGAGGCACCCACACCATCGTATGGTATGTCATCAGATCACGGTACAACACCTAGCTCTGCTGGGTACGTGATCTTTGTAGGATTGGATGGTCCAGTGGGTTAGAGCGTCGTGAATTCTCGCTCACCGTGAGGCAGGCTAAAAAAAACAACACGGGTTCGATCCCCCGGCTAGTCGTAGTGTTATATATATATATATATATATATATATATATATATATATATATATATATATAATGTATATATATATATATACATAATGTATACATATATAATATATATATACATATATATATATGTATGTATGTCGTGCCGAATAGGTAAAACTGGTCAATTAGCAAGAACTCATTTAAAAAAAAAATTTATATTTTATTGAAAAACGCAATACATAGTTATACATGTAGACAATGTAAGCAATGAAACGTATCCATTATATATAACAAAAGAAAACTCCACATTCCCCACCGTAGCACTAAACTTATACATAAGAACTAAACTAAAGACAGCCCACAGCTTCATATACAGGTGGGTTTATTACATCCAAAATTGCAGCCATAAACACAATATGCAATATAACCCAAAGAATGTCACAGGTATTGACATTTTACATAAAACTGTATGTACGAAGACATTCTCAATTATCCAAAAATTCTTTACACACTTACTATTGTTGTATATTAAACTTCATATCAAATACATAATACGTAACACCTCAATAATTACGAAACAAATAAAGGTTAGAAAATAACAATCTCCACACCTCACCACAGAAAAACTAAACACAGTATAATATAACAAATGATTCGTCCCACCTCACTTCCATACACTACATTCATCCCACCTCACTTCCATACACTACATTCGTCCCACCTCACTTCCATACACTACATTCGTCCCACCTCACTTCCATACACTACATTCGTCCCACCTCACTTCCATACACTACATTCATCCCACCTCACTTCCATACACTACATTCGTCCCACCTCACTTCCATACACTACATTCGTCCCACCTCACTTCCATACACTACATTCGTCCCACCTCACTTCCATACACTACATTCATCCCACCTCACTTCCATACACTACATTCGTCCCACCTCACTTCCATACACTACATTCGTCCCACCTCACTTCCATACACTACATTCGTCCCACCTCACTTCCATACACTACATTCGTCCCACCTCACTTCCATACACTACATTCATCCCACCTCACTTCCATACACTACATTCGTCCCACCTCACTTCCATACACTACATTCATCCCACCTCACTTCCATACACTACATTCATCCCACCTCACTTCCATACACTACATTCGTCCCACCTCACTTCCATACACTACATTCATCCCACCTCACTTCCATACACTACATTCGTCCCACCTCACTTCCATACACTACATTCATCCCACCTCACTTCCATACACTACATTCATCCCACCTCACTTCCATACACTACATTCATCCCACCTCACGTCCATACACTACATTCATCCCACCTCACTTCCATACACTACATTCATCCCACCTCACTTCCATACACTACATTCGTCCCACCTCACTTCCATACACTACATTCATCCCACCTCACTTCCATACACTACATTCATCCCACCTCACTTCCATACACTACATTCATCCCACCTCACTTCCATACACTACATTCGTCCCACCTCACTTCCATACACTACATTCATCCCACCTCACTTCCATACACTACATTCGTCCCACCTCACTTCCATACACTACATTCATCCCACCTCACTTCCATACACTACATTCGTCCCACCTCACTTCCATACACTACATTCATCCCACCTCACTTCCATACACTACATTCGTCCCACCTCACTTCCATACACTACATTCATCCCACCTCACTTCCATACACTACATTCGTCCCACATCACTTCCATACACTACATTCGTCCCACATCACTTCCATACACTACATTCGTCCCACATCACTTCCATACACTACATTCGTCCCACCTCACTTCCATACACTACATTCATCCCACCTCACTTCCATACACTACATTCGTCCCACCTCACTTCCATACACTACATTCGTCCCACCTCACTTCCATACACTACATTCGTCCCACATCACTTCCATACACTACATTCATCCCACCTCACTTCCATACACTACATTCATCCCACCTCACTTCCATACACTACATTCGTCCCACCTCACTTCCATACACTACATTCGTCCCACCTCACTTCCATACACTACATTCGTCCCACATCACTTCCATACACTACATTCGTCCCACCTCACTTCCATACACTACATTCGTCCCACATCACTTCCATACACTACATTCGTCCCACCTCACTTCCATACACTACATTCGTCCCACATCACTTCCATACACTACATTCGTCCCACCTCACTTCCATACACTACATTCATCCCACCTCACTTCCATACACTACATTCGTCCCACCTCACTTCCATACACTACATTCGTCCCACCTCACTTCCATACACTACATTCGTCCCACCTCACTTCCATACACTACATTCATCCCACCTCACTTCCATACACTACATTCGTCCCACCTCACTTCCATACACTACATTCGTCCCACCTCACTTCCATACACTACATTCATCCCACCTCACTTCCATACACTACATTCGTCCCACCTCACTTCCATACACTACATTCGTCCCACCTCACTTCCATACACTACATTCGTCCCACCTCACTTCCATACACTACATTCATCCCACCTCACTTCCATACACTACATTCATCCCACCTCACTTCCATACACTACATTCATCCCACCTCACTTCCATACACTACATTCATCCCACCTCACTTCCATACACTACATTCGTCCCACCTCACTTCCATACACTACATTCGTCCCACCTCACTTCCATACACTACATTCATCCCACCTCACTTCCATACACTACATTCATCCCACCTCACTTCCATACACTACATTCATCCCACCTCACTTCCATACACTACATTCATCCCACCTCACTTCCATACACTACATTCGTCCCACCTCACTTCCATACACTACATTCGTCCCACCTCACTTCCATACACTACATTCATCCCACCTCACTTCCATACACTACATTCGTCCCACCTCACTTCCATACACTACATTCATCCCACCTCACTTCCATACACTACATTCGTCCCACCTCACTTCCATACACTACATTCATCCCACCTCACTTCCATACACTACATTCATCCCACCTCACTTCCATACACTACATTCGTCCCACCTCACTTCCATACACTACATTCGTCCCACCTCACTTCCATACACTACATTCATCCCACCTCACTTCCATACACTACATTCGTCCCACCTCACTTCCATACACTACATTCGTCCCACCTCACTTCCATACACTACATTCGTCCCACCTCACTTCCATACACTACATTCGTCCCACCTCACTTCCATACACTACATTCGTCCCACCTCACTTCCATACACTACATTCGTCCCACCTCACTTCCATACACTACATTCGTCCCACCTCACTTCCATACACTACATTCATCCCACCTCACTTCCATACACTACATTCGTCCCACCTCACTTCCATACACTACATTCGTCCCACCTCACTTCCATACACTACATTCATCCCACCTCACTTCCATACACTACATTCATCCCACCTCACTTCCATACACTACATTCGTCCCACCTCACTTCCATACACTACATTCGTCCCACCTCACTTCCATACACTACATTCGTCCCACCTCACTTCCATACACTACATTCGTCCCACCTCACTTCCATACACTACATTCGTCCCACCTCACTTCCATACACTACATTCATCCCACCTCACTTCCATACACTACATTCGTCCCACCTCACTTCCATACACTACATTCGTCCCACCTCACTTCCATACACTACATTCGTCCCACCTCACTTCCATACACTACATTCATCCCACCTCACTTCCATACACTACATTCATCCCACCTCACTTCCATACACTACATTCGTCCCACCTCACTTCCATACACTACATTCGTCCCACCTCACTTCCATACACTACATTCGTCCCACCTCACTTCCATACACTACATTCATCCCACCTCACTTCCATACACTACATTCGTCCCACCTCACTTCCATACACTACATTCGTCCCACCTCACTTCCATACACTACATTCGTCCCACCTCACTTCCATACACTACATTCATCCCACCTCACTTCCATACACTACATTCGTCCCACCTCACTTCCATACACTACATTCGTCCCACCTCACTTCCATACACTACATTCGTCCCACCTCACTTCCATACACTACATTCGTCCCACCTCACTTCCATACACTACATTCGTCCCACCTCACTTCCATACACTACATTCGTCCCACCTCACTTCCATACACTACATTCGTCCCACCTCACTTCCATACACTACATTCGTCCCACCTCACTTCCACACACTACATTCGTCCCACCTCACTTCCATACACTACATTCGTCCCACCTCACTTCCATACACTACATTCGTCCCACCTCACTTCCATACACTACATTCATCCCACCTCACTTCCATACACTACATTCGTCCCACCTCACTTCCATACACTACATTCATCCCACCTCACTTCCATACACTACATTCGTCCCACCTCACTTCCATACACTACATTCGTCCCACCTCACTTCCATACACTACATTCGTCCCACCTCACTTCCATACACTACATTCGTCCCACCTCACTTCCATACACTACATTCGTCCCACCTCACTTCCATACACTACATTCGTCCCACCTCACTTCCATACACTACATTCGTCCCACCTCACGTCCATACACTACATTCGTCCCACCTCACTTCCATACACTACATTCGTCCCACCTCACTTCCATACACTACATTCGTCCCACCTCACTTCCATACACTACATTCATCCCACAACGAACTTACACAATCACGTATATTTAGTAATATTTTTCAAATATAATTTCCAGTGTTGAGTAACAAACTTCTTCTACCATATAATGAAATATACATAGTCATTACTATTAAACATTAACTTAAACAAGACTATATTCTTATTCTACAGACCGCAGCAGTTCTTGCCTCACCATCCTAACCCTACTTAACACATTGTACATGAACACGTCCTTATATACCCATCACTCGACAATAATATTCATTGAACTTCACCGAATACTAATATACAACCCATACTGAGTACATGAAATTCTCTCTTACATACTGCTATATACACTTGATGTATGATAAAAATCACACACATTGTATTATCTTATTATTAGCAGTACATTTGGTACACAGAATATTTATCACGCCCTCATGTCCTTTGCTTTAATACAACCACCAGTCCTGATAATACATTATATATTCCAAATTTAACTTATCCATAACAAACATCAGTAAACCATCCTGAGTATGACCGTATACTTTACACATGCACACAAATATTGCTCATTTCCATGTCCATAAAAATCTTAACAACTTTTCCCTTACGCACCACCACAAACTTACTTAAAACACACTCCACAACTACGCTGCCATTTCACACCATATCACGGAACTCCTCATACATTCCCAAATTCTGAGACGAGCCCGGTGCAACCCCTGAAAATCCAAACACATCCCCCCCCCCCCTTTTTTTTTTTTTTTTTTTTTTTTTTTTTTTTTTTTTTTTTTCCCTCACTCCGCCAACAAACCTCTGACATTCATACTTCGATATCCTTCAGGAAAAACCCTTTCCCATCTACTTCCATATATCCCCCTATTACGACTAAGTGTTTTGTACATTGTTGCAGCCAATACCTTCTTTCGCACCATCCAATCCCCATTACCCCTCATGGCCCATGATACGAAAACAAAATCCGCTATGATGTACACCAAAGCACGCTGCACAGACTCTTCCACACCTCCCACATCTAAACTCAATGCCCTTAATACCGATATCCCTCCCCCACCCACCCTCCTCAAAATCCCACCCATCCACTCCCGTATACACTCCAAATTTTTACAAAAATATACTACATGAAAAGCTGTCTCCCTATCCCCACACACCCTACATACGTCCTCCACCATCAACCCTCTCTCCCGAAGCACCACACCAGACGGCAATATTCCATGAAGGAAACGAAACATTACCTCTCTCACTCTTGGTCTGATGCGCACCAACTGCAACCTTACCCAAATATCTCCCCATGCATACATTGGGTATATGCCCTCAACATTTGCAATCACCCTCACCCCTACAGCACGCTCCAGAACACCTACCCGTATCCTAGACGGATCTCTAACATACAATAAAGCTCGCAGCACATCCTCACACTCTCTCATCTCTGATCCTACCCACCACCTTCGTGCCTCCTCATATAATGCTTGCACACCCTTCCCCACACGACCTTCCACTCGGAGAAACCCCCTCTTCAAATATATACACTTAACCCTTAATCTTATATCTATTAAACCCAATCCACCTTTGTCGACCGGTAGCATAACAACACTTCTACCCAACCAATCACACCCAGAACCCCACATATATCGAAAAACCTTTTTTAGCATTCTATTAATGTCCGGTCCTGCCAACGGATATACTGCTGCCACATGCCAGACCATACTATATAACATCACATTCACCACTATTACACGTTGATGTATCGTCAAATGCAAGGGTCTCAAAGCATTTAACCTACCCACCAACCTATCCACTGCCCTCCCAGAATTAAGCATCCGTGCCTCCCCGGCTTTCCCCATATAAATTATCCCACACACCTTTAGTCTATCCACCACACACCAACGCACAGCTTGTTAGGTAAGACACATATGCAACAGTTAGACAACTTTATTCCGAAACGTTTCGCCTACACAGTAGGCTTCCTCAGTCGAATACAGAAAGTAGGCAGGAACAGTAGAGATGTGAAGACGATGTAATCAGTCCATCACCCTTAAAGTCGTAGAATTTGAGGTTGTCAGTCCCTCGGCCTGGAGAAGTTCAGTTCCATAGTCAGGAACTATCTGAAGATCAAGCGACAGTGCGGAGACTTAAATACTGTCGGAAGGAGAGGTGCAGGGTAGTAGTAGTAGTAGTAGTAGTAGTAGTAGTAGTAGTAGTAGTAGTAGTAGTGAGAGGCAACTGAGAGGTCATGTCCCTCTCAGATCCAACCCTTCTCACTTGAAAAGCTTGTCCAAGGTGTTTTCAGTACCAAGATGCCACGTGTTGCAGTGTCTGACAAGATGAACATCAAAATGGTATACAATACCGACAGGTTGTTAGGTAAGACACATATGCAACAGTTAGACAACTTTATTCCGAAACGTTTCGCCTACACAGTAGGCTTCCTCAGTCGAATACAGAAAGTAGGCAGGAACAGTAGAGATGTGAAGACGATGTAATCAGTCCATCACCCTTAAAGTCGTAGAATTTGAGGTTGTCAGTCCCTCGGCCTGGAGAAGTTCAGTTCCATAGTCAGGAACTATCTGAAGATCAAGCGACAGTGCGGAGACTTAAATACTGCACCTCTCCTTCCGACAGTATTTAAGTCTCCGCACTGTCGCTTGATCTTCAGATAGTTCCTGACTATGGAACTGAACTTCTCCAGGCCGAGGGACTGACAACCTCAAATTCTACGACTTTAAGGGTGATGGACTGATTACATCGTCTTCACATCTCTACTGTTCCTGCCTACTTTCTGTATTCGACTGAGGAAGCCTACTGTGTAGGCGAAACGTTTCGGAATAAAGTTGTCTAACTGTTGCATATGTGTCTTACCTAACAACCTGTTGGTATTGTATACCATTTTGATGTTCAACGCACAGCTGTTTCCCATCGTGCCCTCCCTACCCAATTCCCTAAGACCAATAATTTCGATTTCTCCACATTCACTTTTAAACCTGTAACACCTTCAAAACCACCAATTACATCCTCCACCTCATGTAAACTTTCCTCCCTGCTCATTAGAATTGTTGTATCATCCACATACCCTATTATTCCCATCCCACCATTCTCCACACCACGTACCACCCCTAAACATCGCCCCACTGCCCTATAAAAAGGGTCCTGTATACAAGCAAACAACAGTTGAGACAGAGGACAACCCTGCCTTATGCCTCTACCCATTGAAACCCACTCACCCAATTTTCCATTCACCTGCACACGTACACCTACCCTATTATATAAAGTCTTAATCCAACGTACCATCTCTTCCCCAAAACCCTGCCTCCGTAAGATATGCCACAGTGCCTTTCGTTCTACGCAATCATACGCAGCCTGCCAATCCAATGCTAAGACACCTCCCCCCCTTTCATTCTCCCCCTCCATACTTTCCACAAAATCTTTTATTATTCCATGTCCCTCATACATCGTCCTTCCAGGCACCCCATACTGACCTCTCGCAACAACTCTATCTATCACTCACTTCAGCCTGTTCCCCAAGATTTTTGCGAATATCTTATAATCAGCACATAACAACGACAACGCCCTGTAGTTCTGCACTGTAGTAGGGCCTTTCCCTTTTGGAATCAATACTACTACTGCAGTACGCTGCAACTCACCCATCCTCCCCTCACTTTTCATCACATTCATCAGGTTCACTAAAAAATCCTTCAACACACTCCAATGCTTCACATAGAATTCACAAGGTAACCCATCTATACCTGGCGCTTTACCTCTCGCCATATTCTCCAAAGCTCTCCATACCTCCCCCTCTTCAATATCACCTCCCAATGCCATACGATCACTTCCACTCAGCACACAAGATACATTCTCTCCCAATCTCTCTAAATCCTCACCGTTCACTCCTACACTCCGCAAATATTTTCCAAACCAACTATCCATAAAACCACTCATACCCTCAGTAGTTCTCAACTCCTGACCCTTCGTATACCCACCTAAGTTCTCGTGTACTACCAGCTTATCAATTTCCATTGCCAACCTGCATCTCCGCTGACCCCGTAACACACAGGCTGACGGCCTGTCACCCCAAATCGCCTCCTCTAACCCACCTTGCACCCTCGCCTCATCAAATCTCTCATTGTGCATATCCCTTATCTGCCACTTTAATGCTTCAATTTCCTCCATTGGATACACACATGTCACAGCACCCCTCTGATAACAACCCTGCAACCGCCCCTCTAAATACTGTTGAAGCCCATATGTCATCCATGCCTCATTCTTTCCCCTTCGCACATAGTATTGCCTGATCCTCGTCTTCGCAACCCCATCCCACCACCCCAATAAATCGCTTGCACTCTTACCCCCACCCCATAAGTCCTCCCACAAACTTTCAAAATCCCCTCCCTCCACCCCCTCACCCAGTAGTCGTACATTCAGCTTCCAGTACCCCAAATATCTCTTAGGCAAACCATCCCAATTTAAATCAACATAAACCGCCCTATGATCTGAATAAACGACATTCACCATCTGCACCCGCGTCACCCTCACTCCCCTTGTCACATACAACCTATCTAATCGTGCAGCATATCCCTTTCTATGAAATGTGTGCTCTATCTCGCAATCCCCTCCATCAACTATATCCCTCAATCCCACACCTCTCAATAGATCCCCTAAACCTGCCAAAAAACACCCTGCCCCTCTCGGTTCCACATCCTTCCTGCGCACCACACAGTTCCAGTTGCCACCAACTATTGTCACTGACGGTAATGACCGCAAATAATATACCAATACGTTATTCACAAATTCATTCTTTACCCTTACATCATTCTCAGCCGGCACATACACACAAACGACTGCCATCCGCTCACCTCTCCACCACCCATCTATTCTTAACACACGACCCCCCCCTTCACTCCTAAGAACAACAAACGGGCTCGTCTCTCAGATCAGGATTCCCAGCCCTCCCTTCATTCGCTCCGAATACATCACAAACACTCTGTACCCATCCACCTCCAATTCCTTTCCCAGCTTGAAATTATGTTCCTGCACAAAAACAATGTCTATAGCATAACGTCTTAAAAATCCCTTTACCCACAGACGCTTCTCACTCGCACACAATCCATTAATATTCACTGTCATGCACCGGAAACCTACTTATGTGATTTCACCCTCTGCCCCTTTTCACCTTTCACTGACACGCTTTCAGTGTGTCTGCTTCGTCCACTTTTCTCTCCACTGCCCACTGGTGGCTTCCCCTGATCCAACACCTGACCAGGCATACTTTTAGTGCTCCCACGCACCACATCAACCCACGGCTTTTTCCCCAGTCTCTGTGCCGGGGTCAAAACATCATCCGAGTCAGAATATGTCGCCGCCCTCTTATGGTTGACACACTCTGCATCCATTTCTAACTCACTGGATGCCTCCCTGTGAATCTCAGCAGTCACCTCAATCACTTCCACCACTCCTGGGGAGTCATCTGCCATGTTCGCCAATCTTCCAAGTTGCTCATCTTCAATCTGAACGGTACTCCTCACCATACTCAAGTTATCCTCAGAAACCTGCTTCTCAAAGGATTTTTCCTGCACGTTCACCAGTAGGCCTCCCTCTACCCGCACGTCACCAATCTGCACAGTCTTCCCGTTCTCCAAGGCAGATGCCTCACTTCCCACTAACTGTGACAGTGATGGGCTGGTACCCACCAGTGGCAGCTCACGCTCCACTTCCTCACTCCAGGAAGTGCCACTTCTATGTACAGGTGACTCATCAGCATGACCCACCTCTGGTTCTGGCTCTTTCACCATCTCACTACCTAGGTCCTTTCTCCGCTGCCATCTCCCACACTGGGCCGCCATATGGTCATAGGCACCACATAACCTACACGTCTTCTGCTGCCCAGCGTAGTACATCATTACCTGTTCCAGTATGACGTAAGACGGGATGGCATGCCTCAACGCCATCTTGATCGTGAACGTACCATCCGGCAAGCCGGCATACCCCCCATCCGTCCATTTACCAGCCATAGCCAGGTGTACAGGTCCATACTGTTCAAATACATACCGCAGATCAGTCTCGTCCGCCTCAAATGGCACATTTCGGACTTTCACCCATGTGTAATGCTTAGACACGTCGATTAGTCGAACACGTATCGCTGAATTAACATCCACGCTCCTGTCCTGGTACTTGTCAACCAGCCGTTCATACAGTCCAGCTGATCTCAGCTTGACGAAAATACGATAGGCACCATTTAGTGCCACACCATACAGTTCTTGATCCGAAACACCATAGGTGTCACGGATAATTTGCGGTAAAAGCACTTGTGCAGACTGAGGCGTTATCGCACCACACAACAATTCAATGCACACCGTGTGCAAACGCCTTCTCACAGACTGCGCCATGTTGTGAAAATATAAGTCTCCTCCAATGGCCAGCAGAGGGCAGTAGTCACACGTCCGCACTCTGCTCAGGTCAAGCCAAGCGGCGAATGATTTAAAATTAAGACCTTTCTAAAATTTTCTCTTATACGTTTAAAGATATATTTTTTTCGTTAATGTTGACGTAAAAATTTATAATTTTGCACCAAAAGGAACTTAGAAAACTTACCTAACCTTATTATAACAAGTGCAATTTATTTTAGCCTAACCCAACTAAATATATTTTAGACTTGGTTACAATAATTTAATACTAAACAAACACAGTGAAATATATTTTTTTCGTTAGGTTCGGAATGATTTTGGTGAAATTATTACATACACAAATTTTCATTTGCCCTATATGGCAAGATCAGCGTTGCTATTTAAGCCAAGATCGCAAGTTCTGCCTATTCGGCACGACATATATATATATATATATATATATATATATATATATATATATATATATATATATATATATATATATATATATATGTCGTGCCGAATATGTAAAACTGGTCAATTAGCAAGAACTCACTTAAAATTAAATCCTTTCTAAAAGTGTCTCTTATACGTTTAAAGATATATTTTTTTCATTAATGTTGGTGTAAAAAATTTTAATTTTGCACCAAAAGAATCTTAGAAAACTTACCTAACCTCATTATAACAAGAACAATTTATTTTAGCCTAACCCAACCAAATATATTTTAGATTTGTTTACAATAATTTAATACTAAACAAACACAGTGAAATGTATTTTTTTCGTTAGGTTCAGAATGATTTTGGCGAAATTATTGAATACACAAATTTTCGCTTGTCCTATATGGCAAGATGAGCGTTGCTATTTAAGCCAAGATCGCAAGTTCTGCCTATTCGGCACGACATATATATATACATACAAGGAATTCGCAAGAGCAGGCGAAATATACACAAACACTGATCTCTGGCTGAAGGAGACTCGAACCTACGAACCTTGGAACAAGGTATGCAATGCCTTACCAATCTCACCACACTGGACCAATACCTTGGAGTCCAGCTTGCGCTAGACTTTGATCCAAGGCAGCCAGCTTTCAGGGAGAAGGCTTACAGCTTTTCATTTCATTCCCTGCATGCATCAGACCTTACTAGAGATTTTAACAATGCAAGGAATTTGCAAGAGCAGGCGAAATATAAACAAACACTGATCTCTGGTGTGGTGAGAATGGTATAGCACTGCGTACCTTGTTCCAAGGTTCGTAGGTTCGAGTCTCCTTCAGCCAGACATCAGTGTGTGTGTGTATATATATATAACGTTTATACCACACATGAGTGTAATTATCATACATATTATAAATTACCTAGGATAACCAAAAAAAAAAAAGTCAAAATGACATTTCCACTGGGGTCCTTGTAATATCTTATTATTTAAACCTTTAAAGGTAAAACAGCTAAATACGTAGCTCAACTTACTCTATATATACTATTATTATTATAATCATGGAGGAGCGCTAAACCCGTAGGATTATGCAGCGCATGTGGGGAAGGGAGGGGAAGCATTCAGGCTCAATTCAAGGAACTGGAGCACAGATCCAATTCCCTAAATCAAGAGCCCCTCACCAGCGTCAAGGAACCTCCCTTGAGAGGCTTACACTATACAGAGGATCTTGACAAGAGAGATGGGATAGCTTGCTGTAAAACAGGGAAGTTATATGTTATTAAACAACGGGTGGATAAAGCGAGCATTCAGCTTAACCACTTGTTAGAATAAGCTATAAAGCAAAAAATTCAGAAGCCATTATAGATAAGAACACAGCTGTCTGGTGTTGAGTTTCACCATTGTCTAGTGCTGTCGAGAAAATTTTATTGATATTTTCATTTTCCATATGTTTTCACCTCTGGGTGAACAATCCGGGATATACCACTAAAGGTATTGGAGATTTATCCTATATTAGGATATACTGTTGTGTTTGAGGTGTATGTGTGTTTGTAGTTGAGTAAAGAGTGCATAACGTTATGAAGGTGAAACAGAGGGTAGCATGGGAGGAAATAGAGCGTTGAAGAAGAGAGAGTGGTGGTGTTGGTGGGAGGAAGTGCGAGTGGTGGTGTTGGAGGGTGGGGGTGTAAGTGGTGTTGGAGGGTAGGTGTGAGTGGTGGTGTTGGAGGGTGGGGTTGTGGGTGGTGGTGTTGGTGGGAGGAAGTGCGAGTGGTGGTGTTGGAGGGTGGGGGTGTGAGTGGTGGTGTTGGAGGGTGGGGGTGTAAGTGGTGTTGGAGGGTAGGTGTGAGTGGTGGTGTTGGAGGGTGGGGGTGTGAGTGGTGGTGTTGGAGGGTGGGGGTGTAAGTGGTGTTGGAGGGTAGGTGTGAGTGGTGGTGTTGGAGGGTGGGGGTGTGAGTGGTGGTGTTGGAGGGTGGGGGTGTGAGTGGTGGTGTTGGAGGGTGGGGGTGTAAGTGGTGTTGGAGGGTAGGTGTGAGTGGTGGTGTTGGAGGGTGGGGGTGTAAGTGGTGTTGGAGGGTAGGTGTGAGTGGTGGTGTTGGAGGGTGGGGTTGTGGGTGGTGGTGTTGGTGGGAGGAAGTGCGAGTGGTGGTGTTGGAGGGTGGGGGTGTGAGTGGTGGTGTTGGTGGGAGGAAGTGCGAGTGGTGGTGTTGGAGGGTGGGGGTGTGAGTGGTGGTGTTGGTGGGAGGAAGTGCGAGTGGTGGTGTTGGAGGGTGGGGGTGTGAGTGGTGGTGTTGGTGGGAGGAGGTGCGAGTGGTGGTGTTGGTGGGAGGAAGTGCGAGTGGTGGTGTTGGAGGGTGGGGGTGTTGGAGGGTAGAGGTGTGAGTGGTGGTGTTGGAGGGTGGGGGTGTTGGAGGGTAGAGGTGTGAGTGGTGGTGTTGGAGGGTGGGGGTGTGAGTGGTGGTGTTGGAGGGTAGGGGTGTGAGTGGTGGTGTTGGAGGGTGAGGGTGTGGGTGGTGGTGCTGGAGGGTGGGGGTGTGGGAGGTGTTGGAGGGTAGAGGTGTGAGTGGTGGTGTTGGAGGACGGGGTGTGGGTGGGGTTGGAGGGTGGGGGTGTGAGTGGTGGTGTTGGAGGGTGGGGATGTGAGTGGTGGTGTTGGAGGGTGGGGTGTGAGTGGTGGTGTTGGAGGGTGGGGGTGTGAGTGGTGGTGTTGGAGGGTGGGGGTGTAAGTGGTGTTGGAGGGTAGGTGTGAGTGGTGGTGTTGGAGGGTGGTGGTGTTGGAGGGTGGTGGTGTTGGAGGGTGGTGGTGTTGGAGGGTGGTGGTGTTGGAGGGTGGGAGGTGTTGGAGGGTAGAGGTGTGAGTGGTGGTGTTGGAGGACGGGGGTGTGGGTGGTGTTGGAGGGTGGGGGTGTGAGTGGTGGTGTTGGAGGGTGGGGATGTGAGTGGTGGTGCTGGAGGGTGGGGTGTGAGTGGTGGTGTTGGTGGGTGGGGTTGTGGGTGGTGGTTTTGGTGGGTGGGGGTGTGGGTGGTGGTGTTGGAGGGTGGGAGGTGTTGGAGGTGTTGGAGGGTAGAGGTGTGAGTGGTGGTGTTGGAGGACGGGGGTGTGGGTGGGGGTGGAGGGTGGGGGTGTGAGTGGTGGTGTTGGAGGGTGGGGCTGTGAGTGGTGGTGTTGGAGGGTGGGGTGTGTGTGGTGGTGTTGGAGGGTGGGGGTGTGAGTGGTGGTGTTGGAGGGTGGGGGTGTATGTGGTGGTGTTGGAGGGTAGGGGTGTGAGTGGTGGTTTTGGAGAGTAGGGGTGTGAGTGGTGGTTTTGGAGGGTGAGGGTGTGGGTGATGTTGGAGGGTGGGGGTGTGAGTGGTGGTGTTGGAGGGTGGGGGTGTGAGTGGTGGTGTTGGAGGGTAGGGGTGTGGGTGGTGTTGGAAGGTGGGGTGTGAGTGGTGGTGTTGGAGGGTGGGGGTGTATGTGGTGGTGTTGGAGGGTAGGGGTGTGAGTGGTGTTGGAGGGTGGGGGTGTGAGTGGTGGTTTTGGAGAGTAGGGGTGTGAGTGGTGGTTTTGGAGGGTCAGGGTGTGGGTGGTGTTGGAGGGTGGGGGTGTGAGTGGTGGTGTTGGAGGGTGGGGGTGTGAGTGGTGGTGTTGGAGGGTGGGGGTGTGAGTGGTGGTGTTGGAGGGTAGGGGTGTGAGTGGTGGTTTTGGAGGGTAGGGGTGTGGGTGGTGTTGGTGGTTCCGTGGTTGGGATAGTAGTTGGAGAGGTGGGAGTGATTGTGACGAGGGTGGGGAAGTAGGGGCTGGTGGTGGTAGGGGTTGTGGTGGTGATAGCTGGAGTGGGGAACGAGGTGGGGGGTTGTGGTGGTGATAGCTGGAGGCTCCTGGTGGCCGGGGTGGAGGCGTCTCGCTCATTCCTGCAGCAGCAGCCACGTCGATAGTTTCTACGCTCCTTGCTCCATCAACATCTACAAAAATGGTGAACCTGGGTGATGTATTTCCTAATTTCACTGCTGAGTCTACCATTGGCACCATCAAGCTCTATGATTACCTTGGCGACTCGTAAGTATTACCGAGATATATCTAGTTGCTTGATAATTATGCCGCATCCCTCGCTTGTACTACCTCATGTCACATTGGAATGCATTGTTTCTTGTATGGTATTGTTTTTTCTGTTTTTGTTCAATATTTATCACTAATTGTTAGAACCTTTCGAGGGAGGTTCCTTGATGTTGGTAAGGGGCTCTTGATCCAAGGAATTGGGCATGGCCTTCCCTTCTGTGGATATAGAATCTGCATTCCATAACCTCCCTACGAGTTTAGCACTTTTTCCCTCCCCTAACTACAGTAATTGTTATAGAATTTATTCATAACACTGGGATTTTTTCCTACATTGATTGTAACGCGTTTTCACCTGTCACTGTATATGGATTTTTGTTTGTATAATTGGTTTTAATTTCTTGTTCACTCCGTAGTATTAAGCAGGAAGATGCACACATGTTGTTTTATACATTCTTTTTGACCTTCCAGCAGGTGTCGGTCATACGAGACTGATTTATTATACAAATGCGCAGCTCTCGTCTTTCTCTTCATGGAGGGGGGAGGAGGAGGGGGGTCCCTCGGGGCCTGGTGGCTAAAGCTCCCGCTTCACACACGGAGGGCCCGGGTTCGATTCCCGGCGGGTGGAAACATGCGACACGTTTCCTTACACCTGTTGTCCTGTTCACCTAGCAGCAAATAGGTACCTGGGTGTTAGTCGACTGGTGTGGGTCGCATCCTGGGGGACAAGATTAAGGACCCCAATGAAAATAAGTTAGTCCTCGATGACGCACTGACTTTCTTGGGTTATCCTGGGTGGCTAACCCTCCGGGGTTAAAAATCCGAACGAAATCTTATCTTATCTCTTACCTCAGGGAAGGTTGATAAATTAGACACATGTGAACCATTCATCTCAGGGAAGGTTCTTGAGGAAGGTGGGGGGGGGGACTTGATCCATGTAATTGATCACCTCCCCTTCGTTGGATCGAGCCGGATTGTCTCTTATCCACAAGAATGAAGGAACGCTTCGATACTCCTATGCGCCCAGGCTAGGCAGGTCTAACTTGCGCCTACTCGTGTGCCCGTCCAATCTATATTAAAAGCTATGGCAAGTTCTTGCTTCAGTGACACTACCTGAAAGTGTTCCATTCATCTCCAACTTACTGACATACCAATACTTCACTTTTTTTTCCGCTTTTAAACTAAATTTCTCCAACTTGAATCAGTTTGAGAGCCTTGTCTGTATTAGATATTTTCAAAATGCTAATTATGTACCTTAATGGTGTTTGCCGTTTGAAAGTTTAAATATCCCCTGGAGGCTTAGTCAAGTCACTTCAGCTCGCACACTGAGGTTTTAATCCCAAGCATGAATGGAAATGGGCAAGTTTCCTTATCCATATTCCTGCTGCCTATACGTATTCTTTTGGCAATAAGTAGGTACATGGGTTTTGGGCGAGTGGTGGGGCGCATCCTGGGCAGAGAATTAAAGTACTGTACTCCAAATTAAAATAAAACAGGCTTGACTTTATTGGGTTATCCAGGATTGCTATTCTTGGCTAACCCAATAACTCGGAAATCTACCAATATGGATTTACTGATTCCCTCCATGAAGATAATTCAAGGAGGGTGCCTTGATGCTGTTAGGCTCTTGGGTTACTATTAGTTTACAGGCTCCATTAAGTTGTGTAAAAATTTATAATGGGAAGTATGTAATATTTTGTGCAATGGGATGACCCAAGCGAGTTTAGCACTTCTTTTTATTATAATTTGTGCAGTGGTGATATTTTGTGCAAATTGAGGAAGTGACTGTTGGCATTTTTTTTTTTTTTTTTTAAATATAGCCCAACCCAACTTGCCTAGTGTGCACTCGCATTGCTGTGGTGTTGGCAGTATAGTTGTGTGCATCACTGGGCCAGTAGGTCACACTTGTTGATTAACCTGGCATGTAATAGTCATTTTTACTAGCTGTATAGGAGGAATTTGCTGTTGTACTGCAAAACCCAAAAAAATGCTAACGAATACAAAACTTTTGTTCAAAACCCTTACAAAATTTAAGAGATTGGTCATTAGCAATTTTGTAAGCATTTAAAGTTTCATTCAAACATCTACTAACCATTTCTTTTTTTTTTTTTAAATTCACCCTGGTCTTTGTTCTCTTGCACCTTGGATAACTTTGATATATTAGAGCAGAGTACAGTACCATGATAAACAAGAGTAACTACCATACATGACTATACAAACATAAGGTCTTTCAATTTGTATTGGTAAGCACTGTTCCTACATATAGAGGAATTAAAACCTAGCATAAATCATTTTTAATGCATTATTAAAAAGTGACACTACATAATACCTTCGTTTTTCATTGATAATAACCACAGTAAACTACTTTGGGACGAAATTTGAAACACATGGACTATCTTAGGCTACTCTCAGAGGGAGATTTTATTTTGACTATGCTTTGGTTTTTTAAAGTAGTTTACAATTGATTGCTAAAAGTAGCAGAAACAAGACAGTAGCCTGCTTGACATGACCCTACTTTGCTAGGAAACCCAGAGGATTATTAATTAACTGCATACCATGGGCCAGTGGGCTTGTGGGGTGCTAGTGTAATTTCTAAAGGTGCTCTTAACTTTGTTTCATTATAAGGTTTGCAATTAGAATAATAGATGTGACTCAGTTCATTAATTTTTGGGTGCCTGTAGCCATTTGTGAAGTAGTTGTATTAATATAGCAAGTGAAGCCTGTGGATAGAACTGTTCATAATTTGATAATCATTCTCTCAAGTATCACCTGTATCATGCTCCCATTCTAAGTTCTATTCAGTTTTGTTTTTATTAACACATCGGCCGTTTCCCACCAAGGCAGGGTGGCCTGAAAGAGAAACTTCATTCACTCCATCACTGTTTTGCCAGAGGTGTGCTTACACTGCAGTTATAAAACTGCAACATTAACACCTTCAGAGTGCAGACACTACTTCCCATCTCCGGGACTCGAGTCCGGCCTGCCGGTTTCCCTGAATCCCTTCATAAGTGTTACCTTGCTCACACTCCAACAGCATGTCAAGTCCTAAAAACCATTACTCCATTCATTCTTATCAAATACTGTACACTCCTGCATGTTTGCTGCAAGTCCAAGCCCCTCGCACCCAACACCACCTTCACCCCCTCCCTCCAACCTTTCCTAGGCTGACCCCTACCCCACCTCCCCTCCACTGCAGATTTATACACTCGGTCATTCTGTTTTGTTCCACCCTCTCTACATGTCCAAACCACCTTAACAACCCTTCAGCCCTTTGGATAATAGTTTTGGTAGTCCCGGACCACCACCTAATTTCCAAACTACGAATTCTCTGCATTATATTCACACCATACATTGCCCTCAGACAAGACATCTCCACTGCCTGCAGCCTTCTCCTTGTTGCAACATTCACCACCCATGCTGCATACTCCTGTAAGAGTGTTGGTATAACTGTACTCTCATACATTCCTCTTTGCTTCCATGGACAAAGTTCTTTGTCTCCACTCCTCAGTGCACCACTCGCCCTTTTCCCCCCTCATCAGTTCTGTGATTCACCTCATCTTTCATAGACCCATCTGCCGACACGTCCACTCCTAAATATCTGAATACATTCGCCTTCTCCATACTCTCTCCCTCCAGTCCTTCGTTACCTAATTTTTTTATCCTCATCACCTTACTCTTTCCTTTTTCACATTTAATTTTCTTTTTACATACCCTATCCGACTCATCCACCAACCTCTGCAATTTCTCCTCAATCTCCCAAAAGCTGTGTCATTTATTTATTTAATAATTTGAACATACAGAGGTACAAAAAAATACAGGTAAGAGCAGTATGCCAAAGCAACTGTGACAACTCCCACTTTGTGTTATTCTTTATCTTTTGCCAACACCCGAGCATTCGCTTCTCTTACCTCATCTATAAATATATTGAACAACCACAGTGACATCACACATCCTTGTCACAGGCCTACTTTTACTGGGAAGTAATCTCCCTCTCCTACATCCTCTAACCTGAGCCTCACTATCCGTGTACAATCTTTTCAATGCTTTCAGTAACCTACCTCATATTCCATACATTGCAACATCTGCCACAGGAAAATTTCATAAATTTGATAATTGACAGTTAAGTACAAATGATGCTGGTATTGCACCCACAGATTTGTTCATTTGTGCCTAGTTTATTATCATGAGGTATGATTAATTTAGTTATGGCATTTTTTATAAAATGTAGAAAAATGTGTTAACACTGAATTGGTACTGCCACATTCATTATTAGGCTGATTTTAAAAATAAATCTTAAGACTGAGGCTATCCCATTTTTTTTTATTCTATCTAGAATTTCTTTTTGGTATCATGCAACAAGTTTTAGGTGTTCAGGAGTAGTTAAAATTGGTAAATTATTGTTTATTACTAATTAAGATTTGTATTGAAAAATGTTTTTTTTTTTTTTTTTTTTTTTTTTTACAAATAGCTGGGGCATTGTCTTCTCTCACCCTGCGGACTACACTCCAGTGTGTACCACAGAGTTGGGCAGTATGGCAAAAATGATCCCAGAGTTTGAAAAGAGAAATGTCAAGGTAATGGCAATTTCCTGTGATGGTGTCGATGACCATCTTGGCTGGATCAAGGTAAGTGTTGGACCAGTTTTTCCTTTCCCTTGCAAGATAAATGTGTAGGTAGTAGGTTGGTAGACAGCAACCACCCAGGGAAGTACTACCGTCCTGCCAGATGACTGTGAAGCAAAAGCCTGTAACTGTTTTGCATGATGGTGGGATTGCTGGTTTCTTTTTCTGTCTCATAAGCATGCTAAGATAACAGGGATATCTTGCTACTCCTACTTACACTTTGGTCACACTTCACAGACACGCACATGCATATATATATATACATACATCTAGGTTTTTCTCCTTTTTCTAAATGGCTCTTGTTCTTTTTTATTTCTTCTATTGTCCATGGGGAAGTGGAAAAGAATCTTTCCTCCGTAAGCCATGCGTGTCGTATGAGGCGACTAAAATGCCGGGAGCAATGGGCTAGTAACCCCTTCTCCTGTATACAATTACTAAAAAAGAGAAGAAGAAAAACTTTATAAAACTGGGTTGCTTAAATGTGCGTGGATGTAGTGCGGATGACAAGAAACAGATGATTGCTGATGTTATGAATGAAAAGAAGTTGGATGTCCTGGCCCTAAGCGAAACAAAGCTGAAGGGGGTAGGAGAGTTTCAGTGGGGGGAAATAAATGGGATTAAATCTGGAGTATCTGAGAGAGTTAGAGCAAAGGAAGGGGTAGCAGTAATGTTAAATGATCAGTTATGGAAGGAGAAAAGAGAATATGAATGTGTAAATTCAAGAATTATGTGGATTAAAGTAAAGGTTGGATGCGAGAAGTGGGTCATAATAAGCGTGTATGCACCTGGAGAAGAGAGGAATGCAGAGGAGAGAGAGAGATTTTGGGAGATGTTAAGTGAATGTATAGGAGCCTTTGAACCAAGTGAGAGAGTAATTGTGGTAGGGGACTTGAATGCTAAAGTAGGAGAAACTTTTAGAGGGTGTGGTAGGTAAGTTTGGGGTGCCAGGTGTAAATGATAATGGGAGCCCTTTGATTGAACTTTGTATAGAAAGGGGTTTAGTTATAGGTAATACATATTTTAAGAAAAAGAGGATAAATAAGTATACACGATATGATGTAGGGCGAAATGACAGTAGTTTGTTGGATTATGTATTGGTAGATAAAAGACTGTTGAGTAGACTTCAGGATGTACATGTTTATAGAGGGGCCACAGATACATCAGATCACTTTCTAGTTGTAGCTACACTGAGAGTAAAAGGTAGATGGGATACAAGGAGAATAGAAGCATCAGGGAAGAGAGAGGTGAAGGTTTATAAACTAAAAGAGGAGGCAGTTAGGGTAAGATATAAACAGCTATTGGAGGATAGATGGGCTAATGAGAGCATAGGCAATGGGGTCGAAGAGGTATGGGGTAGGTTTAAAAATGTAGTGTTAGTGTTCAGCAGAAGTTTGTGGTTACAGGAAAGTGGGTGCAGGAGGGAAGAGGAGCGATTGGTGGAATGATGATGTAAAGAGTAGTAAGGGAGAAAAAGTTAGCATATGAGAAGTTTTTACAAAGTAGAACTGATGCAAGGAGGGAGGAGTATATGGAGAAAAAGAGAGAAGTTAAGAGTGGTGAAGCAATGTAAAAAGAGAGCAAATGAGAGAGTGGGTGAGATGTTATCAACAAATTTTGTTGAAAATAAGAAAAAGTTTTGGAGTGAGATTAACAAGTTAAGAAAGCCTAGAGAACAAATGGATTTGTCAGTTAAAAATAGGAGAGGAGAGTTATTAAATGGAGAGTTAGAGGTATTGGGAAGATGGAAGGAATATTTTGAGGAATTGTTAAATGTTGATGAAGATAGGGAAGCTGTGATTTCGTGTATAGGGCAAGGAGGAATAACATCTTGTAGGAGTGAGGAAGAGCCAGTTGTGAGTGTGGGGGAAGTTCGTGAGGCAGTAGGTAAAAATGAAAGGGGGTAAGGCAGCCGGGATTGATGGGATAAAGATAGAAATGTTAAAAGCAGGTGGGGATATAGTTTTGGAGTGGTTGGTGCAATTATTTAATAAATGTATGGAAGAGGGTAAGGTACCTAGGGATTGGCAGAGAGCATGCATAGTTCCTTTGTATAAAGGCAAAGGGGATAAAAGAGAGTGCAAAAATTATAGGGGGATAAGTCTGTTGAGTGTACCTGGTAAAGTGTATGGTAGTTATAATTGAAAGAATTAAGAGTAAGATGGAGAATAGGATAGCAGATAAACAAGGAGGCTTTAGGAAAGGTAGGGGGTGTGTGGACCAGGTGTTTACAGTGAAACATATAAGTGAACAGTATTTAGATAAGGCTAAAGAGGTCTTTGTGGCATTTATGGATTTGGAAAAGGCGTATGACAGGGTGGATAGGGGGGCAATGTGGCAGATGTTGCAAGTGTATGGTGTAGGAGGTAGGTTACTGAAAGCAGTGAAGAGTTTTTACGAGGATAGTGAGGCTCAAGTTAGAGTATGTAGGAAAGAGGGAAATTTTTTCCCAGTAAAAGTAGGCCTTAGACAAGGATGTGTGATGTCACCGTGGTTGTTTAATATATTTATAGATGGGGTTGTAAGAGAAGTAAATGCGAGGGTCTTGGCAAGAGGCGTGGAGTTAAAAGATAAAGAATCACACACAAAGTGGGAGTTGTCACAGCTGCTCTTTGCTGATGACACTGTGCTCTTGGGAGATTCTGAAGAGAAGTTGCAGAGATTGGTGGATGAATTTGGTAGGGTGTGCAAAAGAAGAAAATTAAAGGTGAATACAGGAAAGAGTAAGGTTATGAGGATAACAAAAAGATTAGGTGATGAAAGATTGAATATCAGATTGGAGGGAGAGAGTATGGAGGAGGTGAACGTATTCAGATATTTGGGAGTGGACGTGTCAGCGGATGGGTCTATGAAAGATGAGGTGAATCATAGAATTGATGAGGGAAAGAGTGAGTGGTGCACTTAGGAGTCTGTGGAGACAAAGAACTTTGTCCTTGGAGGCAAAGAGGGGAATGTATGAGAGTATAGTTTTACCAACGCTCTTATATGGGTGTGAAGCGTGGGTGATGAATGTTGCAGCGAGGAGAAGGCTGGAGGCAGTGGAGATGTCATGTCTGAGGGCAATGTGTGGTGTGAATATAATGCAGAGAATTCGTAGTTTGGAAGTTAGGAGGAGGTGCGGGATTACCAAAACTGTTGTCCAGAGGGCTGAGGAAGGGTTGTTGAGGTGGTTCGGACATGTAGAGAGAATGGAGCGAAACAGAATGACTTCAAGAGTGTATCAGTCTGTAGTGGAAGGAAGGCGGGGTAGGGGTCGGCCTAGGAAGGGTTGGAGGGAGGGGGTAAAGGAGGTTTTGTGTGCGAGGGGCTTGGACTTCCAGCAGGCATGCGTGAGCGTGTTTGATAGGAGTGAATGGAGACAAATGGTTTTTAATACTTGACGTGCTGTTGGAGTGTGAGCAAAGTAACATTTATGAAGGGATTCAGGGAAACCGGCAGGCCGGACTTGAGTCCTGGAGATGGGAAGTACAGTGCCTGCACTCTGAAGGAGGGGTGTTAATGTTGCAGTTTAAAAACTGTAGTGTAAAGCACCCTTCTGGCAAGACAGTGATGGAGTGAATGATGGTGAAAGTTTTTCTTTTTCGGGCCACCCTGCCTTGGTGGGAATCGGCCGGTGTGATAATAAAAAAATAAATATGTGATTTTTATATTTTTTATTTATTTATTTATTTTTATTTATTTATTTCCAATTTGTGCACACATACAGAGGTACAAAAAAATACAGATAAGAGCAGTATGCCAAAGCCACTTATACTATGCATAGCATTACGGGCTGGCTTAAAATTAACTTAAGATTAACTAAGCAATGATTATTATTATTATTATAATCAAAAAGAAGCGCTAAGCCACAAGGACTATACAGCGCTGCTACTAAGCACATGATGAAATCAGTGATAAAACATTAATGTAAACAGATAACTATAAAGCACAAGTGAGTATTACAAAGACAGGTCATATGGTTGCATTCAGTTAGGTAGTGATTCTGTTAGGTAGTGTATTTAAAAAATAATAAAGTTAGATTGGGTTTTAGGTTTAACATTTATGTGATATAATTGTGAGAAACATTTAAGATATACAATTTATAATGTTCAGTTATTCAGTATTTATTTGGTTTTGGGTGAGTAAGTAATCTTTGAGAAGAGACTTGAATTTATAAACAGGTTGTGTTTTTTTTATATTTACAGGTAATGAATTCCAGATTTTAGGGCCTTTTATGTGCATTGAGTTTTTGCATAGCGTGAGATGGACACGAGGAACATCAAAGAGTGATCTGTGCCTTGTGTTATGGTCATGTGTTCTGTTGAGGTTGGCAAGGAGATGTTTGAGGGGAGGGTTAATATCAGAGTTAAGTGTTTTATGTATGTAATAGGTGCAGTAATAAGTATGGATGTTTTGTATGGTGAGTAGGTTTAGTGTATTGAATATTGGTGGAGTGTGCTGCCTGTAGTGAGAATTTGTTATCATTCTAACTGCAGCCTTTTGTTGGGTAATTAGTGGTCTGAGATGGTTAATTGTTGTTGAGCCCCATGCACAAATTCCATAGGTGAGATAGGGGTAAATAAGAGAGTGATATAGGGCCAGGAGGGCTGACTGTGGAACATAGTACCGTATCTTCGATAGTATGCCTACAGTCTTGGAAATTTTCTTAGAAATTTGATGTATATGTGTATATATTGCTTTGGTATTGTCATTTAATGTTAGGTCATACTTGGTAATTCATGTTTGTGACTTACATTATGCAAGAAAGACATGTATACGAGGCACAGCAATTGGGAAGGGGGTAAGTGGTTAAACGGATTGTGCTTGGATGATTTCTTGTGACATAATGGATTTCATGGACTCTTTAGTCCTCAAAGCCCAGCCTGAAGTCATGCTTTTGTTAACTAGCCTGGACAGCTAGGGTATTGGTGCTAGTTTTGTTTTGGCTCCCATTGTCAACAACCCAGAACAGTTTGTTCCTGCAAAAAATAGTTGTCCAGTTTCCACTTTTGCTTGCATTCTAGCATTATTTCTAAATGCTGGCAATAGATTGAAGTCTTGGATCAGATATTAATAGTATTCTCCAATTGTGCCCATGGCACCCCTTTTCCTCACTGAATTTATTCTACACTTCCTCCATTTCTTGCTCCAGTAAGTTGTCTAAAATGAATAGCCATAAGCCCAACATTTCTTTTGATTTAAATAGTGAGAATGTTTCTTTTTGGAATTTGCTTCAGGGAGGACCAGTAAAGCTAGAAGTCTCATTGAAGCAAATAGCAGTACTGTACTGTACAGTTTAGTACTGTACTACCGCACCACTCGAGGAAAATGGAATTTGTACAGTAATTTGCTCAAAGGGAAAATGTTTAGCAGTTGCCTCTTGATTCAGGAATGGCAGCTAAGGGTATAAAATTATTGCTATTATTTTTGGCTTGCCCACTTCTGGAATTAGCTGAACATTTGCTTTGTCTAAATAGTAAATTTCAAGCCTTTCTTGTTGCAAGATTAATAATGGAAAAGGTATCCCAGTGGTTCAGCACTAAATAGGCTATTGCAGCCCATTCTCCTGTTGTACTATATCACTGTTGCCTAGACAGTCAGACGAGGACTTAAGAATGGAGCAGTGATTATAACTATTTTAGTGTACTCTGTGGAAGTTCATCTTTTACAGACAGCAGAGAATGTGTTTCTAGAAAAAGTGCCTTATTGAGATTAGCAATGTTAAGAACATGACTGGGAAAATTGGTTACATTCTAACATTTGACAAACGACTGTACTTATTTTTAAATATTTTACTAGGTACAAATTACTATTTTCTTCCTATGTGTCCTAGTTTTCATTGCTTATTTATATGGACATGTGTGGAAAAGGTTGATGTAGCTCAGCTTGGCTCGAGTGGATGGCTGTGGTTCTTTTTGAATGCAGAATTGTCAGTTTTGCTAGTGCTCAAGTAGTCTGTAATGCATCATTGATCACTTGTAACATTGACGACTTGGACAATCTTTTCACCAGGTCTCAGCCTGCACTACTCATTTTACCTCTTATTTCTTTGTCATTCTCTAATTGTATGGATGGTTCTGATTTTGAGGACAGGTTAGGATTTGTTCAGATTTTTAAAAGCAGATGACACTAATGTCTTCTCACCCAAACCCAACTAAAGGACCCCTGCCTGCAAATCACTTTAAGGCCTTGCATAAAAATCACCTCATCACCCAAAATTAACCAGACAAACTGTACTTCATACCTACCAGTTACTCAAGCTGCTCAAAAAAAAAAAAAAAAAAAAAAAAAAAAAAAAATCTAAATTTAAGACTGCTCAACTTAAATTGTTTCAGTTTCATTCATGTTTAAATTTCATTGTTTTAAATACTACAAAATTGTAATACATCATATTGTAAATTTGTTTTAAATTGTTCTAATACTGTAATTTTTATAAACTAATTCAATAGCGTAATTATTCTCTACTGAACTTCTCGACTAGACTTATTAACCCTTTGAGGGTTTCGGCCGTACTAGTACGGCTTACGACCCAGGGTTTTTGACGTACTAGTACGCCTAAATTCTAGTGCCCTCAAATCTAGTGGGAGAAAGCTGGTAGGCCTACATATGAAAGAATGGGCGTGGTCAGTGTGTGCAGTATAAAAAAATCCTGCAGCACACAGTGCATAATGAGAAAAAAAAAACTGAGTGAGTGTTGATAAAAGTTCTGCTAGAGTGAAATATTCATAAACTAGAAGAGTTTGTCGCTGTGCTATCAGAGAAAGGCCATCCTCTACTACGAAGCATGCAAAAGGAACAGTGGAGGGAAGTCAGACTTCTAATGCAGTAAAATATAAAAGTTTGTGTATATGAATTTCTATAAATGTGTACACTTCTGTATGTATACATGTATTTGTGCATGTATACACCTGTGTAAATTTTTGGTATGTATGCATGTGCATATGTACACAAAAAAATTCATACATGCATGTTCACATGTATACATACATTATATCCATGCATGTGTGTTCGTAGATGTATGCAGTTCATATTTATGCATGTTTCTACGTTTGCACATGAAAATGTGCCTGTGTGAAAGTGTGTGTATATTTACATTTATGCATGTAAAATTTTGCATATATGTATGTATGACTGTATTTCTGCATTTATACATCCATACTTGTGTATGTATTCATGTGCATATTTCCATCCTCACTATCACTACCATGTATGTATATATACATGAATCTGTAATCAGTAACAAGATATAGTAAATTAATTGCTTGGCAACACGTGACATTGTGATGCTGATCAAAAGAGGAACTTGAAAGTAATCTCGTGGATGTCAATTACAGGGTTTGTCTAAAATTGAGCTGAGATCAATGCACATATCAGTTGCTCTGTGAGCATTCACTTAGTAATAGTTGACTTGGATTTGAAATTTGAAGCATAAGCCTGAGCATTCAATATTATTTAAAATTTTATTTTTTGCAGTTTTATTAGTTTTAAAATTCTCCATGATGTTTCAAGAATTTTATTTCAAAATTGTCAGGTTTAATGAAAGTTCAGAAAATTCCAGGTTTTAAAAATATTTATTGCATTGACAAGTTTGCACATGTAAATTATATTAATTAGGTACTATCCTGGCCCTAAGATGTTGAAGCAGTCAAAGAGGAAGATGCATACTTTGATCATGATTAAACCATTTTGCACATAAACACTGGTCAAATCTGCACTTAACCACTTGAATTTTGCTTTCTTCCATCGCTGAATTAAGACTCCTTATTTTGAATGTTTGAAGCTATACCACAGAGGTTTTTGTTAGTTATCTGAACTATTCCAGGATAGTAGGAATAGGCTCAGCAACTGTGGTCATTTGACAAAAGAAAAAATTCAGGCAACCACTTGGTTTCCCTTTGGGGATGCCTAATAAGTGTTTTGTCTATTTGTATACCATTCAGTTGATGTCTAGCCCTCTTTTAACTCTTTGTGCTTTGAGATATCACTGAAGTCTTGACTAGTGGATTTAATGAGTGTTGAAATAAACATTTTGACATAGATGAAATGATACTTATTATGAGTGTGGGCTTTCAATTTCTTTGTCGTCATGCACAATCTTCAGGTCTTCGTTGTTTTTTTTTTTCTTAAAAAAAACAGAATTTGCTTGTACAGCGTTACCAACATTGAGTAAATTTTAGTGCAGAAGTGCAAGATTTTAGATGGGAAAACCTTAGATTAAAGGCAAAAAATACAGTAAGTCTTTGACTTGCACATTGGGGACCTTCTGTATTGTATATAATATACACTAATATTATACACAACATACACAATGCAAGAGGTTCTCAACGTGTTTAAGTAGAGAACTTTATGTATTAGATTTGGTGTGCATCACAGTTAAAAGTTGCTGATATAATACTGTACATGTTTTGCAGGACATTAAATCCTACTGCCCTGATATCAAAGGAGAATTTCCTTACCCAATCATTGCTGATCAAGACAGGGACCTGGCTGTTACCCTTGGCATGTTAGACCCAGATGAGAAGACGTCTGAAGGCCTGCCTCTTTCATGTCGTGCTGTTTTTCTCATTGGCCCAGATAAGAGACTTAAGCTCTCTATTCTTTACCCAGCAACTACTGGGCGCAACTTTGAGTTAGTGTCAATTTTTCGTGTTTTACCATACATATAAACATGGGTACCTAAGAATGATTTGCTCAGGTAATTTCGTATTTAAGAGCTATTAACAATAAAACTTCAAAAGTTGCTTGACTATCTTCATCTATCTTTAGTATATTAATAAGCTTCTTGCCTCGTAGGTAAAATAAAGTAGTAAAATTTCATGCAAAAATAAAATGAAAAAGATCTGTTACATATTAGCATTGCAGTACTTTATGCTTGTTAAAATTTATGAATAGCTGTAGACTTTTTATATGCTGGCCGTCTCCCAGTGAGGCAGGGAGACCCAAAAAAGAAACATTCGCCATCTTTCACACAATCAGTTTTGCCAGAAGTGTGTAGATAACAGTTTCGATGTCCCTGTAAATGGTAAATATCCCAAACCCCCTCAGTGCAGGCACTGTACTTCCCACCTTCAGGACTCTAGTCTGGCTAACTGGTTTTCCTGAGTCCCTTTGCAGAATATTGCCTTGCTCACAATCCAGCAGCAGTCAAAAAACATTTGCTTCCACTCGCTCCTCTCTGACATGCTAACATGTGCTTGCTGGAAGTCTCAGCCCCTCACACAACCCTCACCCCTTCCCTCCAACTTTTCTAAGGATGACCCCTACCCTGTCTTCCTTCCTCCAAGTCGCACTGTGTCATTCCAGCTTTTCTAAATGTCCAAACGACCTCAACCCCTCCTTTGCCCGCTGGATGAAGGATGAGGTTAATCATAGAATTGATGAGGGGAAAAAAGGCGAGTGGTGCATCGAGGTATATGTGGAGACAAAAAACGTTATCTATGGAGGCAAAGAAGGGAATGTATGAAAGTATAGTAGTACCAACACACTTATATGGGTGTGAAGCTTGGGTTGTAAATGCAGCAGCGAGGAGGCAGTTGGACGCAGTGGAGATGTCCTGTCTAAGGGCAATGTATGGTGTAAATATTATGCAGAAAATTCGGAGTGTGGAAATTAGAAGGTGTGTAGTTAAAAGTATTAGTCAAAGGGTTGAAGAGGGGTTGTTGAGGTGGTTTGGTCATTTAGAGAGAATGCATCAAAGTAGAATGACATGGAGAGTGTATAAATCTGTAGGGGAAGGAAGGCGGGCTAGGGGTCGTCCTCGAAAAGGTTGGAGGGAGGCGGTAAAGGAGGTTTTATGGGCGAGGGGCTTGGACTTCAGCAAGCGTGCATGAGCGCGTTAGATAGGAATGAATGGAGACGAATGGTATTTGGGACCTGACGAGCTGTTGGTGTGTGAGCAGGGTAATATTTAGTGAAGGGATTCAGGGAAACCGGTTATTTTATATAGCCAGACTCGAGTCCTGAAAATGGGAAGTAAAATGCCTGGGTTTAGGATATTGGCAGTTTGGAGGGATATGTTTTGTATCATTATACGTATACAGTGGTCCCTTGTTTTTCGTAGTTAATCCGTTCCTGGAGTTGCTACTATTATCGAAATCTACGATTTTCGAATCAATTTTCCCCATAAGAAATAATGTAAATACAATTCGTTCCTGACACCCAGAAGTATTAAAACAAAAATTTTTTACATGAAATATAGATGTAGTACATAAACAATACAATGGGAAATGATGAATTATTATTATTATAATCAAAAAGAAGCGCTAAGCCACAAGGACTATACAGCGCTGCGATGAATGAAACATTAACAGCATAACACTTTCCTTTATTGGAGATTCTTCTTAGTGTATCGGAGACTGGAGGAGGAGAGAGATTGGATTGTTTACAGTTTGGCAGGGGAATCCCCTTCCAGCAACACCTCAGGTACCAATTGCTTTTCTGGGGTTGCTTCTTTGTTTCTTAATGCTAATTGTTTCTCGTTTATCCACACCAATAATAACTTCTCAACATCTTCGAGTACTGGTGATCTCATTTTTTCAGCATATTTACCCCCTTTGCAACAACAGCATCCTTGATTTCCTCTTTCTTCGCCACGATGGAACATATGGTTGTGTAGGGTTTCTTATACATCCTGGCTAGTTCGGCCGCACTTGTGCCACTTTCATATTGTTCAGTGATGTTTTACTTTAATTCAGTCGTATTTCTCACCTTTACCACAGGCTTGGCACTAGGAGCTTTCTTTGGAGCCATGGTAGCTTATTTAGTATACTTGCAAGCACTAAACTGAGTGGAATCCAGTGGTCCCTCAATAATCGTCCGGCCTGAAAGTCGTCCATTTCGGAAATGTTCCTGTTTTTTCGTCAAAATATTGGCTCGCAAATGGTCCGGTAACTCGCTAATAGTCCTTCGTCCCGGACGCGTACTCACGCTCTGAGCCGCCTCGGCCTTTCCTTCCCAGCCAGTGTGCCATTGTTTACCAGTGAATGACGGTCCCCTCACATGCTCCTACGAAATTTCATAATATTCCATTGATTTTAGTGCTTGCAAGTGCTAAATAAGCTACCATGGCTCCAAATAAAGCTTCTAGTGCCAGCCCTTTGGTAAAGAATGTGAGAAACACAATTTATGAAAAAGTTTGTAGAAAAATCTGAAGATGGTAGTGGTTGAGTGGAAGCAGTTGTGATAGTGGTTGATGAACATAGGAAAGGAGGATCACTGCAGCATTGAGGACTGGGCTGGGAAAATGTTTCGTTAGTGGGATGAATTGTAAAGGACCTGCCGAGCATGGGCCAACAGGCCTGCTGCAGTGATCCTCCTTTCTTGTGTTCATCAACCACTATCACAACTGCTTCCACTCAACCACCACCATCTTTGTATTTTTCTACAAACTTTTTCATAAATAATGTGTTTCTCACATTCTTTACCAAAGAGCTGGCACTAGAAGCTTTCTTTGGTGGTAGAAGGTAGTAGTGATGGTGGTAACAGTTGTAATAGTGGTAGAAGGTCGTAGTGATGGTGGTAGTGGGTTCCTTCTTTAGTGATTCAACCAACTCCTCCAATGTTGGAGTTATATAGGGCTACAAAAACCACCACCGACTCAGCTGCTGCTTCACCACCATTATGGACGGCTTACTCTGTGGCCCTTGTATACCCAACAACAACACAACACAACACAACACAACACAACACCTTTCGTGACATACGTAATGACTTATTTTATTCATTCTAGAGTATATTCCATGTTTCTATGTTATTAATATTGTTTATTATGTCATATTAGTTGAATTGTGATAGATAGATTAATATCAACTCTATGGCTTATTTGTGTCATATTCTCCAACAATAAACTTGAACATTAAAATGGTATATAATACCGACCACACAAACAAATAGCCAATAAGAACATAACAATGGAAGAACAGTGCAGGTCTACTGGCCCATACAAGGCAGGTCCTTATCAAAATGACCTCCACCCAAAGCTACCCAAGAATTTACTCCCGTACCCAATGACACAAATCAAACTCAGCTCCTCCAACTCGTATATTTGTCCAATCTCTTCTTAAAGCTACCCAAGGTCCTAGCCTCTATCACCCTACTGGTAAGTGTGATGTTAAATAAGAACTTAAGAAAGTAGGAACACTGGAACAGGCCTGCTGGCCCATACTAGGCCGTTCCTTCACAAATCCAACCCACTAACTGAACAAGTGCTACCCAAGCAATAAGCTCGGGTGCAAGTCCGACTCAAATCCAACCCTTCTCACTCTTGTATTTATCCAGCCTAAATTTGAAACTACCCAAGCCATAGCTTTTAGAACATTGGAAAGGAGGAACACTGCAATAAGCCTGTTGGCCCATACTAGGCCGGTCCTTCACAAATCCAACCCACTAATGGAACAAATGCTACCCAAGCAATAAGCTCGGGTGCAAGTCCGACTCAAATCCAACCCTTCTCACTCTTGTATTTATCCAACCTAAATTTGAAACTACCCAATGTTTTAGCTTCGATCACCCTTCTAGGCAGACCATTCCACTCGTCAACTACCCCTATTACCAATGTTCATTTATGCATTTTATTAGTGCCCTAGAGTCCTTATGGAGGGGGATTCCCCTTCCAAATAACCTCTTCCCCCTCTCCTCCTCCCTGTCTTCCATTCATCAACAACAGCCTTCAATAAAGGTAACTGTCATGTTGAATGTTCATTCTTTTGTGCATGTAAATCTATCTTTTAGGTAAAAAAAAATTTTTTGTTGATACTTCTAGGTGTCTGTAACGAATTAATTGGATTTACATTATTTCTTATGGGGAAAATTGATTCGAAAATCGTCCATTTCGATGATAGTCCCACTTCCAGGAACAGATTGTGGATGAGTATTGAGGGACCACTGTATTATGAAATATTTCGTAGGAGCACATGTGGGGACCTTCGCTCACTGGTAAACAATGCCACACTAGCTGGGTAGGGAGGCCGCCCCGGCTCACACCATGCGTACACGTCCCGGATGACCTACTATTCACGAGTTAACCTACGATTAGCGAGCCCATGTTTATACGAAAATATCCCTATGATTTCCGAAATCTACGATTCCCGAGAACTACGATTATCGAGGGACCACTGTATACTTCTAAACTGTTGTACTCTGAGCACCTCTGCAAAAAGTGATTGTGTGAGCGAGGTGAAAGTATTGAATGATAGTATTTTCTTTTTGGGTCACCCTGTGTGCGTGTGCATGCGTGCGTGTGTGCACGTGTGTATGCGTGTGCGCGTGCACGCACAGTGGTACCTCGGGATACGAACAGCTCAAAATGCAAACAGTTATGCAAGTGTATTTATGTAAGTGCTTTTGTAAGTGTGTTTTTAGGGGTCTGAAACGGATTAATCTAATTTACATTATTCCTTATGGGAACAAATTCGTTCCGTATCAGCACTCAAACAGCCTTCTGGAACAAAATGAGTTTACGTCCCAAGGTACCACTGTATATATATTTATTAACTTGGCACTGCCTACTTTCTAGAGAGGATTTTAAAAGCTCTTGTACTTGTTCTGTTTTCAGTGAAATTCTGAGAGTCATAGACTCGGTTCAGCTGACAGCAGTGAAGAAAGTAGCAACTCCTGCAAATTGGAAGCCAGGATGTGACTGTATGGTGTTGCCATCAATATCTCCTGAAGAGGCAAAGACACTTTTCCCAGAGCACAAAGTTCACAGTGTTCCTTCTGGCAAGACATACATCCGTACAACACCACAGCCACAGTAAAAGTTGTTTGCTTGAAGTGTGTTGGTATAGCTCAAGTTTTTTGTAAGTAATTCTATCCAGATTTGTATTACTAACTCAGAATTTCCCTTTAGACTTTGTTCACATGAAATGAACATCATTATTTTTTTTTTTTAAATAGCATAGAAGGTACAAGTTTATATAGGTTTCTCTAAATTGTTGTTCACACTACAGTGCCTGTATAAATTTTTTCTTACCAAATTCCTTTTTATATTGCCAAAAAAATGTGGAAAGTGCCTTTAAAAAGTGTTGTGCTCCACATTATAATTTACTTAAAATAAAACATTGAAAATGTATGTTGCATTAAATAACCTAACAATTAGTAACATAAATTCAAAGCAGTCTGCAATAATAGGCATGAGGAAGGAAGTGTAAATTATGAAAAGTAGTGAGAAAGCTCTAAAGATAGGTGCAGTTTGTAAAACTTTAAGATAGGGAGCTTGAAAATATGCAGCATGCTCTTGTGCTTTAGTGTTACCTGTGTGTGGGTCCATCACTGCAAAGCATGCAGAGATGCAGTTAATAACTAAATTGCCAAAGGCCAGTTCATCAGTTCTATCATGCATCTGAAGACCAGTGTGAGATATAATCCACAGCATGTGCATTCTGACTCCTGTCCACAATCTTACCATACCTGTGTCTGGACAGTGGAGTCAAGAGTGCTCATGCTGTAGATTCCATCTCACTGCTATGGACTCCATTCCCTACAGATTCTAGTATTTTGTTGTAAAATGGATAAACTTTAAAGAAAAGTTAGAGGGTTATTGTGCATAGATGGATGATCAGTGAAGTCATTATTTGGTAGCAGTGGAAAACTTGCTAGATACTTATGCAGGATGATAAAAGTGAGGGGAGGGGGGAGGGAAGCCTGAATGGGCACAAGACTTTAGCAGTGCTGTATGACAAGGGTCATACAGCAGTGCAGGGCAGAAAATAGTGTCGAGGCTATAAACAGCTAGGTAGAGAGGTGATCAGAGGCGAGGGGAGAAAAGGGGCTGAAAGGGATGCCAAGGACTGAGTCAAAGTTCGTAAAGCAAAGCAGCTGTTGACAGTCAGTGATTGTAAGTCAAAGGTAGGGCCATCTGCAAGAAGGGAAGATAAGGTAAGTGGTAGAGCAGCAGCATCATTGGAAGTAAATCCTGCGAGCTTGCTGGTAAACCAGGCAATTGACAAGAAAGTGAAGAACCGAAATAGGGACTCGACAAACCTCACATAGTGGAAGTGTTGTTCCATGAGGTACTCGTTTGTAAGGCGAGTATGGCCAATGCGGAGCCAGGAGAGAGCAGTCTTCCAAGTATGGCTACAGTGGTAAGATAGCCACAGACCTAAAAGCGGTTTAATAGAGTACAATTTATGGTGCATGCCTGACTGTTGTTGCCAACGGCCATGAAGACTGGTAGAGATGACTGAAAAATAATCCCTGAATGGAATACCTCTATAGGAAACTAGAAGCTTGTGTACTGCAGACCACGCAGCAGCATCCGCTTGTTCATTGCTCTGCACATCAATGTGTCCAGGGATCCAAGAGAAAACTGTCTTTGTTCTTGCTAGCCACACAGCGCAACCATAGTTGAATACGATGGACTAATGGATGAGGGGAATCAAATTGTTTGATGGCTTGTAAGGCACTGAGGGAATCCGAAATGATCACAAATGCCGAAGGAGACATATGTAATATGGAGGAGCACAATGAGGATGGCATACAACTCAGCAGTACAAATACTTGTCGAGTCTAACAAATGTCCTTGGACATCATCGTCAGGGAACACTGCCGCGAACCCAACACCATCAGAAGATTTGGAAACATCCATATAAACAGCAACTGCATGAGCATGTGATTGGAAGCGATCAAGAAAGAGCGAGAAGCAGTTGTAGGTAGGAGAGCTGTGGCGCAGGGCATAGGGGAGATCAGACACAAACTGTCGGAACCTCCCAAGGGAAAAGGCAGACGCTAAATGAACATACAAGGGAGACAAGTGGAGAGAAGACTGGAGTGAGTGAAGATGAAGAGAAGTGGTCGGAGTAAGCAGGGGCATCGAACAAAAAATGGGCTTCTACTATTGTCTGAGACCAACCTATACGTACAGAGAACACGAAGGCCATGAGAGCGTACAAAGTAACGAAGGCAATGAGAATCACGACGATCAGCTAAGGAAAGGACATTCACCTCAGCATGGAGGCTTCAACTGGGGATGAACAAAGGGCACTGGTATGCCTTGATGAAGGGGATCTAACCTGGTGGTAGGAGAAGCTGCAAAATAGACTTTGGTTTCCATAATCTAGCTTGGACAAGACTATGGTGGAATGCCAATGGAGGAGAGTTTGGTGATCTGCTCCCCATGAACGATGCGTGAGAATTTTAAGGAGATTCAGCCAACCATGGCAAGTTGCCTACAAGGAAGAAAAGTGAGGTTTCCATGTCAACTGGCGATCAAAGAGAAGGCCAAGAAACTTGACCGTATCACATTCTGGAATACGTGAGCCATGTAAATACAATGGAATATCTGGGATAAGAGGACGTCTAGTGAAGGTAAGGAGAGGAGGAGTTTTCGTACTAAATTTAAAGCAATGAGAAGTGGTCCAATGAGAAACTTAATCACCACCTGAAGGGAGGCTGCTACCAGGCAAGTGCCTGAAAAAACTATAGCAAAGTCATCCACATAGTGACTACCAAATATGTGATGGAAGAACAGAAGGTGAGTCATTTATAGCCAAGAGGAAAAGGGTAGTGCTAAGGACACAACCTTGTGGGACTTCCTTGGCTTGTACAAAGTCTCGGGAAAGAGGTGCCAACACGGACCCGAGAAAGTCTGAGAAAAATAAGTAGCAAGGAAGGTTGGTAGATTACCATGGAGGCCTAAGGAGTGGGCTTGGGCTAAAATGTTATACGTACCTCCCAGTGGTGTCATATGCATTGTCAAGATCAAAAAAGACTGCTAGGATGGAGTGTTTGCTAGCAAAGACATTTCACACACTCGTATCTTAAGTGGAGCAAGGGGGTCCAAAGTAGAGCGGCCCTTGTGAAAGCCATATTGGCGAGGGCAAAGATTATAGTCTCCAAGAATCATACCTCTTCAAGGGGGGGCTCCTTGGCATGGTGAAGAGGCTCTTGGTCTGAGGAATTAGACCTGCCGGTCTCCTTCCTCAGGCCGAACCTAATTACCCCCCAATCCCCCCTTCCCTCTCCCATCCTCCCCTTTTTCCTTTCCTCCTCCTCCTCCCCCCACCCCTCCCTTTTGCCCTTCTTTTATGGCCTTTGGGATTTTTTCTCACAGGCACACTAGTTCCTAGGTAGGGGAAAGGGTACCGGGGTCCATCCCATTCCGTTGAGGTTCTTGGCGGTGGCGTAGTTTGCCGTGGAATCTGGATTGCCTGGGGATGTCCCGATCCCTCTCCGGTATCCCGGAGGGTGGCTTCGAGTGTCTTTCGGGCAACGGGTGTATCTCTGGAAGCCACCTTTCGGATTCCGGTGGTGGTGGCCGAAGGAGGTATGCTTTGTGGCAGATATCCGGCCGCCCTCTCTTTTGTCCACCAAGGTAGCTCGGTAGATGTGAGGTTGCTATCCCAGATTGCTGGTTTACTGGCATGATGGGTAAGGTATGGCACGGGTTCCATGCTGCATCTGCGCTACTTGCGGTGCTGAGGTCCTCTTGGGTGTGGAGGGAGATTTCCAGCCCTTTCATTTCTCCTAGGAACTATCCCTCCCTGGTCCTCTTTTTTTTTTTTTTTTTTTTTTTTTTTTTTTTTTTTTTTTTTTTTTTTTTAAAAGTAACCTAACCATAGAAGCCCTAGTCCATGACTCTGCTACCCCCGGGCCCCTTCTTGATACCACACCCCGTTCTGACCCCGCCTCGTCTTTGGACCACTCTTCGGACACTCCTAATGCCTCTGTACCTCTTGCCGGTGCTGTTTCCTCACCCGCTTCAGGTACTGAGGTCTCGATTGACTCCTCCGATTTATCTGACCTCCGCTCTCCTTTGACTATGCTTCCGGCCTCTCCCTCTACAGTGTGGCAATTTTTGAATTGCCAGCCCGTTCATGTCGGACCAACTCTGGTCCCATGCCTGAACGCCAATGACAGTTACCTGCTGATGATACTTTTCCACCTTCTCGTTCTTCTCAGAAAAGATCGACACGTCCTGCACTCCCTTTCCACGCTCAGTTTCAGAATGCACAATGGACTAAATTCTTCACTTTACGACCAACTTCCTCTATGGCCTATCTTTCCGACCATAGTATTGGCAAGGCACTCTTACACCATGTTGGTAAAGATATTTCTTTTCATGCTCTGAAGAGCGGTATGTGCATCATCACTGTACAGAATGCTACCCAAGCTCATGATCTTTCTCTTCTTTCCCATATCGATACTGTTCCCGTCACTATTGAAAAACATCATTCCCTCAATTCTTGTAGTGGTACAGTCATTCTGCTCCATACCATAGTTCAACAAAATTTCCAAACATGTGGCAATGACATTCTTGAACAGCTGGAACTCCAAGATCTCCCAATCCTCAAGGTAGACACTTATGTTCTTCCTGCCCATGGGCGGAGACGATACCCTAGCAATGTGGCTCGTTTAACTTTTGACAGCCGTGAACTCCCATCCTCAGTTTATGTAGCAGGACATTGGTTACAAGTTTGAAAGGTGATCCCTACACTGCAACAATGTAGAAATTGCTGGCGATTTGGCCATCCAGCGAAATATTGCAGATCTGTAGCTGAATGCCCAGTCTGTGGTGCCGATGACAGTTCTAATACATCTTGCAATCGACCTCCCTCTTGCCTCATTTGTCATGAGGCTCGCCCTTCGTACTCTCGCCGTTGCCAAGTCTACTTAAATGAGCGGGAAATCCATTACCTCAAAGAGGCAGAAGGTCTCCCTTATGCCATGGCAGTTTCTCATCTCCGCCTCCAAGGGAGACTACCTTGTTTCTTATTCCCGTGTTTCAAAATGTTCCCCCACTTCTGGGGTCCCATCGTCTGCAGCCTCCTCTGTGGTTACCTCTCCCATAGTCACTCCTGTATCTAATTCTTTTGCTGTCCTGGGCTCAGACGTCCCTACTTCAACGCCTCGGTCTGTTCTCGCTTCTTTGTATTCTCCCTCACATGCCTCGGTATCGACGAGATCTCGTACGACACCTCCTCCCAATCGTCCCTCTACTTCTCAGAAGTCAAAAAAATTTCCTTTAACCCCTCCTTCCCTTCTTCCACCTCCTCATTTTACCTTCCCTGTCTCTGTACCTGGTTCTTCCCCTCTCGCTGGCTCTGTTACAAGTGTAGAGGTTTACCCTCCTCCTCGTACTGTACCTTCCTCCCCTGTTCCCTCCCAAGTTTCTTCCTCTTCTGCCACCTCCCAGGTTTCTGCCTCTTCTGTCCCCTTCCACGCTTCTTCTCCAGTTCCCTCCACCCTTTTGCCCCCCCCCCTACCTTGGTATAGTCCATTACAGTTCCAATCTTTACTCATCCTCCCCCTACCATCTCCAATATTGTCTCCTATACTACTTCTCTGAATTCTGAAACACTTGAAGCAATCTCTGAATAAATTGCAGAGACCAAACCATCAATGGACACTGATCCACCCTCTGTTTCTTCTCTCTCCTCTCCTCCATCTGCGCAACTCCTTTCTTCACAGCGCACCGTTCCTTCGCTGCTTGAACGTTTTCCGCTGCCTCCGCATGTGGACCTTTCTAACCCCTCTAGTCCATAGGAACCCTTACCTGTGGATTTCAGGTATCTTTATCGTTGCCAATCATGGCCTATTTACAGTGGAATATATGCGGCCTCGGGTAATTGGGGTGAGCTTCAGATGTTACTCTCCCAGTTTTTCCCTGTTGGTGTTTGCTTACTGGAACCAAAATTACTCTCTGCTGTTATCTATCCCTTCTCAGTAAATAATTTATTGTATTCAGATCCTTTTCCTGATGGGACCTTTAATGAAAGTGCCCTTCTTCTACGCACTGATATTCCGTACCATCAGCTATTTGTTCATACTTCGCTGCATTACACAGCAGCCCGTATCCACTTGCATAGGTGGTATACGCTCTGTTCTTTATCTCTCTCTCCTTCTCAGGCATTATCTATCCCGGATATTGCCTTTCTTGTTTCGTCATTACCGCCACCGCTTCTGTTACTTGGCGATTTTAATGCCCATCATTTCCTCTGGGAGGTGGGGGGGTCTCTGATTCCCGTGGCATTCAGTTATAGGCTTTTCTTGCTACCCACCCCCTCCATGTTTTAAATACAGGTACTCTCACCCATTTTGATCCTCGGACTCTCACACACTCTTGCATCGATCTGTCTGCTCTTCCTCCACCGCATTAGACTTCACCTGGTCTGTTCTCCCGGATTTACATGACAGCGATCATTTCCCGATCATTCTTACTTCCTCTTCATATTCACCACCTCTTCATATCCCACGCTGGCAATTTGATCAGGCAAATTGGAACCTTTACTCACAACTGTTTTTAGCGAGGTTCCTTCTTCGTCCTCCATTGATGAGCTTTTACACCTTTTCTCGTCCTCTGTTGTAACCGCAGCTTCTCATTCTGGGGCAGGTACCGGTACAATAGAACCACGGAGAGACTTCTTGATTTTAAGCAGAAGCGTGCAATCGCTCGCCGTGTCATCCGTGACGCTAAACGCACTTGCTGGCGAGATTATATCTCCACCATCACCTCTGCTTCCTCTGAATGCAGTCTGGAAAAAAGTACGAAAACCGAGTGGTAAATATTCTCCTGACCCGGCTCCTGTTCTGCGGGTTGCCAGTGTTGATAAAGCAAACCCACTAGATGATGCCAATGAAATTGGCAATCATCTGGTCTGTATTTCTCAAGGGGTCTATCTATGCCCTTCGTTTCTTTCCTCAAAGTCTGCCAGAGAGTTAGCACCCTTGGACTTTTCTTCTCTCAGAGAAGAACAGTATAATGTGCCTTTTTCACTTCAAGAACTGGAGGCAACACTCAGCTTGCCGATCATCAGCAGCTGGGCCCAACGACATTCATATTCGTATGCTACAACATTTACATTAGTCAGCCCTTGCAGTCCTATTACGCCTTTTCAATCTTATTTGGTCACAAGGAGTTCTTCCACAGCTGTGAAAATCTGCCATTGTTCTCCCTTTCTGCAAACCGAGTACTACGGGACATGAAGCCTCCCACTATCGTCCCATTGTTCTTACCAGTGCAGTTTGCAAAGTGATGGAACGCCTGGTAAATAGACGTTTAGTGTGGTATTTAGATACACACAACAGTCTCTCCACTCGTCAATATGGCTTTCGAAAGGGCCGTTCTACCATAGACCCCTTACTGCGCTTGGATACATATGATCGTAATGCCTTTGCGAACAACCACTTGGTTATTGCCATATTTTTTGATCTTGAGAAGGCATATGACACAACTTGGAGGTATAATATTTTGGCCCAAGCCCACTCCTTAGCCTCCGAGGCAATCTACCATCCTTCCTTAAGAACTTTTCGACTGACAGACATTTCCGTGTTCGGGTTAATAATGTGCTCTCCCTGGACTTTATCCAAGCTGAAGGTGTCCCCCAGGGATGTGTTCTGAGTACAACACTTTTTCTCCTTGCTATAAATAATTTGTTGACTTTGCTATTGTCTGTGCAGGTGCTGACTGTCACCTCATTAGTTTCTCTCCAGCATGCGGTCGACCATGTTTCCAACTGGACCACCACACGTGGGTTTAAATTTTCCAGTACCAAAACTCGCCAAATTACTTTCACTAGACGTTCTGTCATCTCCGATCATCCTTTGTACCTCTATGGCTCCCGTATCCCTGAACGTGATAGTCAGGTTTCTAGGCCTCCTCTTTGACCGTAGGTTATCCTGGAAACCTCACATTACCTCTGAAGGCAACTTGTCACAGCCGACTGAACCTTCTTAAAACCCTTGCTCCTCTTTCATGGGGAGCTGATCGTCGACCTCTCCTTCGCCTACATTCCACCCTCATTTTATCGAAACTTGATTATGGTGACCAGATCTATTCAGCGGCCTCTCCTGCTACTCTCTCTAGCCTTAACCCCATTCATCAACAAGGATTACGTTTATGCCTTGGTGCTTTTCGCTCTTCCCCTGTTGAAAGCCTCTATGCAGAAGCGAACATTCCATCCTTATCCGATAGCCGTGATGCCCATTGGCTTCGCTACTATGTACGCTCTCATGATCTCCGCAATCCTTCCATTTATAGAATGGTCACTGATATTAGTAGACATTCTCTCTTTGCCTGCATTCGCTCTTGTCTTCTCTTCAATTACCACCTTTCTATGTTCATGTAGCATCTCACTTTTCCCTACCCTCCTGGGAAGTTCCAGCTGTTCGAGTCTGTTCTTTCTCTCTCCCTTACTCGAAAGCCCAACTATCTACGGTCGCTTCCCGCTCTTTTTCTTGACCACTTCCACTCTCTCATGCCATTGCAGTGTACACAGATGGCTCTAAGTCTTCTGACGGCGTAGGATTCACAGCAGTGTTTCCGGACAGCGTCGTACGAGGGCATTTACTATCTTCGGCTAGTGTTTTTACTGCTGAATTGTAGGCCATTCTTGCAGCACTTATCCGTATTGCATCTATGCCTGTGTCATCATTTGTGGTTGTCTCAGACTCCCTTAGTGCTTTACAGGTTATACAGAAATTTGATACACCTCACCCCTTAGTCCTCCGTATCCAATTTTGGCTACCCCGCATCTTTACCAAGCATAAAGATATTGTTTTTTGTTGGGTCCCTGGTCATGTTGACGTACAGGGCAATGAACAGGCAGACACTGCTGTGCGGTCAGCAGTACATGACCTACCAGTTTCATATAGAGGTATTCCATTTACGGACTATTTTGCTGCAATAGCTACCCATCTTCACACCCGTTGGCAACAATGTTGGTCTACTCTGCTCGATAACAAACTTCAATCTATTAAACCGAGTATAGGTTACTGGCCGTCTTCTTGTCACCAGTGTCGAGGTTGGGAGACTACTCTCTCCCGTTTTCGCATTGGCCATACTCGTCTTACTCATGGATATCTCATGGAGAGGCGCCCTGCTCCTCTCTGTGAGAACTGTCAGGTTCCATTATCAGTCAGCCACATTCTGTTAAACTGCCCACTTTATCAACGAGCACGCAGAATTTACCTCCGTCTTAGTCTTCGCTCCGCTGCTCTCTTTACCTTCCCTTCTTGCTGATGGACCCACCTTTCATCCGGACACTCTTATTGACTTTTTGACAACAACTGACTGACTTCACAAACTCTGATACCTTCAGCCCTTTCTACCTCAATCTCTTGCTATCCTCTACCCCCACACTCCCCTGCCCCGCTGTTTTCTGTAACCTACTGATCCCTCCCCCCTTCTGCCGCCCAATACCCTCACTTCCTTCCCTACCCTGCAGCGCTGTATAGCCCTTGTGGCTTAGCGCTTCTTTTTTATTATAATAATCCAAGAATCATATCAGACGTCTATTCACCAATCGTTCCATCACCTTGCAGACTACGCTGGTCAGGACAATGGGACAATAGTGAGAGTTATCAAGCACCGAGTTGCCTGGTTTGCGAAACGGCAGTATGATGGCAGGTTTTCATTGTTGAGGGAGAACTCCTTGCGCCCAAATAAGATTGAAAAGACGCAAAAGGACCAGAAGGGCCGTAGAATGCAGATGTAGCATACTGATATGAATATCGTCAGGTCCAGCTGCCAATGGCTGGCAAGCAGAAATTGTGGACTCTAGCTCCAGGAGAGTGAAAGGTACATTATACGGCTCCATTCCATTAGAGGCGAAATCCAAGGGCAATTGCTCCTTGGTAGACTTAGACGCAAGAAATGAGGGACAAAGGTGAAGCCCTTGGGAGACACGGGCCAGATAGTTCCCAATTTCCATGGCAACTTCAAGAGGTTCTGTAATACTAACACCAGCAACCCGCAAAATGGGACCTGGGTCTGGAATGTACTTGCCACACAACTTCTGCACCGTCTTCTAAACCGCACATGGAGGGGAAGATGAGGTAATGGTAGACACAGTCTTGTCAACAAGTGCGTTTAGCGTCGTGTATGATGCAGCGAGCAACTGTCCTTGCCTGCTTAAAATCTAAGACGCTCTGAGGTCTGATTATATCGACAAACAGCCTCGTGCAGCACATTTCAAATGCACTGCACAGGCACATGCTGGAGACCACCAAGGCACGCATGTCTGAGAATGCCTGCCTGAAGTTTGAGGAATAGAACGTGACACCACAGTCAAAACCAAGGTTGAAAACTGGTGTACCAGTTCATCAATAGAGGGCGAAAGGGGGGGAAGGGCCTCAAAAAAAGTGGTAAGATGAGAGTATAAGTCCCAATTTGCTCGTGCAAATTGCCAGCAAGGGCTATGAGGCAGCCGGGAATATGTAGTAGAAGTAAGAAGAATAGGAAAGTGATCACTGTCATGTAAATCCAGAAGAACAGACTAAGCGTAATCAAGTGCAGTTGACTAGGAACAGACAAAGATCAATGCAAGAGAAAGACTGAGAGAGTCAAAATGCATAGGAGCACCTGTATTTAAAACATGAAGAGGATGAGAAGTGAGAAGTCTCTCCAACTGATCACCACGAGTCACAGTGGGACCCTCCACATAGATGGCGAGTGTTAAAATCTCATAACAAGATGGGCAGCGCTAAAGAAGAGATCAAAAACTCGGTATCGGATACAGAATGCACGGGAGGGGGAAAGATAGAGAACAAACTGTATATCATCTGTGTAAATAAATACAAGCTGCAGTATAATGCAGCAAAGAACAAGCAAAAACTTGTTGATATGGTATACCAATGCGTACAAGAAGCACACGCTCATTAAATGATTCATCAGGGAAGGGATTAGAAG
>NC_091320.1:23444729-23482962 GCF_038502225.1 Cherax quadricarinatus | reverse complement strand
CACAACACTTTTTCTCCTTGCTATTAATGATTTGGCCTCTAGTCTTCCATCAAATATTTGGTCATCACTCTATGTTGATGACTTCGCTGTTGCCTGTGCAGGCGCTGACTGTCACCTTATTACAGTTTCTCTCCAGCATGCAGTCGACCGTGTTTCCAATTGGGCCACCACACATGGGTTTAAATTTTCCAGCACTAAAACCCACCAAATTACTTTCACTAGACGCTCTGTCATCTCCAGTCATCCTTTGTACCTCTATGGCTCCCGTATCCCTGAACGTGATACAGTCAAGTTTCTGGGCCTCCTCTTTGATCGTAGGTTATCCTGGAAACCTCACATTACCTCTCTGAAGGCAACTTGCCACAGCCAGCTGAACCTTCTTAAAACCCTTGCTCATCTTTCATGGGGAGCTGATCGTCGAACCCTCCTTCGCCTACATTCCACCCTTATCTTATCGAAACTTGATTATGGTGACCAGATCTATTCAGCGGCATCTCCTGCTACTCTCTCTAGCCTTAACCCCATTCATCACCAAGGATTACGTTTATGCCTTCGCGCTTTTCGCTCTTCCCCTGTCGAGAGCCTCTATGCAGAAGCGAATGTTCCATCCTTATCCGATCGCCGTGATGCCCATTGCCTTCGCTACTATGTACGCTCTCATGATCTCCGCAATCCTTCCTTTTATAGAATGGTCACTGATATTAGTAGACATTCTTTATTTGTTCGCCGCCCCTGTTTACTCCGTCCCTTTTCTCTTCGCCTTCATTTGCTCTTGTCTTCTCTTCAATTACCACCTTTCTATTTACATGTAGCATCTCACTTTTCCCTACCCCCCTGGGAAGTTCCAGCTGTTCGAGTCTGTTCTTTCTCTCTCCCTTGCTCGAAAGCCCAACTGTCTACGGTCGCTTCCCGCTCTCTTTTTCTTGATCACTTTCACTCTCATTCTCATGCCATTGCTGTGTACACAGATGGCTCTAAGTCTTCTGACGGCGTAGGGTTCGCAGCAGTGTTTCCGGACAGCGTCGTACAAGGGCATTTACTATCTTCGGCTAGTATTTTTACTGCTGAATTGTACGCCATCCTTACAGCACTTATCTGTATTGCATCTATGCCTGTGTCATCATTTGTGGTTGTCTCAGACTCCCTTAGTGCTTTACAGGCTTTACAGAAATTTGATACACCTCACCCCTTAGTCCTCCGTATCCAACTTTGGCTACGCCGCATCTTTACCAAGCATAAAGATATTGTTTTTTGTTGGGTCCCTGGTCATGTTGACATACAGGGCAATGAACAGGCAGACACTGCTGCGGGGTCAGCAGTACATGACCTACCAGTTTCATGTAGAGGTATTCCATTTACAGACTATTTTGCTGCAATATCTTCCCAACTTCACACCCGTTAGCAACAATGTTGGTCTACTATGCTTGGCTACAAACTTCAATCTATTAAACCGAGTATAGGTTACTGGCCGTCCTCTTATCACCAGTGTCGAGGTTGGGAGACTACTCTCTCCCGTCTTCGCATTGGCCATACTCGTCTTACTCATGGATATCTCATGGAGAGGCACCCTGCTCCTCTCTGTGAGAATTGCCAAGTTCCATTATCAGTCAGCCACATTCTGTTGGACTGCCCACTTTATCAACGAGCACTCAGAATTTACCTCCGTCGTCGTCTTCGCTCTGCTGCTCTCTCTTTACCTTCCCTTCTCACTGATGGACCCACCTTTCATCCAGACTCTCTCATTGACTTTTTGACAACAACTGACTTACTTCACAAATTCTGATACCTTCAGCCCTTTCTACTTCAATCTCTTGCTACCCTCTACCCCGTACTATCCCCTGCCCCGCTGTTTTCTGTAACCTACTGATCATCCCTCCTCCCTTCTGCCATCCAATACCCTCGCTTCCTTCCCTACCCTGCAGCGCTGTATAGCTCTTGTGGCTTAGCGCTTCTTTTTGATTATAATAATAATAATAATATGTTCATGTAGCATCTCGCTTTTCCCTACCCCCCTGGGAAGTTCCAGCTGTTCGAGTGTGTTCTTTCTCACTCCCTTGCTCGAAAGCCCAACTGTCTACGGTAGCTTCCCGCTCTTTTTCTTGACCACTTCCACACTCATTCTCATGCCATTGCAGTGTACACAGATGGCTCTAAGTCTTCTGACAGCGTAGGATTCGCAGCAGTGTTTCTGGACAGCATCGTACGAGGGCATTTACTATCTTCGGCTAGTATCTTTACTGCTGAATTGTATGCCATTCTTGCAGCACTTATCTGTATTGCATCTATGCCTGTGTCATCATTTGTGGTTGTCTCAGACTCCCTTAGTGCTTTACAGGCTATACAGAAATTTGATACACCTCACCCTTTAGTCCTCCGTATACAACTTTGGCTACGCCGCATCTCTACCAGGCATAAAGATATTGTTTTTTGTTGGGTCACTGGTCATGTTGATGTACAGGGCAACGAACAGGCAGACACTGCTGCACGGTCAGCAGTACATGACCTACCAGTTTCATATAGAGGTGTTCCATTTATGGACTATTTTGCTGCAATAGCTACCCACCTTCACACCCGTTGGCAACAACGTTGGTCTACTCTACTCGATAACAAACTTCAATCTATTAAACCGAGTATAGGTTACTGGCAGTCTTCTTGTCACCAGTGCCGAGGTTGGGAGACTACTCTCTCCCGTCTCCGCATTGGCCATACTCTTCTTACTCGTGGATATCTCGTGGAGAGGTGCCCTGCTCCTCTCTGTGAGAATTGTCAGGTTCCATTATCGGTCAGCCACATTCTGTTAGACTGCCCACTTTATCAACGAGCACGCAGAATTTACCTCCAATGTTGTCTTCGCTCCGCTGCTATCTTTACCTTCCCTTCTTGCTGATGGACCCATCTTTTATCCAGACTCTATCATTGACTTTTTGACAACAACTGACTGACTTCACAAACTCTGATGATACCTTCAGCCCTTTCTACCTCGATCTCTTGCTACCCTCTACCCTGCACTATCCCCTGCCCCGCTGTTTTCTGTAACCTACTGATCGCCCCTCCCCCCTTCTGCCGCCCAATACTCTCGCTTCCTTTCCTACCCTGCAGCGCTGTATAGCCCTTGTGGCTTAGCACTTCTTTTTTATTATAATAATAATCAGGAGATAGTGTGTCTGTCAATATGTGAAAAGGCAAGGCAGTTGCATGATCTCATTTAGAAAATGCCTCCAAGTAGTGACGATATTGATGAATTAAGGCCAGGAAAGGCTGGTTTGAGAGATTTAAGAATTGTAGTGGCATATACAATGTGATAAAGCATGGTGAGGCTGCTAGTTCAGACAAAAAAAAGGCTGAAATATATGTGCAGGACTTTAAGGAGTACATAGACTGAAAACTTAAAACCTGAACTAGTGTTTAATTGTGACGAAACAGGCCTGTTTTGGAAGAAAATGCCAAACAGGACCTACATTACTTCGGAGGCAAAAGCACTCCCAGGACACAAGCCTATGAAAGACAGGCTCACACTTGTGCAGTAATGCTAGTGGTGATTGCAAAGTGAAACCTTTACTTGTGTATCGCTCTGAAACTACCAGTGTGTTCACGAAAAACAATATCGTCAAGGGTAATTCGTGTGTGATGTGGAGATCAAACATTAAAGCATGGGTCACTAGGGAAATTTTCTTGGAGTGGTTTTATGGTGTTTGGCCCCACTGTGAAAAATTACCTCCTGGGAAATAAATTGTCACTCGAGTGCCTCCTGGTAATAGACAATGCTCCTGCTCATCCTCACGACTTGCAAGAGCAAATTGCGGGGGAGTTTAGCTTCATCAAAGTTAAGTTTTTGTGTTCTAATATAACTCTTCTCCTCCAGCTCATGGACCAGCAGGTCATTTCAAACTTCAAAAAAACTCTACAAAAAGCAGTGTTTCAAAAGTGCTTTGAAGTGACCACAGACACTCAATTGACCCTAAGAGAGTTTTGGAAAGATCACTTCAATATCCTCAGTTGCCTAAACCTTATAGGTAAGGCTTGGGAGGGAGTGACTTGCAGGACTTTGAACTCTGCTTGGAGGAAACTGTGGCCACAATGTGTACAAGAGAGGGATTTTGAAGGGTTTGGGGCTAACCCTCAGGAGCCTATGGCAGTTGTGGAATCTATTGTCATTGGGCCTCTTCATTGGCTCCTCTTCCAGGAGCCTCTTCACCTTGTCGTGGTGAAGAGGCTCCTGGTCTGAGGAATTAGACCTGTCGGTCTCCTTCCTCAGACCAAACCTAATTAACCCCCTTCCCTATCCCATCCTCCCTACCCTTCCTTTTCTCCTTCCTGTCCCTCCCTTATTCCCTTCCTCTTTGTGGCCTGTAGGATTCTTCCCACAGGCATGCTGGTTCCTAGGTAGGGGGAAGGGTACCGGGGTCCATCCCATTCCATTGAGGTTCTTGGCGGTGGCGTAGTTTGCCTTGGAATCTGGATCGCCTGGGGATGTCCCAATCCCTCTCCAGTATCCCGGAGGGTGGCTTTGGGTGTCTTTCGGGCGATGGGTGTATCTCTGGAAGCCACCTTTCAGATTCCGGGGGTGGTGGCCGAAGGAGGTATGCTTTGTGGCGGATATCTGGCCGCCCTCTCTTTTGTCCACCGAGGTAGCTCGGCAGATGTGAGGTTGCTATCCCGGATTGCTGGTTTACTGGCATGAAGGGTAGAGTATGGCATGGGTTCCATGCTGCATCTGCGCTACTTGTGGTGCTGAGGTCCTCTTGGGCACGGAGGCCCCTCAAGGAAGGTTCCTTGATGTTGGTGAGGGGCTCTTGATTTAGGGAATTGGATCTGTGCTCCAGTTCCCCGAATTAAGCCTGAATGCCTTCCACATCCCCCCCCCCAGGCGCTGTATAATCCTCCGGGTTTAGCGCTTCCCCTTGATTATAATAATAATAATTGGGCGTGGAGGGAGATTTCCGGCCCTTTCATCCCTCCTGGGAACTATTCCTCCCCGTTCCCCCCCTTTTTTTTTCTTTATTTTCTTTTTTTTTCTTAAAAACAAAAAGAAAAGAAGTAACCTAACCATGGAGAACCCAGTCCATGAACCTACTATCCCCGGGCCCCTTGTTGATATGGCACCCCATTCTGACCCTGCCTCATTTTTTGACCACTCTTCGGACACTCCTGCTGCCCCTGTACCTCTTGATGGTGCCGTTTCCTCACCTGCTTCAGGTACCAGGGTTTCGACTGACTCCTTCGATTTGTCTGACCTCTGCTCTCCTTTGACTATGCTTCCGGCCTCTCCCTCTATGGTGCGGCAATTTTCGAATCGCCAGCCCGTTTCACGTCGGACCAACTCCGGTCCTGCTCCTAAATGCCAACGACAATCTCCTGATGATGCTACTTCGTTATCTTCCCATTCTACTCGGAAAAGACCGACACGTCATGCACTCCGTCTCCACACACAGTTTCGGACCACACAATGGACTAAATTCTTTACTTTAAGACCTACTTCTTCTACTGCCTATCTGTTTGGAACCCACACTTGATCAAGCACGTCAAGAAATTAGAGAAAGTGCAAAGGTTTGCGAAAGGTTAGTTCCAGAGCCAAGGGGAATGTCTTACGAAGAAAGGTTGAGGGAAATCGGCCTGACGACACTGGAGTACAGGAGGGTTTAGAGGAGACATGATAACAACATACAAAATACTGCGTAGAATAGACAAGGTGGACAGAGACAGGATGTTCCAGAGATGGGACACAGAAACATGGGGTCGCAATTGGAAGTTGAAGACCCAGACGAGTCAAAGGAATATTAGGAAGTATTTCTTCAGTCATAGAGTAGTCAGGAAGTGGAATAGCCTAGCAAGTGATGTAGTGGAGGCAGGAACCATACATAGCTTTAAGATGAGGTATGATAAAGCTCATGGAGCAGGGAGAGAAAGGACCTAGTAGCACTCAGTGAAGAGGCGGGGCCAGGAGCCGAGTCTCCTGGCGAGTACACACATACACACACACAAAAAAAAGGATGCCCACCCCTGACCTAGGAACTAGACCCCAAAAGGGTTAACAGGAGTACATCTGCACTGATATCTATAGTTCATTTATGTTACAAGCAAATTTAGGAAATTTACTTAATAGGTCTGGTATCTTATTTTCATTAATGAGATATCTTGACATGTCACATAGATTATTATACTTTCTATCTCTATTCCTCAATAAGTGGACAATTAAGCCTGAATGCCTTCCACATCCCCCCCCCCAGGCGCTGTATAATCCTCCGGGTTTAGCGCTTCCCCCTTGATTATAATAATAATTGGAGAGAGGTGCTTATGGCAATATTCCGGTCCATAAGCTCCTCTCTCTCCTATGTGCGGGTTTTGTTTTATTCCAGCCACGGTATTGTGCCTTTTTGTTATTTATTTGCATTTGGTTTAATCATGTGTGTGGAGTCTGGAGCGTGTGTTCCGGGGGTCAATGCCCCCGCGGCCCTGTCTGTGACCAGGCCTCATGGTGGATCAGGGCCTGATCAACCAGGCTGTTACTGCTGGCTGCATGCAATCCAACGTACGAACCACAGCCCCGCTGATCAGGTACCGGCTTTAGGTGCTTGTCCAGTCTGTCTGCCAAACCACAAGAAGTACGTACTTGTAACCAAGCCTAAACCTGGTCACTACAACGTTAGTCAGTCTGCTCACATTGCAAGTTGCTCTGTACGTATATTTATCTACGTTCTTAGGCTTCTAATTGCATTTCTATAACACTGTTTCATTATTTACTTCAATAATATTATTCCTAGTGCTAGACACAGGTACACCAAAATTATATTCTACATTCTCTTACCTGGTACTTGGCTAATGCATCAACTTTATCATGGAGTATTATTATTATGAGTGTAATCGTGCAGGAGCGCTAAACCTGTAGGATTATAGTGTATCTGGGGGGTGATGGAAGGTATTCAGGCTCAACTCGGGGTACCGTAGCACAGATCCAATTCCCTAGATCAAGAGCCCCTCGCCTGCATCAAGGAACCTCCCTTGAGAGGTTAATGGAGTAAGCCACCTTGAAATGTAGAAATTAATCAGTTATTCTTGCCTTATGACTTTTTTTTTTTCACGAAGGTATACCTCAATCTCTTGCTATCCTCTACCCCTGCACTATCCCCTGCCCCGCTGTTTTCTATAACCTACTAATGATCCCTCTTACCTTTGTAACTTGTGAGCTCATTACCTTTGTACCTAGTTCAGCTATCAAAACTTTGGGGGCCCAGTCCCTGGACCCATTACGTACCTCTGTAATCTTTTGACTACCTCCCACAGGATGGGTATGTGGTGCATAATAAACATATTAAACTAACTTCCCTTCTGCCGCCCAATACCCTCGCTTCCTTCCCTACCCTGCAGCGCTGTATAGCCCTTGTGGCTTAGCGCTTCTTTTTGATTATAATAATAATAATTATTGCTCACAATACACATGGCAGCAACTCTGTTGCTAAATCAGTTTTAAAGGGAAGAAAACGTAAGTATTTGTATTACATATTTTATTCTAAAATGCATTTGTGTAAAAATACAGTACACAGTATATATACAATACATATACAAAGAAAGAACATCACAATTTATGAACACATTGTTATGGTTTGCAACAATTAAAAAAAATCATTGTTGCACTGCTCAGTCATTACATATTATCACAAAAATATGACTCGACATGTCCTTCCCTTTCTTAGATCAGACCTAATTACCTCCCATTCCCAAAGCTCTACATGTTCAGTGATCCTTATGAACGTGCTGCAATATGAAATCGCTAGACGCATGAAGATTACTGCTAATCACTTGTGATCAATACTGTATATCTAAACTAGGAAGAGATATCACATGACATAGGCTACACCTGAGACACCCATTACTGCTTTTCCAACAGGCACCGCTGTATAGCCCTTGTGGCTTAGCGCTTCTTTTTGATTATAATAATAATAATCCAACAGGCACTACCTTCACGGCCTGTCATGGCACCACTTCCAAGTCTTACCTCATTTGACAACCACTGAAGGGCTCTTTGAGCCAAGAAAATGAAGGTAGCTTTCCTTTCCTCACCCCTCAAGGGAGGTTCTTTGATGCTGGTGAGGGGCTCTTGATCTAGGGTATTGGATTTTTGCTCGAATTCCCTGAATTAAGCCTGAATGCCTTCACCCCCACAGGCGCTGTATAACACCTACAGGTTTAACGCTCCCCCTGATAATACTATCCTTTCCTCAGATCAAACCTTATTCTGCAGGTGTTGTATGACCACTTTTGTGGGTTTAATATTTCCTTGTGAATGTATTAATTCACATGACAAATACAGTAACTATATTTGAAAATTCTTTGAGCTGCAGTTTTTGGTTGAATATTTACTAACTTCTACTCTGGTTTAGAGTTGTCTGCATCAGGTTCTATGTCATTACTAATATCAACATGTGAACCTCTTTCACCTGTGAGGGGCAGACCCATGCTGGAGCTACCCGACTCTGGTGCTTGTGCCTTAACTGCATTTGCATGTTCTGCCTTCAGAAGTGCTTTCTCCCGTGCTGCTTCCAGCAAGATCTGCAGCATGTCATGATTTGCCCGAGGAAGATCAACCATGAGCGCAGGATCTAGTGCCTCTTCTCCAGGTTTTGCATATGCCATGTGCTCCTCTATTGTATATCCATATAGTTGAAAATCCAGTTTATATTTTTTGTACAACTCTAGGATTTGTGCTAAAGTGAGCTCCGAAAAGTACTGCTTGCGTATCTTGGGCGTGAGGTTGTAGACAAAATAATCTGTAGTGTTGAGTGATCCAAGACCAGCTTTCTTCCAAGCCCACTGTACGTCATGCCAGAGTGTCTCAAAGTGGGTTACCATGTTATACTGTATATGACAAGGAGTGCAACGGCGCATTGTCAACTGCCAAGAATCTTCCAGGTGGTGTGTGTCACGTGCCAGTAAGAACCTGACAAATTCCTCAAAAGTAGGCCCCTTACTATGGCCTGGGGACTGGCGGTAGGTTCGAACAATACGGCGTCCATAATGCAGATACCCATGTGGATTTTTTTCTGGGTCCTCTAATATATGGCGGTAAGATGCTAAAAGACGATCAAATGGATGACGGGCCATCAAGACTGTTATAGATTTTGCCAGGACAGTTGGGTATGCTTCCCACGAATTTAAATATGGAAAATTGTGTCGGGCAATAGCAGCTGGTGGTTCATGAAGTCTATATAATTGACGCTCCGTGAACCTACCTGTAAGCTGAAGAAGGCGACGAGCTAGCCATTGTATCCCATTCCGGGCTGCTGGACACACAGCCAAATGATGGTTCTCAGAGACTAACAGTGCTTGGTACAACGGAGACTTAGGAATATTGACCAAAGCAATTAATTCCTCTTGAGTTACATTATTACTCTTACCAGTTGCCCATAATCCTAAATTCCACCTGCAAGTAGAATAGTCACATAATAGTAAAAACCTTGCATTATTTTAATGTACAGATAGTAATAATAGACAAAAATAATACAGCAATAAAATCTTTCTGCAGTACAAATTCCAGGGATGCCCCACCTGAATGTGTTGAGCCCTGGTAAGCCCGTAGCCCATTGTATTCCCAATACTGTATGGGAACCCCTTTTACTATTGGTTTTGTGATTGCTTATATTCAGCATCGGCTCACAGACCAGCAAATGCCAGAATAATATTCTGGTAGTCAAGTTCAGCGCTAAATCTGATAGGGACACACAGTGCTGCAGGGAGGGGGAGTGAATGGAGAAATTTTAAAGAGTAGGAGAAAGTGACGGGCAAGAATGTGTAAGGGTAGGGAAAAGTGTAAGAGTAAATTAAACATAAAAGTTGGTGCAGTAGGTTATTTTTTGTTAGAAGGCCAGTGTTGGAACTTATTCGGTCCTGATACACCCCGTCAACTAACTACACGAATACCACCTGGTGGTTCACACTTACACTCACTCACCCATTTGACCATAAACAGAAATATTAATCTCAATCTTAAAATACTGAATCCTGTGATACTCCAATACTGAAACTATGTACTGTGCCAAAACAAAAGCATTCACATTGCTAAACTCACAAACTAGTATTTAGTCACTTAGCCATAATACCAACTTACCTCATAATTTGTAATATTTTACAATTAAGAATAAAACTAAGTCTGCCCGAAATGCCTAGCCATGCTAGGTGTTCTAGTGGTACACTCTGTAATCATTATTTTACTACATGTAAACCACACAATAACCAAATTCTGTAAACTCAGCATTGTAATCCTTATGGAGAATAAACTTTGAATTGAAAAAATAAAGTTCCACAGGGTAAATAAGCCGTACGACGCCCCTAATCCCAAATAGACCGTCTGAGTTTTGCGGGCTTCACGTCAACCCAAAACATACACATACACCCGGGTTGGCGAAGTTGGTTGGAAGGTATATTTTAACTGATAGATTTACCCTTCAAGGAAGATGTAGGTAGTTTATACTGTTAGTAAACTAATATTAGGATTATTGAGGCAATTGAAGACACATGACCATAACACAAAACACAGATCTCTTTTTGATGTACCTCGTGTCCATATCACACTGTGTAAAAACTCTATGCACATAAAGGGCCCCAAAATATGGATTTCATTACCAGAAGATACTAAAGTAACCCGGTCTGAAAATCAATTTAAGACTTCTCAAAAACCACAATCACCCTAGACTAAATGCTAAATACTCAGTACTCACATACTCGATTATGTATTCCTATATCATAATTTCAACAATTACTTTTGAACCTTTTATCCATTGTTGACAGGAATATAATTAAATCATTGTTTTCACAAAAAGCATTTTTGAATATATGAATATATCTTTTGTCTTATATAAATTAGATTCACTTATAATTAATAATCTACTTTAGAACTATGATATAATTAATATTCTACTGTACAACTATGATATAATTCTTAGTGTTAAGTAGTCAGTTAAGTTGGCCCATAATGCCTAGGCATAATAGAGGCTCTCTCTGCATTGCAACCCATTACTGTAAATACATAATCTCAATGAACTATTTGCAAAGACAAATAAATAAATAATGTAGGCCTAAGACCTTAACGTAGGTAGGAATAGGTCTTTAATATTGGCAAACACTAAGTTATATTAGCTATGAAGAACTGGCAGCCCAAGCTTGAACAACGAGGCGTTGGTCTTTGAGACACCAGTGCTTTCTTCTAAGACAGGACACTATCCTACCAACAAGTGCCTTGAACAGCTGGGCGGCGCCCCCACATGTCTACATATAATAGACCTGGGGAGATCTGGTGGAGGCACCTCTAAGCACTGTAGATGCCCTTCTCCATCATGCCCATTACAGTAAGACAAGATCTCTCTTTCTCAGTATTCTGGCCAGGTTCTGGGGGGAAACGCGAGTGAGTTACACTGTGGGTCTGTGTGCAGTTGGACGCCCATAGACCAGTATGTACCGGCGTCCCCTCTTTAAATTACAAGCTTAGAAGCTAGTGTCACTTCCTGCTTAGTTATACTAGGGGATACACACTCCCTTGGAATCAGGAATTTCTGTGGTGCAGGCAGGTCACTCATACCGACTAAATATTGCAGGAATTAGGTTCCCGACTGCACGTGGTGACTTGAAGGGAAAAGTCCAGAGGGGCTAAGGCTTAGGGAGGTTGAAGACCGGGTGATATATTCTCCAGCACCAAGTTAGTTAGTCCCTATTCGTGCATGAAGGTGGAAATTCTTTCAACATCAGTTATTTATGAAAATGTGTCATATAAACCACTTGTGAGGCTGAGGTACCAACCTCAGAGCTCAGTGTCAACAGAGCTTGCTAGGGTAGATAATTCACATGGAGGCAGTCCAGATAAATTTCCACAGTCAGTATGAGTGTGCTGGGGCACTGGAGTTGTCAAAAGTGAATTCTGACTGACAATGTGACCTGACAATTCTCAGAGTAGTGCTGGGCATTTTTCCACGACGTACCCGTGAGATGCATGTAGCAGATATGCAAGAGTGTGTAGTTTCCCAAACGTGGCAGAGATAGACAGAATCCTAAATGTGACGTGATAGAAAATTTGTGGTTCAACTTGGGCCAATGTTGTTGCCAGCAGTTACGAAGTTGTTGAGAGATCACTAGAAAATAGTCTGAGAAAGGAATACCCCTGTGGGAAATATATCATGAGCACTGACGAGTACAAGGACCCAGCAAAAAAGTGTTAGAAACACAGCATAACCTAAGTTGTATACAAAGCACAATGGGATGATGGAGCCAAATTTCTGGATAACCTGTAGTACACTGAGCCTCCAAAATGACTATGAAGGACGAGGCGGACATCGATGTAATGTGTATGATAGCAGTGAGAAATGTCTATTTATACTCGGCTGTGAGAACACTGACCAGTTCTAGTAAATTATCCTAATTTTTTTTTTCAGGAAAAACTGCTACTTACCCAGTACAATCAGGGGATAAAGAATCGTCAATGTACACAGCAATAACATGAGAATGGAAGTTATCTATCACGCAGGAAAGTGAGGGAGAAACAAACGTGAAACTTTGTGACTTTTCAAGGATGGAAAGAAAAGCAAGATGCTGGGTGAACTTAATGGGAAGGTAAAGTAAGACAAGCCAATAGAATGAATGTGGAGAGGAAAGGGTCATAATAAATGCAGGTAACGAATAAACAAATTAACCTTGTTAATATATGTTGTCCTATACATATAGGGCCCCTCAAGAGAAGTTCCTTGATGGTGGTGAGAGGGCTCTTGATCTAGGGAATTAGATCTGTGCTCCAATTCCCTGAATTAAGCCTGAATGCCTTCCCCCACAGGTGCTGTATAATCCTTATAGGTTTAACGCTCCCCATAATAGTGATACAGTGAGCATCATGCCAATCTTGCAAGGATTTGGCCTTTGCCTGTCATATAAACTTCCTCTTTAAGGGGGGCTCCCTGTCATGGTAAAGAGGCTCTTGGCCTGAGGAATTGGACCTTTTGGTCTTCTTCCTCAGACCAAACCTAATTACCCTCCAATCGCCCCATCCCTATCCCATCCTCCCCATCCCCCCTTTTTTACCCTTTCCTCCCCCCCTCCCATCCCTCCCTTTTCCCCATCCCATTTGTAGCCTCTGGGATCCTCCCCTCTGGCATTTTGGTTTCTAGGTAGGGGCAAGTGTGCAGGGGTTCATCCCGTTCCTCGAAGCTCCTCAGGAGTGGTGTAATTTGCCGTGGAAACTGGAGGCGCCCTGCTCCCTTCCCGGATTTCCAGGAGGTGGGGCAGGTTATGATGAATGGTTTGAAAAACCATTCATCATAACCCCATACCCATCCTGTGGGCGGTAGTCAAAAGATTACAAAGGTACATAATGGGTCCAGGGACTGGACCCCAAAGTTATGATAGCTGAACTAGTTACAAAGGTAATGAACTCCAGGTAGATCTGGTCACAATCATGGCAAGTTACAAAGGTAATGAATCAGCCTCACTCCTATACATGGTTACAGTCATGAACAAATTACAAAGTAATGAGCCACGGATACGTCCACACCTGGTCACAATTGTAATGAGTTATAAATGCAAATATTAAGTGGGTCATACACCCACACGAGCGCGCGCGCACACACATACACACACGAGGGCGCACGCACAGACACATGCACATGAGCGTACTAATATATGCATACACACAAGCACGCACACCCTCACACACACACACACACACACACACACACACACACACACACACACACACACACACACACACACACACACACACACACACACACGCACACATACACACACACACACACACACACACACACACACACACACACACACACACACACACACACACACACAGAAGTAAGACAAGAGAGAGAGGGGTGGGTTGATTGCATCTTCTTGGACTGCAAGAAGGCCTTTGACACAGTTCCTCACAAGAGATTAGTGCAGAAGCTAGAGCATCAGGCGCATATAACAGGAAGGGCACTGCAATGGATCAGAGAATACCTGACAGGGAGGCAACAACGAGTCATGGTACGTAATGATGTATCACAGTGGGCACCTGTGACGAGCGGGGTCCCACAGGGGTCGGTCCTAGGACCAGTGCTATTTTTGGTATATGTGAACGACATGACGGAAGGGTTAGACTCAGAAGTGTCCCTGTTTGCAGATGATGTGAAGTTAATGAGGAGAATTAAATCTGATGAGGACCAGGCAGGACTTCAAAGAGACCTGGACAGACTGGACACCTGGTCCAGCAAATGGCTTCTCGAATTTAATCCTGCCAAATGCAAAGTCATGAAGATAGGGGAAGGTCAAAGAAGTCCACAGACAGAGTATAGGCTAGGTGGCCAAAGACTGCAAACCTCACTCAAGGAGAAAGATCTTGGGGTGAGTATAACACCGAGCATGTCTCCGGAAGCACACATCAATCAGATAACTGCTGCAGCATATGGGCGCCTGGCAAACCTGAGAACAGCATTCCGATACCTTAGTAAGGAATCATTCAAGACACTGTACACCGTGTATGTCAGGCCCATACTGGAGTATGCAGCACCTGTTTGGAACCCGCACTTGATAAAGCACGTCAAGAAACTAGAGAAAGTACAAAGGTTTGCCACAAGGTTAGTTCCAGAGCTAAGGGGAATGTCCTATGAAGAAAGATTAAGGGAAATCGGCCTGACGACACTGGAGGACAGGAGGGTCAGGGGAGACATGATAACGACATATAAAATACTGCGTGGAATAGACAAGGTGGACAAAGACAGGATGTTCCAGGGAGGGGACACAGAAACAAGAGGCCACAATTGGAAGTTGACACAAATGAGTCAGAGAGATAGTAGGAAGTATTTCTTCAGTCATAGAGTTGTAAGGCAGTGGAATAGCCTAGAAAATGACGTAGTGGAGGCAGGAACCATACACAGTTTTAAGACGAGGTTTGATAAAGCTCATGGAGCGGGGAGAGAGAGGGCCTAGTAGCAACCGGTGAAGAGGCGGGGCCAGGAGCTAGGACTCGACCCCTGCAACCACAAATAGGTGAGTACAAATAGGTGAGTACACACACACACACACACACACATTTGTGAATGACATGACGGAAGGAATAAACTCCGAGGTGTCCCTGTTTGCAGATGACGTGAAGTTGATGAGAAGAATTCATTCGATCGAAGACCAGGCAGAACTACAAAGGGATCTGGACAGGCTGCAGACCTGGTCCAGCAATTGGCTCCTGGAGTTCAATCCCACCAAGTGCAAAGTCATGAAGATTAGGGAAGGGCAAAGAAGACCACAGACGGAGTACAGTCTAGGGGGCCAGAGACTACAAACCTCACTCAAGGAAAAAGATCTTCCGACATCTTAATAAGGAATCGATCAGGACCCTGTACACCGTGTACGTTAGGCCCATTTTGGAGTATGCGGCACCAGTTTGGAACCCATACCTAGCCAAGCATGTAAAGAAACTAGAGAAAGTGCAAAGGTTTGCAACAAGCCTAGTCCCAGAGCTAAGAGGTATGTCCTACGAGGAGAGGTTAAGGGAAATCAACCTGACGACACTGGAGGACAGGAGAGATAGGGGGTACATGATAACGACTTACAAAATACTGAGAGGAATTGACAAGGTGGACAAAGATAGGATGTTCCAGAGACTGGACACAGCAACACGGGGACACAGTTGGAAGCTGAAGACACAGATAAATCACAGGGATGTTGGGAAGTATTTCTTCAGCCACAGAGTAGTCAGGAAGTGGAATAGCTTAGGAAGCGATGTAGTGGAGGCAGGATCCATACATAGCTTTAAGCAGAGGTACGATAAAGCTCATGGTTCAGGGAGAGTGACCTAGTGGCGACCAGTGAAGAGGCGGGGCCAGGAGCTAGGAGTCGACCCCTGCAACCTCAACTAGGTGAGTACAACTAGGCGAGTACACACACACACACACACACACACACACACACACACACATGTGGTAATGCTTTATTTACAGCTAGCAAAGTCAGGGTAATGCTTTATTTACAGCTAGCAAAGTCAGGGTATTTCTCCAGAATGGTCTGTAATATACCACTGTGGATAAAATACTTTGCCATTTCTTGAACATTTCTGAGTGAGTTTTCTCTAAATTCATTAATTTTATCGCACTCCAGTACATAATGACGCAAGGTGTGACAATAGTCCATCTGGCAAAGTTTACATTTCGTTTGGTCTACATCTGGTGGTGAGGATTTAACCTGCCAAAGATACTTGTAACCCAGCCGGAGCCGGGCGGTAGTGACATCCAAGAGTCTGCTCATCTTGCTGGATGCGCCATAGACATGTGGCTCCTCCTGCATGATGGAATGATGATAGATGGACTGACTTGTGTCAATCTCCCTAAGTCTTAAGTCAATAAAGTTCAATTGAAGTTCTTTTCGTATTATTGTTCTCAAACTGCTGACAACCCAAGATTGTAATCTACTCCATCTTTGAAAGCATACAGCTTAGCCAATTTATCAGTTTTATCATGCATCTGAAGACCAATGTGAGATGGAATCCACAGCATGTGCACTCTGACTCCACTGTCCACAATCTTACCATACCTATGTCTGGCGTCTGACACAAGCATGCCACAATTTATACTTAATGAGTTGAGAGCATTTATGGATGAGAGAGAATCAGTTACAATTAAAGTGTCAACCTTAGATACATGGACGCATTTGAGTGCAAGGAGTATGACAAACAGTTCTGTTTGAAGGGTAGAGGCCCAGTTATTGATGCGCCGCATGACCCTTGTCAGTTTAGCTTTATTTGATTATAATAATATATAGACTTACAAATGGGGACGATCGAAAAAACAAGAAACATAATCGGTGATGAATGGGATCAAGGTTAGAGATAGTAGTGGGGGAGGCTGAAGAATAGTTGGTCATCGTAGGTGTTCATATAAGATTAGAACAGAATGAAGGTGATGAAGGGTTCGTCTGTCAATCCCCAAGAAAGATGGGCTAGAGTTTTAAGGAAGTTCAGGCAGTTATGACAAGCAGCTTTCAGGAAGGTTACAAGAGTGTTCCAGAACATTCGGTGTTCAAACAAGACCGTGAAATTTGACAATATCCCTGAACAGCACATCAGAACTTCACAGATAGAACAGTATGAGGGTCAAGGTATCTTGTGAAAATAATCTCATGAGTTCTAGCAACAAAATTTAAACCCAGGAGAAATGGCCCAGTGCGAAACACTATCAGTAGCACTCTAGAGAGAGACTTCTACAAGGTGACATCAGTGTCTGAACAAGCTATAGCAAAATCGTCGACAGAGACTACCAAGAAGGGAGAACAGAGGCAAGGTTATTGATAGCAAGCAGGAAGAGAGTAGTACTAAGAACACTGCTTTGAGGGACACCTTCAGCCTGAAAAGAGGTTAAGGGAAGAGCTATTATTTACCCGGACACAGAAGTGCCTTTCCGACAAGAAATCCCTAAGGAAAAGCGACAATTTGCCTCGAAGGCCCAACGAAGGCTGCATGAGGCCAAATTGTAACGCCAGCTAGTGTCAAAGTTTTTTGAGATCAAGAAAGACTGCAATAACTGAGTAGTTATTGGAAAAGGCATTAATGAGTAGGAATACATATGGACTAAAGTATTGCCGACTGAAAGGCCTTGAAGACAACCAAACACGCTGGGAGAGAGAATTACGGTTTCCAAATACCATAATAAATGTTTATACATTCTAACAACTTATTGTACAACTTTCACTAGTAAGAGCAATGAATCTGTAATGAGATGTCGTAGACCGAGGTTCCTGTCTTACAAAAAAGTGGAACAGTAGTTTTCTACTGAAGAGGCAGAATCCACTGGGACCATCTATCTTAATAGATAGTCTTGTTGTTCAGGGACATTACGCAGGATTTACTTCTGACATTACCATTGTTCTAACACGCAGACCTTTCCGAAAATCCCACCTTTGATGCAGATTTTTAATTACACAAACTACGATTTTATTTTTGCAATCCTCCCCCCCCCCAATCTACTAACTTATACCCTCTAATCCAGGGGTTCCTAACTTTTTCTCTACCCCGCATCCCTAGGAAATGTTTGATTACTGTTGCAACAGCTTACAAAAGTAACATGACATTTGAAGATGAAGTCAAATTTCTAGTTTTTGAATCACAAATACAAGCAAATACAGTACCGCGAGTAAAATAAACGGAATTGAGCTTCTCATTAGGGTTCTTTGTTTCACCCCCCTAAAATACCATCTCGCACCCCTGCAGTCTAACCTTGAAATGCTCCTTCCCTAGCACTACCCTACCATACGGGTTTATCGCTTGCAATAATATATAGATTCATCAAGACTAAAGTACGGAGCACCTTCAAGGCCGAGAGACTGATTACCTCTTCTTCCACGATCTTCTGTGTACCTCTGCATTGAATTGGAAAAGCAAGTGTGTAATTAATCTTGTCCGTATTGTATAATAATAATAATAATAATAATAATAATATCTTTATTTCTACAAGTACATGTACAAGAACATGTCCTAGCTGACATCATTGACTATTACTATACAGAAAGCCGCTCGTTTTGCAGAGCATTTCGGGTAAATTGGGTCAGTTTTGTCCCAGGATGCGACCCACACTAGTCGACTAACTTCCAGATACCCATTTTACTGATGGGGAACATAGACAACCAGTGTAATGAAACACGCCCAATGTTTCTACCCTCGCCGGGAATCGAACCCGCACACCACGCCGTATGAAGCAAGAGCTTTAGCCACCAGGCCACGGGGCTCCTACATATCATTAATGTTTTGCCCATCTTCTGTAGCATTAGAATTTGACTGGACTGCAATAAATCTACACAACAGTGATCACTTCCTAATTATTATTACCTCCAATTCATACACCTTGTTTCCTTACTGCTCCCAACAACAATTTGACAGTACAAACTGGCCACCTTGTATACTTCATACCGCTTTTCCTCCCTGGTTCTCCTACAGGCAAGCATTTTGTCACCTTTGTCATGTCATCAGCCGCCACGCTCGCCATCCCCTCGGGCCTCAATCAACTAAGAAATGCCTCTGCTGTGTATGAGTGTGTGTGTGTGTGTACTCACATATTTGTACTCACCTATTTGTGGTTGCAGGGGTCGATTCTTAGCTCCTGGCCCCGCCTCTTCACCGGTTGCTACTGGGCCCTCTCTCTCCCCGCTCCATGAGCTTTATCAAACCTCGTCTTAAAACTGTGTATGGTTCCTGCCTCCACTACGTCATTTTCTAGGCTATTCCACTGCCTTACAACTCTATGACTGAAGAAATACTTCCTAATATCTCTCTGACTCATTTGTGTCTTCAACTCCCAATTGTGGCCTCTTGTTTCTGTGTCCCCTCCCTGGAACATCATGTCTTTGTCCACCTTGTCTATTCCACGCAGTATTTTATATGTCGTTATCATGTCTCCCCTGACCCTCCTGTCCTCCAGTGTCGTCAGGCCGATTTCCCTTAATCTTTCTTCATAGGACATTCCCCTTAGCTCTGGAACTAACCTTGTCGCAAACCTTTGTACTTTCTCTAGTTTCTTGACGTGCTTTATCAAGTGCGGGTTCCAAACAGGTGCTGCATACTCCAGTATGGGCCTGACATACACGGTGTACAGTGTCTTGAACGATTCCTTACTAAGGTATCGGAATGCTGTTCTCAGGTTTGCCAGGCGCCCATATGCTGCAGCAGTTATCTGATTGATGTGTGCTTCCGGAGACATGCTCGGTGTTATACTCACCCCAAGATCTTTCTCCTTGAGTGAGGTTTGCAGTCTTTGGCCACCTAGCCTATACTCTGTCTGTGGTCTTCTGTGCCCTTCCCCTATCTTCATGACTTTGCATTTGGCAGGATTAAATTCGAGAAGCCATTTGCTGGACCAGGTGTCCAGTCTGTCCAGGTCTTTTTGAAGTCCTGCCTGGTCCTCATCAGATTTAATTCTCCTCATTAACTTCACATCATCTGCAAACAGGGACACTTCTGAGTCTAACCCTTCCATCATGTCGTTCACATATACCAAAAATAGCACTGGTCCTAGGACCGACCCCTGTGGGACCCCACTCGTCACAGGTGCCCACTGTGATACATCATTACGTACCATGACTCATTGTTTCCTCCCTGTCAGGTATTCTCTGATCCATTGCAGTGCCCTTCCTGTTATATGCGCCTGATGCTCTAGCTTCTGCACTAATCTCTTGTGAGGAACTGTGTCAAAGGCCTTCTTGCAGTCCAAGAAGATGCAATCAACCCACCCCTCTCTCTCGTGTCTTACTTCTGTTATTTTATCATAAAACTCCAGAAGGTTTGTGACACAGGATTTGCCTTCCGTGAATCCGTGCTGGTTGGCATTTATACTCTTGTTCAGTTCCAGGTGCTCCACCACTCTCCTCCTGATAATCTTCTCCATAATTTTGCATACTATACACGTCAATGACACAGGTCTATAGTTTAGTGCCTCTTTTCTGTCTCCTTTTTTAAAAATGGGAACTACATTTGCCGTCTTCCATACCTCAGGTAGTTGCCCAGTTTCCAGGGACGTGTTGAAGATTGTGGTAAGTGGCACGCACAACATATCTGTTCCCTCTCTAAGGACCCACGGGGAGATGTTGTCCGGTCCCATTGCCTTTGAGGTATCGATGTCCCTTAGCAGTTTCTTCACCTCCTCCTCATCTGTATGTATGTCGTCCAACACTTGTTGGTGTATTCCTTGCTGGTGTCCCCATCTGGTCTGTCCCCCCAGAGTCCTTCCTGTCTCTACTGTAAATACTTCCTTAAATCTCGTGTTGAGCTCCTCACATACCTCTTGATCGTTTCTTGTGAGTTCTCCACCTTCTTTCCTCAGCCTTATCACCTGGTCCTTGACTGTTGTCTTCCTCCTAATGTGGCTATACAGCAGTTTCGGGTCAGATTTGACTTTCGATGCTATGTCGTTTTTCATACTGTCGCTGGGCCTCCCTCCTTATCTGTGCATACTCGTTTCTGGCTCTTCTACTAATCTCCTTGTTTTCCTGGGTCCTATGCCTCCTGTACCTTTTCCATTCTCTGTTGCACTTAGTTTTTGCCTCCCTACACCTTCGGGTAAACCAAGGACTCGTTTTGGTCTTCCTATTATTTCTGTTTCCCTTGGGAACAAAACTTTCCTCTGCCTCCTTGCACTTTGTTGCCACATATTCCATCATCTCGTTTACTGATTTTCCTACCATTTCTCTGTCCCACTGAACCTCCTGCAGGAAGTTTCTCATACCTGTGTAGTCCCCCCTTTTATAGTTTGGCCTGTCCCCTTCAGTTCCTGTTACCTTCTCCACTTGTAACTCTACTATATAATCAAAACTCAGAACCACGTGATCGCTAGCTCCAAGGGGCCTCTCGTAAGTGATGTCCTCAATGTCTGAACTGCTCAGGGTGAACACAAGATCCAGTCTTGCTGGCTCATCCTCCCCTCTCTCTCTGGTTGTGTCCCTGACATGTTGATGCATGAGGTTTTCAAGTACCACATCCATCATCTTGGCTCTCCATGTTTCGGGACCCCCATGTGGCTCCAGGTTTTCCCAGTCGATCTCCCTGTGGTTGAAATCGCCCATTACCAGTAACTTTGCTCTGCTCGAGTGAGCTCTTCTTGCCACCTCAGCCAGTGTGTCCACCATCACCCTGTTGTTTTCTTCGTACATCCTCTCTTGGCCTCCTGCAGTTCTGTGGTGGATTATACATCACTCCAATGACTACTTTATGTTCTCCGGACTGAATTGTACCTACAATGTAGTCTCTTTCTCCAATCATGTCCATGCCTTCCATTTCCTCAAATCCCCATTGGTGTTTTATGAGCAGTGCAACCCCTCCTCCCCCTCTACTCCTATCTTTCCTCAGGATCTGATATCCCGTTGGGAAGATTGTGTCTGTTATTGTCTCAGCGAGTTTTGTTTCTGTGACTGCTATGATGTCTGGGGATTTTTCACTGATTCTTTCGTTCCACTCCTCATGTTTATTCGTTATTCCATCCGCGTTTGTGTACCAAACTTTCAGTTTCTTTTCTATCATTGTGGTCATGCAAGAATATTGGGGTTGGGGGAGCGAGAGCCTTGGTGGGGGCCTATATGGGGCAGTGGTGTAGGTGGGGTTTGTGATGATGGGGGTGGGGTCAGAGTGCCCATAAGGGACAGCTGTTGGGGTGAGGTTTGTGATATGGGGGTTGGTGGCAGAGGGAACAGTGAGTGGGTTGTAGTATAGGTTGCTCAGTTGCGTTGGGAATGTCGCGGTTGGAGTCTTTTGGTGGGAGATTCTGTGGGATGTGTTTGCCCTTCCTCCTGTGTCTGGGTCCTGCTCATTTTCGTCATTGCCTCTCGTTCCTCCTTGCGTCTCTGTACCCTCTTTTTCAGTGTAGTCCTTTCTTCTTGTGTTCTGTCGCGGTCGAGGTATACTCTCTGGTACCCCTGTTTGTCCCTCAGTCTTGCTTTCTCTTGCAGAATCCTGGTTCGAACTGATTCTTCCTTGAAAGTTACTCTGACAGGCCGTATCCTTCCACTCACAAACCACCCAATTCTCTGAAAATTTGTCACCTGGGTCATATCGCCCTCACCTATTGTTTTCATGATGCCTTCAATCATTTTTTTCTCCTCCTGTTTTATTTCTTCAAAGTTGTCCCCCTTGGCTTCTTGGAGCCCGTACACAAAAACTGACCTCGCCCTTTCCTCCTCCCACTGAGTCTCCATCTGCTTCCTCTGAGGCATTTTATTTCCTTCCATTGACATGTTCTTGCCTTCAGTCCCTGTCATATCTGAAACTTCTATTCTCAGTGAACTGTCTTTCATGACCAGCTGTCCCTTGCTACTGCAGTTGGCTGTTAGAATCTCTGCATATAGCATACCTTCATTGTCTTCATTGTCTTAGTGTGCTCCTCGTCTTTTCCCTGGCCCCACGTGGGTCTGATAGGGCCTTCGTGTACTGTGTGTCTCCGTTGTTGCTTACCGTCCCCTTGTCTGTGCCTGACATTGAATTTCCTGATGTCACATCTGAATTGTCATTTGTCTCTCTAATCTGTTTCAGCCTTTGCAGTTTCTCTTCTAAGCACTGTATCCTAGCTTCTGCTGCTAAGACCTGTACTTCCCACTTCCTGCACTCTTCAGCTATCCGCTCCTCCATTTTCTTACCAAGCTCTACTATCTTCCTTCCCCACTCTTCCTCCCTTTTTTGAAGCTCTAACTCCCAGTCTTTCCTCCCTGGTTCGTCTACCAGATCTCTGGTTTTCCTTCCTCTAGGGCCACCCATTTTTTTTTTTTTGTTTGTTTTTTACCACAGACAGAAGGCTAGAGGAGGGAAAGGGTGCAAGGGGGAGAGAGAAAGGGTAGAAAGAGGGAGAGAGAGGAGGAGAGAGAAAGGGTAGAAAGAGGGAGAGAGAGGAGAGAGTATGGAGGTGAGGGATAAGACCAAGGGGGGGAGAGAGAGAAATGTGAGGGGGGAGAGAAAGGGTAGAGAGAGGGAGAAAGAGAGGGAGAGGGAGAGAGAGAGAAAGGAGGGTGAGGGAAAAGGCTATGAGAGAGAGAAATGGAGAGATGGAGAGAGAAGCCTATAGAGAGAGAGGAGGGTGAGAGATATGGTGATGGGAGTGAGAGAGAGAGAGAGAGAGAGAGAGAGAGAGAGAGAGAGAGAGAGAGAGAGAGAGAGAGGGAGAGAAAGAAAGAGTAGGGGGAAGGGGAGGGAAAAAGGCTATGAGAGAGAGAAACACAAGGGAGGGGGAGAGGGAAACATAGGAGGGAGGAGGGAGTGAAGGCAAGAGCGGGGGAGGGGAAAGGTCTGTGGGGGAGGGAAAGGTGTGTGGGGGGGTGAGGGGATGCGGTCAATTTCCAAGGATCAGCTGTGTGTACTCACCTAGTTGTGGTTTCAGGGGTCGAGACTCAGCTCCTGGCCCCGAGTGTATGTGTGTGCGTGTGTGTGTGAGCACGTCAGTTGTTTATATGTCCCAGAAATACAATTCACCTCTGTGTATCCATAATACTAATAAGATACCATTAACACTGAGAGTAATTCTAATAATTATAATACTAGCGTGTGTTAATGAGTCTTTCTTTCACCCAGTTATGTACTACCTTTTACTACATGTGTACCCAATACTTGCTTCTCAGATTGTACTGTCTTTGTGTCCTAAAACATTATCTCTCGAAACTGTTGTCAGGGCTGTAGTCCCATTAGCCACAACTTAATCCTCCTGCCTATTCCTTGCTCCTACAAATTTTATCTTCCTACTACTGCTAGGTGTTGTGTGTATGATAATTGCTCTGGAGCAGGGTTTGTGATAGCCAGCCACCAGTGATCGTAGGGCCGGCTCTACCACTCAAAACTTCCCGCCAACCACAAACAGGTGATTTGTACGTTACAACTCAGAGGGGACGTCCATCCAGATGCCTGATGTACGATGCTCGCTGTACGATGCTCGCTGTACGATGACTCGTGCACCTCGCCCTTCCGCCGCTGACTTCTTCAGCTATTCTTTTCTCGTTGCCCTTTTGAGTCCTCATTTACCACACTTATCACTTGTATACTGCTACTTTTATAATTTACACATCACTTTTGGTAAGTACACTTCTCATTTGTGATGACACCCAACCTGTTATGGCCGCGCTACTTCCTCAGGCCTACTGCTGCCACCTTCTCTGCTTATATATATTTATGTATATGTATATATATATATGCAAAACAACCACTCTGGAAGAATAGAGAAATTCCAAGCACTTTCGTGACTACTCACATTATCAAGGAACTATGATAGTTCCTTGATAATGTGAGTAGTCATGAAAGCGCTTGGAATTTCTCTATTCTTTCAGAGTGGTTGTTTTGCATATTTTGAAATCACCTGTTTACTGTGATCTTATTGCATATATATATATATATATATATATATATATATATATATATATATATATATATATATATATATATATCCCCTTTCTGGCTAGCTTGTTCACGCTGTGTGCTACATCACAGTTTGTCGTTAGCCAACATCTCTTAATTCTATTTGATCTTTTCTCTTTAGTCACTCTGTACTTTGTATATTTGTAACAATGTGGCAACAAGTGCCAACTAGGCCTCAACGAACTGGCACTTTGAAATTTTGTTGTATAATTTCAGGCTTTCTCTCGCCTTTACTTTATTTATTTTTGCTAATACTTTGGTTATCACTTGTAGGGTTGTTCACTGACGTTGTCACTAACACTGGTTGCTTCCAGCTGCTAAAACACGCCCTAAAAGCACTAAGATTCTCGGAGCCTGGCGCTTGTGACCCACTGCACTGTGTGTGTGTGTGTGTGTGTGTGTGTGTGTGTGTGCGCACTCACCTAGTTGAGATTGCAGGGGTCGAGTCCAAGCTCCTGTGTGTGTGTGTGTGCGTGTGTGTTTGTGTGTGTGTGCGTGTGTATGTGTATGAGTGTGTGTGTGTGTGTGTGTGTGTGTGAGTGTGAGTGTGTGTGTGTGTGTGTGTGTGTGTGTGTGTGTGTGTGTGTGTGTGTGTGTGCGTGTGACTCAACAATCAATATTTGCACCAATAACTCACTACAGTTGTGACCGGGTGTGGAAGTGTGAATTGCTCATTACTCTAAAATTTGTTCATGATTATAGCCATGTATAAACGCAAGTAACCATTCTTACAGTATTCATTACCTTTGTAACTTGTGAGTTCATTACCTTGTACCTAGTTCAGCCATCAAAACTTTGGGGCCCAGTCCCTGGACCCATTGTGTACCTCTATAATCTGTTAATACCTTTGTAACTTGTCATGATTGTGACTAGACCTACCTGGAGTTCATTACATTTGTAAATTGTGAATTCATTACCTCTGTAGCTTGCTCAGCCATCAAAACTTTGAGGCCCAGTCCCTGGACCCATTATGTACCTCTGTAATCTTTTGACTACCGCCCACAGGATGGGTATGGGGTGCATAATAAACATATTAAACTAACCTGACACCAACCATAAAAAAATTATGAACGTCGGAACCGAGCGGTGGTGAAGGACTGGACACTTGTACATATACACTGAACATAAATCATCCCATAAACCTGAGGACTCAATGCGTATTATCTATTCGGCGCAAGAGGTGATAGAAATTATCTTCCGACTAATTCATCAGATGTGCGGTAATATAAAAAACAAGTATACATGAAGCAAGATTGCATTTGCTTGCTTTTAATACAAATAATAATGAAAAACACTATGTACTGTCGGCTGCAGTTAAAAATTACTCTTCACAAAGTCAGGCAAATGTCTATAGATTCTAACATGGAAGTGTCAGTCTCGAATATTAATATTTTGACTGGGATGAGAAACTGCAGTAAGACTGCAAATGTTTACCTTTCAATGGAGGTGTCTTGATCCAAGAAACTGAAGCTATTCTCCTCTCCCTTGGATCGAACCTGATTGTCTCCCAGTCCCTCAGGCGCTGGATGACTCCTGTGTTTTAAGGCTCTCCGAGGAATATAATACCAAGGGCTTTTGATCCGTAGAACTGAGTTACTGTCCCCTTCCTTCGACCGAACCTGTACTTTCTATCACTGAGGCTCTTGATAATCTTTACGGAGTTATCACTTCTCCATGAATATAAAAACCAGGTCAAGAAAACCACCAGCGAGCGATGGCTTTGAATAACATGCATGTTAATAATACTAGAAATGAAATACCTTGAAAAAACTTTGTGCAATAAATGCAGTACCTTGAACAAGCTCTGTGCAGTATGTCAAGTCGTCGACTATGTTCCTTCTCCATCAAGCCATCAGGTGGTGGTGGCATGGGTGTGGTAGTGGTTGTAGTTGTGGTTGTAGTGCTGGTGCTAGGGCTGCTACTTCGTGGGGGCCGGGAGCTGTGACTGAAACCACCAGCTGTACGGATGGTTGCTCGCCTGCCAGGCCGCTGAGAGCCAGCATCTGTGTGACCATATCGGCTCAGATGAAATTTCTTCTGAACTTTAGTGACGATGCCCTGAGAGAAAAAAAGCAAATTCTTGTGGGTTTTTTTTTTTTACTAGTTCAGTCTTCAAGGTGGCGTCTTCATGCTGGTTCACAGCTCTTGTGCAAAGAATTGGTACTATCCTACCATTCTTGAATTAAATCTAGTTACATTAAAAGCCTTTGGGTGCCATATAATTACCATGAATTTAGAGCTTTCCCTGTGATGATAATAACAATAAATAATAATAATAATAATAATAATAAGTACCTGAGTCATGAAGTGGAGGAGGCAGATAATAACGATGGTCTGGAGTAAAGCTGGAAGCGTCTTGTTTATCTTACGTAGTATACCTGGAAACACCATCCTGCGTCCAGGTCACATCAACCTGCCAGTAAACAATACATTCGCTAGGTTCATTAGGTACAGCAGGAAACTAGGGAAATGTATATTCACTGTTTTAATGAACAGAAGACAAAGCATAATCTAGCCTTAGACAAGTTACCCCAAGGCGTCTTTACTGTTTATCCTCAGAAGAACCGCTCGTCACAGTTTCTTAAGAGCCTTTGTGGACGATATGGATAAGAGAGAGAGAGAGAGAGAGAGAGAGAGAGAGAGAGAGAGAGAGAGAGAGAGAGAGAGAGAGAGAGAGAGAGAGAGAGAGAGAGAGAGAGAGAGAGAGAGAGAGAAATAAGCATGAAATTGTATTAGTAGAAATTATTATTATAATCAAGGGGAAGTATTAGTTGAAATAAAAAGACAAATGAAAGATATTAACAAGTCTTCCAGTGGGCAATGAAAAATAAAAAGTTGTTACATGGTGAGAAATTCTAATTGCTCACTTACGGTAAGAATTAAGTACTAAAAACGAGTACTGGATACAAAAGATCACCTTGTTGAATGAAAGGGGCAAATTGAAGATTTGATACGTCATAAGCCCTACCTAGAGAACAAAATAAGGTGAATCTTGCTAAGGCCAAGAGTATAACAAGGTGAATAAGATCTTTCAGTAAAAAAAAAAAAAAAAAACATACCGGCGGTGACACTATTCAGATCAATTGTGGTTTCTCGATTGGAGGACTGTTGTGTGTTGACAGCTCCAGTCAAGGCAGGAGATATATCAGAGCTAGAAAAGGTAAAGATTCTTTACTGCCTAGAGAGAGCCAATAAAGCACAAACTACTGGGAATGCCTCAACATACCTGGAATATTCTCTGAAGCAAATGAGAGACTGATATCTTTTATAGCTGGAAGATAATCGAGGGCCTCAGCATAAATTAACACTTCTATAGCAACGTATTAGAGTGAGAGATATAGCAGAGTGACACACAGTGAACAGGTCCACCGTGGCCACAATATATTACCACTGTCAACATCTGTGGCCCCAGACCATTCAACCTGCTACCAGTACATGTCAAAAATACTGTTGGAACAAATGTAGAAGTTTTCAAGACGGAACTCAGCCTAGTGGGAGATCAATCAGGGTGTGAAGAATATGCGGGTCAGCAGGACCCGCATGTTATGGTTGACCAAGCAATCAGTACTGCCTGATCTCAAGCCAGGCTGCGAGAGCAGCCTGTATACCTGTCGTAGGTATATTGTACAGGTAAGAAGAAATGAGCGACTAGACTATATTCATGGGAAAGTGCTAAACACGTATGGTTTATACAGTACTAGAGGAATATGAGGGATTCACAGAAATCAGTTTTGATTTAAGCTCTAAGGGAACGATAGTAGCAATTCCTTGGAAAAAAAAAAGCCCTTAACCAGCATTAAGGACACCTACATTCATTTGCCAGCAAGGACAGCTCCCCCTCCTTCACTATTATCAAAGACCCCTCCCGTCCTTCATCAAGGACATCTACTCCTACACTATCACAAAGGACCCCTCCTGCCTTTCAACATCAAGAAACCCCCTGCTTCACCAGCATCAAGAACGTCTCTCCTCCAAGGACCCCTCTCCTCAAGCATCAAGGACTCCTTCCTTCACCAGCAAGGGCCCCTCTGCTCTACCAGCATCAAGGACCCTTACCCTTCTTTATCAGCATCAAGGGCCATTCTCCAGCAGCATCAAGGGTCATTCTCCAGCAGCATCAAGGACCATTCTCCAGCAGCATTAAGGGCTATTCTCCATCAGCATCAAGTGCCCCTTTACTAGTATCAAAGACCCCTCTCTAATTCACTAGCATCAAGAACTCCCCTCCTTAGCGTCAATGAACTTTTTCCTTTATAAGCATCAAGAACCATTCCCCTCCTTCAACATTAAAGACTCCACTCATTCAGCAGAATCAAGGACCCTCCTTTACCAGCATCAAGAACCCCTCTTCTGCATGATCACTAAGGTTCCCCCCCCTCCACCAGCATTATGGACCCCTCTCATTCACCAGCACCAAGGATCCCTCCCTCCATGCATCAAGGATCCTCCTTCAGGATCAAGAACCTCTTTCATTCACCAGCATCATGGACACCTTCCTCACTGTATCAAGGACCCTCTTCAGCATCAAAAACCCCTTCCTCCACCAAGTAACCCAACTCGACTTATCCAAGCTGACCAAACTAGACCTCTCCTAGCAACCTAACTCGACATATCCTAGCTAACCCAGCTCGATCTATCCTAGCAAACCCTACTAGGTTAGGTTAGGTAAGGTTTCTTAGGAAATAGGATAAGTGTTTCCTAACGTGGGTCTTAGTCATACTGGTTGAAGCGGCTGGAGCTTTTGATCATTTGACCGAGGCCTTCCGCTGGCTTACCCCCTCCACCCCCCTTTAAAAATTAAATATTGCAATATCTTTAATGTTGTGATGGTAATAGCCATGAGGATGCTCTAAACCCTCAGAGCTGACACTATCCAGCAGCCATAAGGGTGAGATTTAAACAACAACAAGGCATAATGCAGTGACTGAAGCGATACACAAATAACCCGCATATAATCACAGTCACACGGTGTGACTTTGTAAATGGTACAAGTCGGACCGAAACGTCGTCCTAAGCTCCTCTCTGCCATGTCCGGGATGTTTATGTATGTTGGCCGCTACTAGTACTGATCATAGTCCAATATTTTTTGTTTCCATGTGAATCGCCCTTATGTATCTCTGATACATGATCCATGAGTGCCACTATGGGTGTCCCTGATACATGATCCATGAGTGCCACTATGGGTATCTGATACATGATCCATCAGTGCCACTATGGGTGTCCCTGATACATGATCCATGAGTGCCACTATGGGTATCTGATACATGATCCATCAGTGCCACTATGGGTGTCCCTGATACATGATCCATGAGTGCCACTATGGGTGTCCTTGATACATGATCCATGAGTGCCACTATGGGTATCTGACACATGATCCATCAGTGCCACTATGGGTGTCCCTGATACATGATCCATGAGTGCCACTATGGGTATCTGATACATGATCCATCAGTGCCACTATGGGTGTCCCTGATGCATGATCCATGAGTGCCACTATGGGTATCTGATACATGATCCGTGAGTGCCACTATGGGTGTCCCTGATACATGATCCATGAGTGCCACTATGGGTATCTGATACATGATCCATCAGTGCCACTATGGGTGTCCCTGATACATGATCCATCAGTGCCACTATGGGTATCTGATACATGATCCGTGAGTGCCACTATGGGTGTCCCTGATACATGATCCATGAGTGCCACCATGGATGTCTCTGATACATGATCCATGAGTGCCACTATGGGTGTCCATGATACATGATCCATGAGTGCCACTATGGGTGTCCTTGATATATGATCCATGAGTGCCACTATGGGTGTCCCTGATACATGATCCATGAGTGCCACTATGGGTGTCCCTGATACATGATCCATCAGTGCCACTATGGGTGTCCCTGATACATGATCCATCAGTGCCACTATGGGTGTCCCTGATACATGATCCATCAGTGCCACCATGGGTGTCCCTGATACATGATCCATCAGTGCCACCATGGGTGTCCCTGATACATGATCCATGAGTGCCACCATGGGTGTCCTTGATACGTGATCCATCAGTGCCACCATGGGTGTGTCTGATACATGATCCAACAGTACCACCATGGGTGTCTGATACATGATTCATCAGTGCCACTATAGGTGTCTTTGATACATGATCCATCAGTGCCACCATGGGTGTCTCTGATACAGGATCCATCAGTGCCACCATGGGTGTCTGATACATGATCCACCAGTGCCACCATTAGTGTCCCTGATACATGATCCATCAGTGCCATCATGGGTGTCCCTGATACATGATCCATCAGTGCCACCATGGGTGTCCCTGATACATGATCCATCAGTGTCACCATGGCAACTTTGAACATTATGCAGAATTTGTAAAAATCAAAGATGGCAACTACAAAAATAGCTACACTGTGCATCGTTTCTGACCCCAACTTCTGTATATCAGACGAATCAGACAAGTGAAGCTACGAGAGTATGGATAATATACCGTTCTGATTATATTTAGGTTAAGTTTCGCTCGTCAGGAGCCTGATAAAGCTCCTTGGCGAGTTACACCGTATACCTGGAGGGTGTTCCCGGAGCCGATACCTCCGCGGCCTGGTCCACGACCCAGCCTCGCGGTGAATCAAGTCCTGATAAGCCAGTAGTAAATACTGGCTGCATGCAATCCAACGTAAGAACCACAGCCTGTCCAGCTCCCTCAAAATGGATGAACACATCGACTCCAGGCTGAAGGACGAATTACCACAAACTCTTCCTCATATTCCACCATTCTTCTTTGTTTTGGACTGAAGAAGCCACTGGCTGGCGAAATGTTTCCACAAAAAAATATTCCAAAATGTTGCACAAGTCTCTCATTTTTCAACTAAATTTTTCCAAACTATTTTCAGCACAATGGTTGAAGCTCCAGTAATGAACTTCCGGCTAAAAGAGTCAGTCGTTCCCAGTTAACAACATATGATCCCATGGAACATTGTTTCTATGGTGGTGTACTGTTTACCTCCAGATCCAATGGTACCTCGAATTTCGGCCGCAATTCGTTCATGAAGGCTGTTCGAGTGCCGTTACCGAACGAATTTGTTCCCATAAGGAATAATGTAACTTAGATTAGTCCGTTTCCGACCCAAAAATACACTTACAAAAGCACTTACAAAAATACACTTACATAACTGTTCGCGTTGGAAGCTGTACGAAATTCGAGGCACCACTGAGCAAGTTGACACAATGTGTGGCAGACCAGTACTGCTGATAAATCACGGGATAAATCATTTAAGGATCTTTCATGACAGGAGAAGAAAAGAATTGAACTCAAAATGTCCAGGTGATACTGGATGGTGCAAAATGTGATCTGCATCAGCTGCCTAACACCACAAATCAAGTCGAAATTTTATTTCTTTTCATAGTATACAAACTGTTATGACAAGGACGGCAAACTACCGGTGAATGACCAAAGACGTAATATATTGTTACCGCTGTTGTCTTAATGTAGCAATCAGTATCAGATGTGGACATGAGTGGACTCGAGGTGAACACGAATAATGGTGGTGTATGTCACGTTAATGTCTGTTGGGGGAGACTAATGCGAGAGCTCTGCTGATGCTAATTTGGTGCTGTGCTGAGGTAGTTGCGCACCTCTGTTGTTGTAACAATGTTGGTAGAATTACCCACAATATGTTGGGTATGAGGACACGTGTGCAACTAGTGCGACATTTTTATTGTGGCAACGTTTCGCTCTTCAGGTGCTTTATCAAGGCGTGACAGCATGGAGAGCGAAACGTTGCCACAATAAAAATGTCGCACATTAGTTGCATATGTGCCCCTTTTACCTAACACGCCAATTATTATTACGATCAAACACTAAGCACTAAACCCACAAGGGTCATGCAGCGTACACGTCTGTTGTTTCCCAGCACACCTGGGCTAAAACAACTGCACAAAAGATAATGATGCCGGTGACGCGCACTTATCACACGTCCCAAGTAACATTAAATATTTGTAGATGAATGGTTCAGAGAACCGACATGTTGATAAATTAGACACATGTGCAACTCTTGGATATCTTTATTAAGGAAACGTTTCGCCACACAGTGGCTTCATCAGTCCATACGGTTCTCTGAACCATTCATCTAAAAACCTGTCAGACACTGCAACTTCTTGGGATCTTAATACTTAGGAATTCTTCGCTTGCCTAATTCTTGGGCACGACCTACTTCCTTGCCTAATTCTTGGGCACGACCTACTTCCTTGCCTAATTCTTGGGCACGACCTACTTCCACATTGAACAAATGTGACACCACCTATGACTGCTGCACCTCTCCTGCCATACGGTTTATAAGCTGCTTCTCCGCTCATATGCCGTATTCTATTCAAGATTGATGGACTGAACACATCGACTCAAGGTTGAGGGACTGATTACCTCATTCTCCTCCTGTTCTTCAAGTTTCTCCTACGTATGGACTGATGAAGCCACTGTGTGGCGAAACGTTTCCTCAATAAAGATACCCAAGAGTTGCACATGTGTCTAATTTATCAACATTAAATATGTAACCCGCTGATTGTGAAAAACAAATGACTGTGACGAAGATAACTTAGCCGCAGCAAGACAGTGTTAATGCACGAGTAGATGGCATCTTTAATGACAATTCTCTAGTGGATAGGCTTCAAACCTGATAAAAACTTACAATTTTAGCGCATCCCAAAGGTGATGAATAAGATGCGCGAAACACCTGGGTATCTTCATTATGAAGACGTTTCGCCAACCAATGGGTTTAACAGTTCAATACAGAGGTTACAGAGGCTACGATGCGCATCCTGTGATTATAATAACGTTAATAGCAATGGTAATACTAAAAGAAAAATAATTTTTATAGTAACTAGAATCAACGAGGTAAAATTTACCTGTACCTAGAGAAAATTTTAGATCTGTGGGTGGTACAAGGAAGCAGCCAGGTGTGTTGTAGATCCGTGTGACACGAGGAAGCAGCCAGGTGTGTTGTAGATCCGTGTGACACGAGGAAGCAGCCAGGTGTGTTGTAGATCCGTGTGACACGAGGAAGCAGCCAGGTGTGTTGTAGATCCGTGGGTGACACGAGGAAGCAGCCAAGTGTGTTGTAGATCCGTGTGACACGAGGAAGCAGCCAGGTGTGTTGTAGATCCGTGGGTGACACGAGGAAGCAGCCAAGTGTGTTGTAGATCCGTGTGACACGAGGAAGCAGCCAGGTGTGTTGTAAATTAATGTTTAGGTCGTTACGTCACTCCTAGGTTTGTTTTTGTAACTAATGTGAATGTCTAGCTGTTCCCTTGTCTCATACACTCGCTCGTCAATGTTTGTATACGACTGCGTAATGCAGCAAAACACAACACGATATTAAAAAACGGAGCCCTAACGCTCCTATGACCAGTGTTCCAGGTCGACTGAGACTTGGCAGGGAACACACATACACACACACAGACACACACACACACGGACGGACGAGACACACGCACACAGGTGTCCGCCTTCCCTTGACCCTCTAACGGTGTCTGGGATGTAACTGACCTGTTCAGCCACTCTGCTCTCATTCTCCGTCGTCTCCTGTTGTACCCACAGTTATTGCCTGTTGCATGTTCCTCGTGCATGAGGGCCATTCAACTTTTCAGAGCCGGGATGCCTGAGCAACGCACGGTGATAATACATCAGCGAGGCCGGAGTGGAACGACCATATCCCACATACACAACGAACATATCAAGCCTCCACACTCTGTCGTCTTGGTTTTAGCTCCCGCGAAGCTTTTCTCAACGTTAAGTAAGTTTATTTAGGTACAAGTACACATAAATACAGTTACACAAATTATCATACATAGCAACATGTATAAATTACGTAGGATACTCCAAAAAAAAAAAGTCAGACAAAGTGACTTATTTCCATTGAGTCATTTACATTTCTTGTTTTATAAAGTAAAGAAGAACAATTTAGTAATGAAACTAGACAACTTTTCCACCTTCCCTGGTGGGTTTAGCGCTTAGTTTTGATTATAATAACAATTCACCCATTACAATTTGACATATTCTTTACCACCAATATTATTTTTACGTCTTGGGAGACATAAAATTGCGCCAAAATTGACCAATTACTCCGATATGGTAAACATGAGGAAATTAAAACTTCATCAGAGTATAAAACAAATTCTGGCCACAAAATAGAGCGAAAAACCAACGTCAAAGACCTGGGAGTGATCATGTCGGAGGATCTCACCTTCAAGGACCATAACATTGTATCAATCGCATCTGCTAGAAAAATGACAGGATGGATAATGAGAACCTTCAAAACTAGGGAGGCCAAGCCCATGATGACACTCTTCAGGTCACTTGTTCTATCTAGGCTGGAATATTGCTGCACACTAACAGCACCTTTCAAGGCAGGTGAAATTGCTGTACAGAGAACCTTCACGGCGCACATAACGGAGATAAAACACCTCAATTACTGGGAGCGCTTGAAGTTCATGAACCTGTACTCCCTGGAACGCAGGCGGGAGAGATACATGATTATATACACCTGGAAAATCCTAGAGGGACTAGTACCGAACTTGCACACGAAAATCACTCACTACGAAAGCAAAAGACTCGGCAGACGGTGCAACATCCCCCCAATGAAAAGCAGGGGTGTCATTAGCACTTTAAGAGACAACACAATAAGTGTCAGGGACCCGAGACTGTTCAACTGCCTCCCAGCATACATAAGGGGGATTACCAATAGACCCCTGGCTGTCTTCAAGCAGGCACTGGACAAGCACCCAAAGTCGGTACCTGACCAGCCGGACTGTGGCTCGTACGTTGGATTGCGTGCAGCCAGCAGTAACAGCCTGGTTGATCAGGCTCTGATCCACCATGAGGCCTAGTCACAGACCGGGCCGTGGGGGTGTTGAGCCCCGGAACTCTCTCTGGGTAAACTCCAGGTAAATGTGGCTATAAGGTATAATGTTACGTCACAGGTCCCTGAGGGAGTAGCGCGTCACAAAGAACAATAACCTCAGTAGACAGTATTATAGGAGGCCACAGCAGCGCTGTCTACCACCTGGCACGCCTCTTCCACATACCTGTGTTTACACCTCTTGTTTGCTTTCACTGCATATAATTCCAGAAAGAATTATATGCTTCAATTTCGCACACGCGGAAGAGGATTTTAAAGAGTAAATATAAACTACTATGGCAGGTTATGTACACTGACAGGTGTGTATACATGGACGTACATATCTCAGTGCAACAAGATTTGCTCTAATCCCAGTTGTTGAGATTAAAGTCTTTCTTAGGTTATTCTCTAGTTTGACTGCGGTTATAGTGGCTTCCCTACATTAGACTGACCTTCATTCTGGTTGGCAGCAATATCCACAAAGGCGCGTAAGTCTTATTATCATGTGAATGAATGGACTGAAGTCATCGACTCAAGGCTGAGGGACTGATTACCTCAAATTCCTCCCCATCTTCCACCTTTCTCTTCACTGGACTGAAGAAGCCAATGTGTGGCGAAACGTTTCCAGAATGAAGATACCCAAATGTTGCGGAACAGAAACGTAACAAAGGTTCAACACTCCGGTCTCCTGGTCTCGTCTTTCTGCTCCAGCAAAACTTTTGATGTCAGGTATATGTCATAAATTTCTAACGACACTCGGTATACTTTCTATTTTACCATTTTCTTGTTTTAATATATCTTAATCTTGGGTTGTCGCCTTTCCAGCTCTGGAGATAATGTGTGAGAGTGAGTCGCAGGTCAACCATCGTAGAAATAATTTACAAATACAGTCCTACGTCTGACTCTTATATAGTACTGTATAAACAATGTATCCTTGAGATTATCAGGTAATACAATGTGTGTTTATAGTAACTTCTCGAAAAAAAAAACGAGAAACACTAAAAGTGGCATCTAGAGTGAAAACTGAAGTTTAAGAGAACCTACAAAATTTTAATTATCCATGTTATGCCAGCAGCCTTCCCCGTGAATATAATAATAATAATAATAATAATAATAATAATAATAATAATAATAATAATAATAATGTTAAGTATGTAAGGTATTTTATACCATTTTAATGTTCAATAATAATAATAATAATAATAATAATAATAATAATAATAATAATAATAATAATAATAATAATAATAATAATAATCTGAAAAAGTAAACACAAGTGTGTGAGGATGTGGGATATTTTCCAGTTTGTATGTGCACTCACCTATTTGTGGTTGCAGGGGTCGATTCACAGCTCCTGGACCCGCCTCTTCGCTCTGTGTGTGTGTGTGTGTGTGTGTGTGTCTACAGGTAAGGTGAAGGCCAGGTAAGGACTGGTAGGTGAAACTGGTTCCCGTTACTTGTTGCAGAGGTGACAAGGTTCCTGCTGCAGTGGTGCCACATCTACACCTCACACAGTCGTCCACGCCAACCTTATAAACACACACACTGTACTGACAGATATTTCTATAAAAAAACACAACGAAACAAAATAATATAGCCTATAAATGCTTAAGAACAGTCAGGAAAGCTTTTCTTACATTTTTATGAACCAAGATGTCAGATTAACAGGTTATTTTACTTCAAATATATGATTGAAATGACGTGGCTATATTGAAGATTAAGGATATATTAAGGATATATTAAGGATATATTAAGAACGAAGGAGGATTAAAAAAAAAGTGACTCTCATATAAGAGAATCGGTAAGTGTTTGTGGTATCTGATCCAGAGATGTGGGATCTTATCCTTCTGCTCGCATCTATAAATACTTCCACTCTCATGCGCTCCCCTCCTCCTCTCTTATCCTTTCTCTTCTCTCGTTCCTCCCTCCCTCTCCTTACCGTCTTTCTTTCTTCTTCTATCCCTCCCTTCTTCCCTTATCCTTGCTGTCTCTGCTACGTACTCTTACTGTGTCAGTCTGGTTATTAAAACTAATGTACGTCTTCAAAATCATTAAAATTATCTAAAAAGACCACCAAATCTATTTATTCAGGTTAATAAATCTACTCCCATCAATCAAATCTTCTATTTCTGATGAATCTATTATATCTGACAAACAAATTTACTACATCAAACAAATCTACTGCATAAGACAAACAAATCTACTACATCAACCTACGAAATCCATTTCGTCAATCAAAACTACTACATCAACCAAATCTACCTCGTCAGACAACCAAATCTACCTCGTCAGACAACCAAATCTACCTCGTCAGACAACCAAATCTACCTCGTCAGACAACCAAATCTACCTCGTCAGACAACCAAATCTACCTCGTCAGACAACCAAATCTACCTCGTCAGACAACCAAATCTACCTCGTCAGACAACCAAATCTACCTCGTCAGACAAC
>NC_091320.1:23439729-23442229 GCF_038502225.1 Cherax quadricarinatus | reverse complement strand
GTTAGGTTAGGTTAGGTTAGGTTAGGTTAGGTTAGGTTAGGTTAGGTTAGGTTAGGTTAGGTTAGGTTAGGTTAGGTTAGGTTAGGTTAGGTTAGGTTAGGTTAGGTTAGGTTAGGTTAGGTTAGGTTAGGTTAGGTTAGGTTAGGTTAGGTTAGGTTAGGTTAGGTTAGGTTAGGTTAGGTTAGGTTAGGTTAGGTTAGGTTAGGTTAGGTTAGGTTAGGTTAGGTTAGGTTAGGTTAGGTTAGGTTAGGTTAGGTTAGGTTAGGTTAGGTTAGGTTAGGTTAGGTTAGGTTAGGTTAGGTTAGGTTAGGTTAGGTTAGGTTAGGTTAGGTTAGGTTAGGTTAGGTTAGGTTAGGTTAGGTTAGGTTAGGTTAGGTTAGGTTAGGTTAGGTTAGGTTAGGTTAGGTTAGGTTAGGTTAGGTTAGGTTAGGTTAGGTTAGGTTAGGTTAGGTTAGGTTAGGTTAGGTTAGGTTAGGTTAGGTTAGGTTAGGTTAGGTTAGGTTAGGTTAGGTTAGGTTAGGTTAGGTTAGGTTAGGTTAGGTTAGGTTAGGTTAGGTTAGGTTAGGTTAGGTTAGGTTAGGTTAGGTTAGGTTAGGTTAGGTTAGGTTAGGTTAGGTTAGGTTAGGTTAGGTTAGGTTAGGTTAGGTTAGGTTAGGTTAGGTTAGGTTAGGTTAGGTTAGGTTAGGTTAGGTTAGGTTAGGTTAGGTTAGGTTAGGTTAGGTTAGGTTAGGTTAGGTTAGGTTAGGTTAGGTTAGGTTAGGTTAGGTTAGGTTAGGTTAGGTTAGGTTAGGTTAGGTTAGGTTAGGTTAGGTTAGGTTAGGTTAGGTTAGGTTAGGTTAGGTTAGGTTAGGTTAGGTTAGGTTAGGTTAGGTTAGGTTAGGTTAGGTTAGGTTAGGTTAGGTTAGGTTAGGTTAGGTTAGGTTAGGTTAGGTTAGGTTAGGTTAGGTTAGGTTAGGTTAGGTTAGGTTAGGTTAGGTTAGGTTAGGTTAGGTTAGGTTAGGTTAGGTTAGGTTAGGTTAGGTTAGGTTAGGTTAGGTTAGGTTAGGTTAGGTTAGGTTAGGTTAGGTTAGGTTAGGTTAGGTTAGGTTAGGTTAGGTTAGGTTAGGTTAGGTTAGGTTAGGTTAGGTTAGGTTAGGTTAGGTTAGGTTAGGTTAGGTTAGGTTAGGTTAGGTTAGGTTAGGTTAGGTTAGGTTAGGTTAGGTTAGGTTAGGTTAGGTTAGGTTAGGTTAGGTTAGGTTAGGTTAGGTTAGGTTAGGTTAGGTTAGGTTAGGTTAGGTTAGGTTAGGTTAGGTTAGGTTAGGTTAGGTTAGGTTAGGTTAGGTTAGGTTAGGTTAGGTTAGGTTAGGTTAGGTTAGGTTAGGTTAGGTTAGGTTAGGTTAGGTTAGGTTAGGTTAGGTTAGGTTAGGTTAGGTTAGGTTAGGTTAGGTTAGGTTAGGTTAGGTTAGGTTAGGTTAGGTTAGGTTAGGTTAGGTTAGGTTAGGTTAGGTTAGGTTAGGTTAGGTTAGGTTAGGTTAGGTTAGGTTAGGTTAGGTTAGGTTAGGTTAGGTTAGGTTAGGTTAGGTTAGGTTAGGTTAGGTTAGGTTAGGTTAGGTTAGGTTAGGTTAGGTTAGGTTAGGTTAGGTTAGGTTAGGTTAGGTTAGGTTAGGTTAGGTTAGGTTAGGTTAGGTTAGGTTAGGTTAGGTTAGGTTAGGTTAGGTTAGGTTAGGTTAGGTTAGGTTAGGTTAGGTTAGGTTAGGTTAGGTTAGGTTAGGTTAGGTTAGGTTAGGTTAGGTTAGGTTAGGTTAGGTTAGGTTAGGTTAGGTTAGGTTAGGTTAGGTTAGGTTAGGTTAGGTTAGGTTAGGTTAGGTTAGGTTAGGTTAGGTTAGGTTAGGTTAGGTTAGGTTAGGTTAGGTTAGGTTAGGTTAGGTTAGGTTAGGTTAGGTTAGGTTAGGTTAGGTTAGGTTAGGTTAGGTTAGGTTAGGTTAGGTTAGGTTAGGTTAGGTTAGGTTAGGTTAGGTTAGGTTAGGTTAGGTTAGGTTAGGTTAGGTTAGGTTAGGTTAGGTTAGGTTAGGTTAGGTTAGGTTAGGTTAGGTTAGGTTAGGTTAGGTTAGGTTAGGTTAGGTTAGGTTAGGTTAGGTTAGGTTAGGTTAGGTTAGGTTAGGTTAGGTTAGGTTAGGTTAGGTTAGGTTAGGTTAGGTTAGGTTAGGTTAGGTTAGGTTAGGTTAGGTTAGGTTAGGTTAGGTTAGGTTAGGTTAGGTTAGGTTAGGTTAGGTTAGGTTAGGTTAGGTTAGGTTAGGTTAGGTTAGGTTAGGTTAGGTTAGGTTAGGTTAGGTTAGGTTAGGTTAGGTTAGGTTAGGTTAGGTTAGGTTAGGTTAGGTTAGGTTAGGTTAGGTTAGGTTAGGTTAGGTTAGGTTAGGTTAGGTTAGGTTAGGTTAGGTTAGGTTAGGTTAGGTTAGGTTAGGTTAGGTTAGGTTAGGTTAGGTTAGGTTAGGTTAGGTTAGGTTAGGTTAGGTTAGGTTAG
>NC_091320.1:23422229-23434729 GCF_038502225.1 Cherax quadricarinatus | reverse complement strand
GAGGGTTAATCACGAGTCCAATGATCCTCAACCTTCCTACACATGTGGGTCACATTCGTTGGTCACATGTATGATAAGGGTCGCACGGTTTTGTTGACACAGTGCAGTGTGGAACCTACAGGAAAGCGAATTCATAATTTCATGTGAGGGCAGCATCCATTTCCTGGAAGAGCCACATGTGGCCCGCGGGCCGCAGGTTTGGGATCCCTGATCTAATCTATCCTAAGAAAACCAAACAATGAGGAAATGTTTTTGTGCAAAGCGTTGGATACCAAGTTCGTCCTAGTATCTATTTTAAACCCAACTGATCAATCAGTCAGTAAGTTAGTTTAATATTTCTATTCTAGTTTAATATTTCTCTTTAAATGGCTTGTGCTCTCTATTCTGGAATACTGCTGTACACTAACGGCCCCCTTCGAGGCTGGCGACATTGCAGACCTGGAGAGTGTACAAAGAACTTTCACGGCACACATAAGTGCAATAAGACACCTAAACTACTGGAAACGATTGAAGGTCCTTGATCTGTATTCCCTCGAACGCAGGCGAGAGAGATACATGATAATATACACTTGGAAGGTCCTGGAGGGATTGGTACCAAACCTGCACACGAAAATCACTCCAAATGAAAGCAAAAGACTCGCCAGGAGATGCAACATTCCCCCGATGAAAAGCAGGGGTGCCACGAGTACACTGAGAGACAACACAATAAGTGTCCGGGGCCCAAGACTGTTCAATTGCCTCCCAGCATACATAAGGGGGATTACCAATAGACCCCTGGCTGTCTTCAAGAAGGCACTGGACAGGCACCGAAAGTCAGTACCTGACCAACCGGGCTGTGGTTCGTACGTCAGCTTGCGTGCGGCCAGCAGTAACAGCCTGGTTGATCAAACCCTGCTCCTCCATGAGGCCTGGTCTCAGACCGAGCCGCGGGGGCGTTGACCCCCGGAAACCTCTCCAGGTAAACCTCATACCCACCCTGTGGACGGTAGTCATAAGATTACAGAGGTACATAATGGGTCCAGGAATAACAAAAAAAGGCACAATACCGTGACTGGAACAATACACAAATAACCCGCACATAGAAGAGAGGACCTTACGACGACGTTTCGGTCCGACTTGGACCATTTACAGTCACACTTTGTAAATGATCCAGTGTGACTTTGTAAATGGTCCAAGTCGGACCGAAACGTCTTTGTAAGCTCCTCTCTTCTATGTGCGGGTTATTTGTGTAATGCGTCCAGGAACTGGACCACAAAGTTCTGAGAACTGAACAAGTTACAAAGGAAGTGAACTATATACATGTTTATATCCGGTTACAATCGTAATGAATTTATTACACAAACTTGAATTAAGTCACAAATATCTTACATTGTAGCTTATATATGGTTTTGAATTATTTATGTTACCTAATGTTTCAGAAGGGTATGTTTGATAATATAAACAAGTTAAAGGTACTTTACATATATGTTAAACTATGTACGATAACTATAATTATGTGTACCTGTACTTAAATAAGCTTACTTAAGTGGCTGTGTATTATTTATAATAGGCAAAGTCTGGGTATTTTTCAGAAAAAGATTGGTAATATACCACTGGATATTGACCTAATTTCGTTGTTATCTCTTAAAGTTGGATATGAACAACGAATGTATCAGACAGAAAGAGCACGTTAAACCATAGAAAACGGGTACTTCTGTTTACAAGCACAGAAAACGGCTGCGTTACCGTTAGTTATCACGCAGGGTGAGGTTCTGGGGCTCCACCAGGCTCAGTTGCGTGTCAGGCTTCACTGTTCTAGCAACTTCGGCCGCTCACTATATACCGGCCATACTATAATATATGTACATATATTTTTTTTTAATCACAATCGCCGTTTTCCACGGAGGTACGGTGACCTTCCCCCCCTCCCCCAAAGAAAAAGAAGAAACACATAGTCCGTCATTCCTTCAGTCGCTGTCTTGTCAGCAGCAACTGACAGCATAAAAGGATAATTAGTATCGGGAAAAAATGCTAAAAAAATTACTGACGAAGAATTTTTATGGATTCTTGGATAAACAAATCACTACATAGTAAGTGAATGAGTTTGCTTACGAATGATAAAAAGAACATGACAGGAAAGACGTGAGGTGGTGAGAGGAGAATGTTCCCCCGGGTGCCCAGGTTCCCCAGGAGGGTCGTCTTCACCTGTGTGTACGTCTACTGCCTCTTGATGATCCACCGCCTCACTGACACCAACCAGGTAACATTCCCTAACTCAGTTAATTCCTTCAACTAAACCTGATTATCTTCCATTACAAGTGCTGTAAACCCGGAAAGATTTTTAAATAATTCAATAATAATAATAACTAGTAAAACATAATAATAATAAATAAAATATCAACAGCAACAACAATAATAATAATAATGATGATAATATTGCTAGTCAACACATTTTCTGGTAAATATTACGGTGATTTTTAGGATAAATTTGTGGTAGTGATTCAGAATGTCATCGGTTTTGCATGACTGGCTCTGGTCTTTGATAACTTTGGTATCCCACTGAAAAACTTAAAAGATGTGACAAATATACTGATCAGGCGGAGCTAACTTACAAATCGCATTTAAATTATTTTTTAGATCATGCAAAAGTCGAATAATGTAATATATACAAGCACTTTATTCTATATAATAACTGATTAACATTAAGATAATTCAGATACCACTAATTACTATACCTGGAGGTTATTCCGGGGATCAACGCCCCCGCGGCCCGGTCCATGACCAGGCCTCCCGATGGATCAGGCCCTGATCAACTAGGCTGTTACTGTTGGCCGCACGCAGTCCAACGTACGAGCCACAGCCCGGCTGATCCGGCACTGACTTTAGGTATCTGTCCAGCTCTCTCTTGAAGGCAGCCAGGGGTTTATTGGCAATTCCCCTAATGCTTGATGGGAGGCTGTTGAACAGTTTTGGGCCCCGGACACTTATGGTGTTTTCTCTTAGTGTACCAATGGCGCCCCTACTTTTTATTGGCGGCATTTTGCATCGCCTGCCCAGTCTTTTACTTTCGTAGGGAGTGATTTCTGTGTGCAGATTTGGGACCATTCCTTCCAAGATTTTCCAAGTGTAGATTATGATATATCTCTCCCTCCTGCGTTCCAACGAGTACAAGTCAAGTGCTTCCAAGCGTTCCCAGTAGTTAAGGTGCTTGACAGAACTTATACGTGCAGTAAAGGATCTCTGTACACTCTCTAGATCTGCGATTTCACCTGCTTTGAATGGAGATGTTAATGTACAGCAGTATTCCAGCCTAGAGAGAACAAGTGATTTGAAAAGGATCATCATGGCCTTGGCATCTCTCGTTTTGAAAGTTCTCATTATCCATCCTATCATTTTCTTTGCACGTGCGATCGTGGCACTGTTGTGATCCTTGAAAGTGAGATCCTCAGACATTACTACTCCCAGGTCCCTTACATTATTTTTCCGCTCTATTGTATGGCCGGAGTCAGTAGTATACTCTGTTCTAGTTATTATCTCCTCCAGTTTTCCATAACGGAGTAGTTGGAATTTGTCCTCATTGAACATCATATTGTTTACCGTTGCCCACTGGAAAACTTAGTTTATATCTTCTTGGAGGTTAACCGCGTCCTCAGCAGATGACAGCCTCATGCAGATCCTAGTATCATCCGCAAAGGATGATACGGTGCTGTGGTGTATATCTCTGTTTATGTCTGATATGAGGATAAGGAATAAGATGGGGGCGAGTACTATATGTGATAACGTTGTAAGATTTTCTTCTATGTTGATCATCATCACAGTTTTGTTGAACAACTGGAAGAGATGAATATTGGTCACCATCGTACAATAAGACACATTTCAAGCTTCTAATGGAACTGTGTATAAACAGCAGTCAATCTCCTGGTCTATGTTCAAGTCTCGTCCGAAGAAATAATCCCAGGATGTTACTGTTCTTTACTGTTACAAGTTCTTTATCTTGGCTTAAATAAGGAAGGAGTTCAACCTCTCTTGTCCGATAAACTGTTATTTTTAACTTCTTGTTGTAGACACTTTTCTTTTAGTCTGGAAGATAAAAGTTCAGATACTTGCTTTGACAGACTGAGGTCAGGAATCAGATTATTGAGTTCTTCTTGGAAGAACTGTTATGGTGTTGAAATGCTTACTTAATATTCACTTCCACTACTATCGCCTGTGTTACATCCTAAACTCTGAGTTTCTTCAACATCTGACAATGGAAGGTCAGGCAGTGTTGTAAACACTGGTATGGTAACGTCTTCACTGTGTGGCACAGTGATCCTTGCTGACTCCTAACCAGGATATTCCCACTTGACTTTCTTGTATCCACTGAAACCTTTCACATTCAACATATAGAAATAATCGCAGTAATGGTTTTATGCTTCTCTCCACACCATAGACTCACCTAAGTTTAAACTTTTCACTTTACCTATTTCTCCACTGTCGTAAGCATTCTACACTGGACAGATACTTAAGTCGGTGCCGAATCAGCCGGGCTGTGGTTCGTACGGTGGACTACGTGTTGCCAGCAGTAACAACCTGATTGATCAACCCCTGATCCACCAGGAGGCCTGGTCGTGGACCGGGCCGCGGGGGCGTTGACCCCCGGAATACCCTCCAGGTAGACAGGTTTTACAAATCATACTGGGAGCCCAAGACTTGTCTTGTTCTCCAAGCGTCACTCCACAATAAACAAGATAACATTATTGTACAATATCTGTGATATTTTATCTTTGTTACTGCAAACAGTATTCGTCTCAAATATAACAAAATGTATTGGGATTGTTTAATCAGACTCTTCGTGAAGAACTTATGTTTATCTGGTCGTTGTTGATACAACTTTGCTTAAATATTAAGTCATAAATGAAGTTCTAATCTTTGTTAAAGCTGTGTGTATATACACAAATTGTTACTACATATACGTATGTAAGTGTTATGGTGTGAAGGTAGGTAAGTAATGTCTCATAAACTAGAGTCTGGAATACCCTACCTGAAGGAGGGTATTCCAGGGATCAACGCCCCAGCGGCCCGGTCCTTGACCAGGCCATGACTGGGCCATGACTGGTCCATGGACCGAGCCGTGACCGGACCATGACCGGTCACGACTCAATTATCTTTGGCAATATATTTTTTATTGTTGACCAGTGTAATAATAATAATGATAATACAATAATAATAATAATAATAATAATAATAATAATAATAATAATAATAATAATAATAATAATAATAATAATAATCCAAGCCCTTTCTTCAGAGTGTAGTCACTGTACTTCCCACCTCCAGGTCTCAACTCCGGTTAACTGGTTTTCCTAAATTCCTACATAAATGCTACCGTGCTCCCACTCCAACAGCACTTCAAACCGTTATAACCACTTGTTTCCACTTACTCCCATCTACTACGCTGACACTCTCCTGCTGGTTGGCAGGAGTGTGAGATAGCGCCTCCCACGCCTGACTTTTCCCTTCTGCAGGCTACACAGCAGCAGAAGGCCGCCCTCAGGGAAGACATCCTCGGTCGAGCGGGCGTGGTGCGGGCGGGGTGCTCCTCCTCCCCACCCACCCTGACGAAGCTACAACAGCACGCCCGCGACGCCACCCACGTCAGCACCAACCTTGCAGCCTACTACCACAACCTGCACCTCAAAGCAGCCCTCAAGAATATTATTTACCTGCCAAAGTACAACCTCTCATGGTGCCTTGTTGCCAAGGTCAGTAAACAAGGGAGAACCGCCGTACTAGGACAGTAGGCCTGCTGGTCCAGGTAGCAGGACCAGTAGGCCTGCTGGTCCAGGTAGTAAGACCAGTTGGCCTGCTGGTCCATGCTACCCAAGTCCTTCTCAGTCCCAGTCCATCTTACATATTTATTATGCCCAGCTGTTAACGTCGATAACGTCTGCTAACACACAGGTGCAACAGTTAGGTAGCTTTATTCCGAAACGTTTCTCCTACACAGTTGGCTTCTTCAGTCGAATTCAAAGGAGGCAGCAGAAGCAGTGATATAAAGATGTAATCAGTCCATCACTCTTAAAGATGTAGTGCTGAGGTGGTCAGTCTCTCAGCCTTGAGAAGAGTGGAGACTTGTATACTGTCAAGGTGAGGAGGAGAAAATCTGCGCCTCACCTCGACAGTATATGTCTACATACTTTTGCTTCAGCTCCACATTATTCCAGACTATGAAGCAAAACTCTTCTCCAGGCTGAGGGATTGACTACCTCAGCACTACGTCTTCAAGAGTAATTGACTGATTACATCGTCTTTTCATCTCTACTGCCTCCTTTGTATTTGACTGAAGAAGCCTACTGTGTAGGCGAAACGTTTCTGAATAAAGGTACCTAACTGCTGCACCTGTGTGTTACTTATCAACTTGTCGGTATTGTATACCATCATACTTAACAATTTGTTCCAACCATCCACAACTCTATTGCCAAGCTAGTATTTTCCTATATATTTTCAGTTTAAATTTATCCAACCTGAATCTATTAAAGGTCAAAGATTGTTACGATCAGCAAAGTTCAACATTGCGTAAACAGCTACCAACAACCTGGCTGGTCAGACACTGCGACGCGAATAGCAAACGGAGCATCGAGAATCATCCACCCCTTATGTTCAACGACTTCCAACGGGTTTACCACTTAATGGAATACAAATTCAAGATTATCATATAAGGGCCTCAGTGTAGGGCAGTCAGTGTTTTCAGTTATATATATATATATATATATATATATATATATATATATATATATATATATATATATATATATATATATATATATATATATATATATATATATAATATATGTATATATATATATATATATATATATATATATATATATATATATATATATATATATATATATATATATATATATATATATATGTGTGTATGTATGTATGTTAATGTGAAGCTCTAAACCCGTTTAAGGAGTGGTGGTACAATTTTATTCACCCAGGTGTTATTAATCATAGTTGCACTCACCTAGGTGTTATTTAGTTGTACTCACCTAGGTGCTATTACGTTACAATTTGGGATAGAACTGAAGATTTATTTCATGGGGAGCGCTAAACACTTAAGTTATACACTGCCCAGGGAATGGGAGGTAATCAGATCAGACTAAAGGGAGAGTGTAGCTCCAATTCCCTGGATTACGAGCTCTTCACCGGCATAAGCTCAACCCTCTTGAAGTACCCAACTTATCGTGACCTTTGACCTCGTCTTCCAGGTGGCCTCCACCTCCTGGACCAAGGCACTGCTTGACCTCCGAGGCATCATAGGTGACGCGTACAGTGACCCGCCGCTGCAGGTGGTCCTCAGACAAGCTTTCAGGTGAGATGAGACTGTCAGTGCGGTGCTTTGTTTAGAAAACATTTCACTGACTCACGAAATCGTAATAACACGATTGTAAACAAACCAGGGAACGGGTGGGGACTGAACCCAGTGACTTACGTACTGGACTGGAGTCTTAGGACTCACTTGCCACGGGTTCAATTCCGTTAACCAAATATTAACCAAACCCGTTCCGTGGTTTGGTTAACATTTTCCTGGTTGTGTTACGAAGTGATAAGGAAGTCTAAGTGATGTAGACTCGTGTTAAAAACGAGGCAAAAAAAAAAAAAAAAAAAAAAAAAAAGGGACGTGTTGCATAATACTAGGATATAACGGAAAACAGACAGAAACGTTTTGTAATATGTCCTAGTCTTTGTTCACGTGTCTTTTTAAACTACTTTTCGGTATCAGTGACCGGGGTTTGTGCCCCGTGTGCAACACTTCGGTATCTTTATCAACGACAGGTTACGCCCGCCTAGCAGGGTTCTCTGTCATTATTATGGGGGAACGCTAAACCCGTAGGGCTTATACAGCGACTGTGATAGGGGCGGGGTGGGGGGGTGTCAAGGAACCTCCCTCGAGGGGGGGATGTAGTAGACTTCTCCAGTCGAGAAAGGTACCAAAGTCTTGCCCATGTGTCCTGCTTAACGTAACGATACCGTAGCACAGGTAAGAGTGCTCTCTCCTCTCTAAGTCGTCTTCTTTTCAATATATTCTCGTCCCAAGCTAATCTTTCTTGCTCTGTACTCTACTTTAGCAATTTTTTTTCTTCTCCCGGTCCTCCAATTAGACCATTCAATTTTGTGCGAGTTGCCATTCGTTTATTTCTGGCCAGTGGGTGACTGCGCAGCCCCAGGGAACGTTCATATCTAGACGAGTCACATCATATCTAGATGAGTCACATCATATCTAGATGAGTCACATCATATCTAGATGAGTCACATCATATCTAGATGAGTCACATCATATCTAGATGAGTCACATCATATCTAGATGAGTCACATCATATCTAGATGAGTCACATCATATCTAGACGAGTCACATCATATCTAGATGAGTCACATCATGTCTAGACGAGTCACATCATATCTAGATGAGTCACATCATATCTAGATGAGTCACATCATATCTAAATGAGTCACATCGTATCTAGATGAGTGCTGTTGTGTTATCTCCAATGGAAATAAGACACTGACTTTTTTTTTTTTTGGGGGGGGGGAGGTTATCCTACATAATTTACACATTTGTTAAACTAGGTAAAAATACCACAGTGTGAGCCCTGTCATGTGCTTACACACACATCTTCCTCTGAAAATGTGTGTGTAAGCACATGAAAGCGATCAGGTTTAATTTCGTATTTTCACTGTGGTATTTTTGCATATTTGAAGTCACGCGTTTTATTGTGATTTTTTCCACGTTAAACAATGCATGATAATTGTACATATATATATACCTGTACCTAAATAAACTTACTTGGTATCATTCTTAAATTGTGTGAGCTGTGTCTGTCAACACATAAGACCTGAACAGACATTTATTTCCTGTTATTACTAAAGGGTTGTGTCCGCTTGTGTCCCGTGCAGTTTGTTTTATCCTGTGTTATTACATTCTTTCCTTCTTCTTTGATAATTACTTTAATATTCTACATAACTCCCCATACTATTGTGCCCACGAACGAGTGATAATGATCATTAACAACACTGCAACTAGTCAAGGACTCGAACCCATGCTGCTTTGGCCTGCCTTATGGTGGGCGAAAACTCTTGACGCCTAAATCCACTGGACCATACAATCCTTAAAGTGTAACGCATCCAGCGGAACTGAATGTTGTACTCGCTTCCCAAGGACACACGATGGTGTGGATGACTCTAGGCTAATTTCATTCTAGTCCCTGTTTGGTGTACTAGTACGAGCAGCATTTTGTATTATTGTGCCCACGAACGAGTGGTATTGATCAATAACAACACTACGCTAATTTTAAGGGTTGTATAGTCCAGTGGATTAAGGCGTCGAGTTTTCGCCCACCATGAGGCAGGCCAAAGCAGCATGGGTTCGAGTCCTTCGCAGTGTTGTTATAACTCCCCATGTGTAATTACATATTTGTAAATATTTGTAGTTATAAGTACAGAGCTATGATTGGGGTATCCCGTCTTCCGTATTTATTTAATCTATCACATAATATTTGTATAAATATCCAGTGGTTGTACTACCTCTTGTAAGACATTCCACTATATACAGAAACTTCTAATATCATTCTGAAGTTCTTAGTTTAAAACTTTGGCTTCTTGTTCTGCCAGATGATAGTGTTAGACAATCTTCCTTATGAATACTTTAGTGTGACTGTGCGTGATTTTTTGCTCTATCATTATGAGACCTTCTCTGTTGCAGGCCTGTGGATCCCTCGCGAGTTAATCACACCATTAACACCTCCCTTAAGTTTCTCTTCGTGAGGCACCCGTTCCAGCGCCTTGTCTCCGCCTACAGGAATAAGCTAGAGGACTCCAGCCTTCAGGAGGATGGTGCTTACTTCTATAAGAACTATGGAAGTAGCATCGTGCAGAGGTTTAGGAAGAGCAGAGAATCCGTGAAGGCGGAAAAAACTGCAGAAGTTAGAAGGAACAACACAGATGAGAAAAATAGTCTTCGGGATGTACACGAGAATAATGAGATAAAAACTAGACACAGAGTTACAAGTGATGGGAGGAAACAGGAGAATGACGGCGAAGGACGAAAGATGAATGATAATTTCTCCGAAAGAGAGAGGGAAAAGGAGGAGGATGAATATACTGAGTTCAGAAAGGAACCCACCTTCGAGGAGTACGTAGACTACCTCCTCAACACGGACGTCGACAGCTACGACGAACACTGGAAACCCATCTCGCGTCTGTGCCACGTTTGCGAGTTCAACTTCGACTACATCATCAAGTACGAGAACTTCAAGGAGGAGATCAACTACTTCGTGGAGATGTTGAAGGAGAGTGGGAGGCTGCCCACCAAGTTCCACCTTCAGTGGAAGAACCGAGGTGGGACGGACAGGGAGACAACGACCAAATACTTGAGCCAGGTGAGCCAACACAAGCGGTGGCTACTGTATGAGAAGTATTACGAAGACTTCTTGTATTTTGGCTACACGTTAGAAGATCATGTGCGACTATGATTTCTACACTGCACTGTATATACAAGTATAACTGAAAATGATATAATTGTGCTCATGTGATTAAACGTTTTATTTTTTTTAAAGTGTTTATATAGTTACCTGTTTAGGACTGTTATTCACGGGGCCTTGACACGTGACGTTTACCCTATTCAGTTTTGTTTTCAGCTCTTATTAACGTCCTGTAGGTACCCTTCGGCATATGTTACTGTGTTGACTATTAAATCACAAAAAGCAACATTAAGTCGATAATAATAATAATAATAATAATAATAATAATAATAATAATAATAACATAAAAACAATAAAATATATAAATAACCATGACGATGTTTACATGTGGCCTCGTGGCCCGGTGGCCTGGTGGCCTCGTGGCCCGGTGGCCTGGTGGCCTCGTGGCCCGGTGGCCTGGTGGCCTCGTGGCCTGGTGGCCTTGTGGCCCGGTGGCCACGTGTCCCCGTGGTTTCGTGGCCCGGTGGCCTGGTGGCCCGGTGGCCTCGTGGCCCGGTGGCCTCGTGGCCCAGTGGTTTCGTGGCCTCGTGGCCCAGTGGTTTCGTGGCCTGGTGGCCTCGTGGCCCGGTGGCCTCGTGGCCCAGTGGCCGGTGGCCTCGTGGCCCGGTGGCCTCGTGGCCCGGTGGCCTCGTGGCCCAGTGGCCTCGTGGCCCGGTGGCTTCGTGGCCCGGTGGCTTGGTGGCCTCGTGGCCCGGTGGCCTGGTGGCCCGGTGGCCTTGTGGTCTCGTGACCCGGTGGCCTCGTGGCCCGGTGGCCTCGTGGCCTGGGTTCGATTCCCGACGGGTGAAAACATTTCGACGTGTTTCCTTACACCTGTTGTCCTGTTCACCTAGCAGCAAATAGGTACCTGGGTGTTAGTCGACTGGCGTGGGTCGCATCCTGGGGGGACAAGATTGAGGACCACAATGGAAATAAGTTAGACAGTCCCGATGATGCACTGACTTTCTTGGGTTATTTTGGGTGGCTAACCCTCCGGGGTTAAAAATCTTATCTTCTAAATACTTTAGGAAGAGTAACGAGATCTTATGTACCTCATGTCTGGTCCAGAACTTGTGGCGTTATTTCTTGTGAATGTGCCAAGTCTCGTGCCTGCTACAACACTAGTGGAGTGACTTCATGTGAATCAGGCAGACCTTGTGTGTGATCCAGTCCCAGGATTCAGTACTTGTGGGTCTTAGAGACTGTATTCAAGAACTAGTTGAGTCACCTGGTGCTCATCATTCTCACCGGCTGTTTCTTATATAAACAAGAGAAGCCAAAAATGAGCACAGGAGCTGCCGGTCTTGTTCAAGTTCGTTATGTTAGTAACAACTGTTGACCTTGTGGAGAGTTTGAGGCCCAGTGAGCACCATGTGTACCCTGAAGGGTGAGGTGAATACCACGTGTACTCTGATGGGCGAGGTGAACACCACATACATCAGGATGGGCGGGGTGAGCACCACGTGCACCAAGATGGGTGCAGTTTCTCAGTGAAGGAGGAAATATTAACTTTGTGATTCTGGATATGCAAGCGCTTTAGAACGCCACTTGCAAAAGGACATTATAACAGTCACTACAAATGATCCAAAAACTGCAAAGAGCTAAAATTTCCAGCTCTCCTCTGCGCGACTCTCATCCCACGGTCATTAACAACCCTGATGCAGCAGATAACAAGGCAAAATCTGCATGTGGAAGACAGGAGGCTGAACTATATCTGGGTACCTCACATCTCCTTGGTATAAACCATCCTTTTGCATTTATATAAGATCGGATATAAAAGTGATTACGGACAGCCTCAGACCAGAAAGTGACACCTTCAAACAATGTTCAGGGCTGACACACACACACACACACACACACACACCAGCGACCAGTGAAGAGGCGGGGCCAGGAGCTTGGACTCGACCCCTGCAACCTCAACTAGGTGAGTACACACACACACACACACACACACACACGTGGGTCCGTGGGGTGAAGACGTGGGTAACAAGGCTCCGAGAACCTTAGCATTGA
>NC_091320.1:23414729-23417229 GCF_038502225.1 Cherax quadricarinatus | reverse complement strand
AATCAAGACTGACCCGAAACTGTTGTATAGCCACATCAGGAGGAAGACAACAGTCAAAGACCAGGTGATCAGATTAAGGACAGAAGGTGGGGAACTCACAAGAAATGATCAGGAGGTATGTGAGGAGCTGAACAGGAGATTTAAGGAAGTTTTTACAGTAGAGACAAGAAGGGCTGTGGGAAGACAGCACAGAAGGGAACATCAAGAGGGAATATACCAACAAGTGTTGGATGACATACGAACAACTGAGGAGGAGGTGAAGAAGCTCTTAAATGACCTTGACACCTCAAAGGCGATGGGACCGGACAACATCTCCCCATGGGTCCTTAGAGAAGGAGCAGAGATGCTGTGTGTGCCTCTAACCACAATCTTCAACACATCCCTTGAAACTGGGCAACTACCTGAGAAATGGAAGACAGCTAATGTAGTCCCCATATTTAAGAAAGGAAACAGAAACGAGGCACTAAACTACAGACCTGTGTCTCTGAGATGTATTGTGTGCAAAGTCATGGAGAAGATTATCAGGAGGAGAGTGGTCGAACACCTGGAAAGGAACAAGATTATAAATGAAAACCAGCATGGGTTCATGGAAGGCAAATCTTGTATCACAAACCTCCTGGAGTTTTATGACAAGGTAACAGAAGTAAGACACGAGAGAGAGGGTTGGGTAGATTGCGTTTTCCTAGACTGCAGGAAGGCCTTTGACACAGTTCCCCACAAGAGATTAGTGCAGAAGCTGGAGGATCAGGCACACGTAAAAGGAAGGGCACTGCCATGGATAAGGGAATACCTGACAGGGAGGCAGCAACGAGTCATGGTACGTGAAGAGGTATCACAGTGGGCGCCTGTTACGAGCGGGGTCCCACAGGGGTCAGTTCTAGGACCAGTGCTATTTTTGATATATGTGAACGACATGATGGAAGGAATAGACTCTGAAGTGTCCCTGTTCGCAGATGACGTGAAGTTGATGAGAAGAATTAAATCGGACGAGGATGAGGCAGGACTGCAAAGAGACCTGGAGAGGCTGGACATGTGGTCCAGTAACTGGCTTCTCGAATTCAATCCAGCCAAATGCAAAGTCATGAAGATTGGGGAGGGGCAAAGAAGACCGCAGACAGAGTATAGGCTAGGTGGACAAAGACTACAGACCTCACTCAGGGAGAAAGACCTTGGGGTGACCATAACACCGAGCACATCACCGGAGGCACACATCAACCAAATAACCGCTGCAGCATACGGGCGCCTGGCAAACCTGAGAATAACGTTCCGATACCTTAATAAGGAATCGTTCAAGACACTGTACACTGTGCATGTTAGGCCCATACTGGAGTATGCAGCACCAGTCTGGAACCCACACCTGGTCAAGCACGTCAAGAAGTTAGAGAAAGTACAAAGGTTTGCAACAAGGCTAGTCCCAGAGCTCAACGGAATGTCGTACGAGGAAAGGTTAAGGGAAATCGGACTGACGACACTGGAGGACAGAAGGGTCAGGGGAGACATGGTAACGACATACAAGATACTGCGGGGAATAGACAAGGTGGACAGAGATAGGATGTTCCAGAGAGGGGACACAGGGACAAGGGGTCACAACTGGAAGCTGAAGACTCAGACGAGTCACAGGGACGTTAGGAAGTATTTCTTCAGTCATAGAGTTGTCAGCAAGTGGAATAGCCTAGCAAGTGAAGTAGTGGAGGCAGGAACCATACATAGTTTTAAGAAGAGGTATGACAAAGCTCAGGAAGCAGAGAGAGAGAGGATCCAGTAGCGATCAGTGAAGAGGCGGGGCCAGGAGCTGAGTCTCGACCCCTGCAACCACAATTAGGTGAGTACACACATCAGTGTGAGGCAGATAAAACCTGCTTCAAGGGAAGCACTGTCTGATCAACACTACACGCTGCAGCACTACATGAATGGAGTGCTCAGCTGTATGACTCTTACAGGTTCAGCGCAGCATCAAGGACTTCAAACACGCTTCACTGAAGTACTAACTCTGTTGCTACCTAACTAAAGCCTTTAGAACTCTGAATATTATCCTCACCATTTACGCTGAGTTTGCTGGTGCCGGACACAACCTAGGCATTGCATCAGTGGAAATTTTGTTACTATAATCACGGGGTGATGCTAGATCCTTTGAGGTCTTACAGCTCCTAGAGACTGGGAGGGGAAACAGATTAGATGTAAAGGGAAGGGTATCTCCAACTCCTAAGATCAAGAGCTTTTCAATGGCATCAAGGCGTCCTCTGGAAAGGCAACAGAGCGTGAACAGTGAACCTGGGACAAGTGTGGCTGGTTTAAGAAGTGCGTGTGTGTGTTGTATTGCACAGGTGTTGAGCCCGTGTCTCACACTGCTCATACAGATGTTCAGCTCTCTCTCCCTTATGTATATTTGTATGTATATATATATTTTTATTTTTATTTTTTTATTATCACACTGGCCGATTCCCACCAAGGCAGGGTGGCCTTAAAAAGAAAAACTTTCACCATCATTCACTCCATCACT
>NC_091320.1:23402229-23412229 GCF_038502225.1 Cherax quadricarinatus | reverse complement strand
CCAAGTTTCAATAAAATAAGCCAACAATCAACTGCGAAAAAAATATTTACCCAAAATCATATATGGCAAGCCCTAGTCGGGTACGGGCACTGCAAGAAGCTGTTTCTGCACTACCTGCTGATACAACATTGCTAATCTAAATTTAACACGGTCATAATTACAGGAAGTGGGGAAAATTGGCACGTGCGAAAAAAATGGCATGGAATGTGAAAATTGGAGCGGCTGTGTTTGTTCGGCACCCGATTATGTGTGTGTGACCAGATGCAAAAATTTGGCGAATTTTTTGGTCGTGAACCGATTTGTTGGTGTTCGTGACCAGTGATTCCACTATATATGGAAATCTTTCCAATCTCTCCGGGATCGAACCAGGGTTCCCTCGATTGTGTGACGTAAGAGTTACTACTAAGCCGTCGAGCATATATTATTACAGCGTGTTTTGTAAATAATGATATATAAAACGACTTCATGCAGACTAACACCCGAAGTTTACCTAAAGATTCTGGGGGGCCACTACCCACCTTTGCTCGGTCCCGGACCAGGACTCCCGAGTGATGGCCTGATCCACCAGGCTGTTAGTGCTACGAAGTCCTACTCAAGTGCTTCTTAAAACCAATCCAAAGTGGTCACTATTTTTGTGACTGAACTGATGTCTGTATAAATAACTCATCACGACTGTAACCAGATACGTAAATATACCCCTGAACGGATGGGATTCGAACCCATGGCAAACTGTTTACAATCATGTTATTACGATTTCGTGAATCATGAGAAACATGTAAACAGTTTACTACCACCGTAACTTGCTTACCTATCAAAATTTTGAGGCCCTTGGATCCATTATGTTCAGCTGTAATAGCTTGACTGTCGTCCACATCATGGGTGTGGGCGACAAAATAAAAATATTAAACTAAAAGTGGCCAGGGCACTTGTCTTATCTCTCTCATCCTGTCCACCCACAAACTGAATCACTTCTCTAGCCTACCCTGTTATTCCACCTCCCTATTCTTGCCAGCGGTCTTATAGCCTACTAACCCTCCCGCCCTCTTAAAAAAAGCTATCCTCGTGGATAGTTGTATATTCTTGTTTACTCTCTTGAAACACGAGAAAGTTTTTGATACAAGAAATTCGAGTTCCTCTTCTCCTTTCTCGGATATAAACAGGTTACCTTGCCAGACACTATGACTCCTACGGATTTAGCGCTTCCCAATAATAATATCCTTCAAGAAAGACTATTTACCCCTCAGGGAAGGTTCCTTGATGTTGGTGAGGGGCTCTTGATTTAGGGAATTGGATCTGTGCTCCAGTTCCCCGAATTAAGCCTGAATGCCTTCCACATCCCCCTCCCTGGGCGCTGTATAATCCTACGTGTTTAGCGCTTCCCCCTTGATTATAATAATCCTTCAAGAAAGACTCAGTTAAGTACAGCGGGAAAGAAACTTTATAACGGAAGAATTTTGACGTATTTCCTGTATGTTATAGCTTGTCATCTTCTAAAACTTTTTACTCTTATGACTTTTGCCGTAACTCTTATTACTAACGTGGCTACTGTTGATGGCGAAGAGTTTCCCCAATGTCTTAAAAATAAAGGCAAGAGTAGTGCTACTTGATCAACAAAGGTTTTCATCAATATTTTATGGGGAAAGTATTCTTGACTGGTGGTCAACAAATTAAGATAAGATAAGATATCGTTCGGATTTTTAACCCCGGAGGGTTAACCACCCAGGATAACCCAAGAAAGTCAGTGCTTCACCGAGGACTGTCTAACTTATTTCCATTGTGGTCCTCAATCTTGTCCCCCCCGAGGATGCGACCCACACCAGTCGACTAACACCCAGGTACATGCTTGCTAGGTGAACGGGACAACAGGTGTAAGGAAACACCCCCAATATTTCCACCCTTGCCAGGAATCGAACCAAGGACACTCAGCGTGTAAAGCTAGAGCTTTGCCTACCTAATGATAATCGTATAGTCAAGAGGCTTTAAATGTAATTAACTAGCCAAACAGTCTGAGTGTGGCGATCACTCATAACAACTCACAAAAGAACAACTCGCAAACATCTAATAATACTTGTTAATTGTAAGTCATTAAGTAAGTTTATTTAGGCACAGGTACACATAGGTACATTGATCACACATAGTGTAAATTACCTAGGACAAAGTAACTTATTTCCAATGGGGTGCTTGACTTGCCACCTGTCGACAACACGAGTCATTACGGATGATTGTCACTCTTCAACACCAGTCAAGAATATTTTAATTCCTATAAAAGGGGGATTACAGCAAACTCTCAAGTGTATATATATATATATATATATATATATATATATATATATATATATATATATATATATATATATATATATATATATATATATATATACACTGAGATATACATCTCTCGGTGGATATATAAAGTGCCAGAATATCTTGTTGCCAAGTTTGTCAAGGCTGAGAACCAAAGAAAGTATAGTACTAGGGGAAGGGAACACAACTTTGTAGTACCCACAGTCGGTGGTCCTTATCATTATAATTATGGGGGAGCGCTAAACACATATGATTATACAGCGCATGTGGGGGAGTGGAAAATATTCAGGCTCATTTCAGGGAACCAGAGCACAGATCTAATTCCTTAGATCAAGAACCCCTCACCAGCGTCAAGGAACCTCCCTCGACGGTGATCAGGTTTCAAACATTTTATTGTACAGTAATAAAGGAGTGGAACAGACTGCCTGCACATGTCAAAGCCAGTCATAGCATGAACCACTTCAAGAAGAGAGCCAAAAGGTACCTTATTATTGTAGCTGCGGAAAAGGAGGAGAGTGATTTTTTTGTATAGCTAACATTCATGTACGCTTTACTGTGATCTGAACTTTTCTTTAGTGTAAATAACTCAGTTTGCTTTAAACCTAGTATATCTCCATTTATTGTATCTGTTTTTTCACATTGTTAACTTACCTGTTTTAACTTCTAAGGTTTAAATAATAAGTTATTATGAGGACCCCAATGGAAATAAGTCACCTTGTTTGACTTTTTTCGGGGTTATCCTGGGTAATCTACACATAAGCGGCTATATATGTTAATTTATGTAACTGTATTTATGTGTACCTGTACCTGAATAAACCTACTTCATTACTTACTAGATAGTATTACTTACTTAATCCGTTAAGGCAGTGGTTCCCAAACTTTTTCAGCTTGTTACCCAATTTAACATGCCACATAAAGCAAGTTACCCCTTTCACAAAATGTTGTTATTATTGATATATATGGCTAAACGTGAACGTATACAGCCTCGCATACTCTGCTAATCCTAGCAAAACCATTGAAAACGTAAGAACCACACATACATTATATATAAAATTAATAATAGATACAAATTCACAGTAACAGTGGGTAAATACTAACTATATACTGCACAGGGCAGTACACATACATACTAGCTTATGTCTGCCTCGGCTGATGCTCACAGATAAACTGACAGTGTGAAATAGAGGCAGCCTCAGGAAGTGAGTGACGCGTAATGGACAGGTCGATCTAGGCTACTGAGTGACTTTTGTCCTGAAGCATACTTGTCAAAATACTTTTGGGTTTCCACACACTTAGCTATATATTTCTTCTTTTCTAATACTGTATATTAGTTTTTGATGTTTATTGTTATTTGGTTTAACTTTATTACTTACTTATAATAGGTTTACTTTACAACTTTATATACTAAGACAAAGTTAACAATAATCCTCATACCGGGTACCGCATTGTTTTCTTGATTTTCAGAATTCATAACTTTTTTTCTGTCACCCCTCCATTACCCCCCAAAAATGGTTAAATTACCCCCAGGGGGTAATTTACCCCCAGTTTGGGAACCACTGCGTTAAGGAGATACGTGTATTCTACGATTTCAGCAGCTTACCCTTAAATGTCGTTTTTGGTTTTCTTGGTTTATAGAAGAAACTGTCACTCGTTCAATTTAAATGGGTAACTTAAATACTAGAAACATACAACAGACGGGAGACATAATAATAATAATAATAATAATAATAATAATAATAATAATAATAATAATAATAATAATAATAATAATAATAATAATAATAATAATAATAAACAGGATATATACCCTGCAATGTGCATATTGCTCAGTGAATATTCACTAAAAGTGAACTTTAATTCCTATTTTTGGAATTAAAGTATTCCTAATGGGCGATCGACACCATGCCCAGCCCTTCTAGGGTAGGGTAGGTGCCTGAGCCCGAGCCTTTAGCTCATAAGACTGTCATTTCCATTAGCCCCCTTGGGGCGGGGATGGCAGAACAGAGAGGCCTAGCTTGTGGCTAGGCCTGGGGACAGTTGGTCCCAAAGATGAGGAGGTACTTGTGCCTCCTCCCATGGGAGATTTAGGTCTCAGACACTCCCTAGAGGGAGCCAAGGCCGGGCCACCACTTGGAAAAGGCCCGGGCCGGGAGGATGCCGGCGAATCTTTAATAATAATAAATCCTAATGGGTCATCGACACCATACCCAGCCCTTCTAGGGTAGGGTAGGTGCGTGAGCCCGAGCTTACAGCTCACAAGACTGTCATTCCCATTAGCCCCCTTGGGGCGGGGATGGCAGACCAGAGAGGCCTAGCTTGTGGCTAGGCCTGGGGACAGTTGTTCCCAAAGATGAGGAGGTACTTGTGCCTCCTCCCATGGGAGATTTAGGTCTCAGATACTCCCTAAAGAGGGAGCCAAGGCCGGGCCACCACTTGGAAAAGGCCCGGGCCGGGAGAATACCGGCGAATCTTTAATAATAATAATCCTAATGGGTGGCGGAACTCTTAATGACCCTCGTGTAGTCGATAGGCTTTGTGGAACATTAAATTACCTGGATGAACCTCATAAGATACAAACCAGTAATTTGTAACAAAGATAATTATTCCTTATCAAGTGTTATTGAGACATGTAGGAATTTTGAGACATCCAAGGTCGCAAAAAAATGTCCCCCTTCGAACACCCACTAATCTCATACCTCCACAAGTCACTCTGGACCTATATTGACTTCAAATGTAACAAACACCACCAGTAATTCTGGTAAAATTATGTATATAAATTATATGGACTGTATGTTAAGCTGATTTAATTAATGAATACATATACATATTTATATATCAGAAGGGGAACTTATACTAATAACACTCACCAATTTGTCTGGAGATTACTTGATGTGTCATCCACAACCCCCTGCCTAGATATGAGGAAACTACTGGCCAGAATTTCAACATATAAAGACATTACTTATCTGGGGGATGGCTAATTCTTATCCCTTTTCCCATCTAATTTCGGAGTCCTGCCCAGTCGTTGGTTTCTCACATTCTGTAGGACTGTAACTCCGATAATTTCTGCTTCTATTTGAGAGGTTTCAAACACATCTAACCTCCAGAGCTACGAAATATTCTCCCGATTTCACTAACGTTCGTCTTACCCAGTTTAAACATGGCGTCCCTCCCAAGCGACGCTACTCCCGTCGCTGTTTCCTTTTTTTATTTCCAAATTAATTTTTACTAGCTATAATGTATTTCACTAATTTACATGCAAAAATACACTATATTTCGGGAAATATAAAATATTTTCCACAGGCTTTAGACACTCATTAACCAACCAATAATAACGACAGAAAGTTAAACTTTCATTCGAATTAATAACCCCAGGATAATCCAAGAAAGTCAAATCAGTAAGGCCTTTTTCTGTTTTCCTTTCCTTCAGTTCTCCCACAAGATTCGTCCCACAATACTCAGATAAGATTAAAAACAATCAAAACATATTTCTTTGTGAAATATGCAAAATGCAGCTGACATGTGATAAAATTTTGTTAAGCACAAAGAAAGCTAGTAGTATGTTTGTACATTTCCTTATGAGTGGTCATGAAAGCACACAGATGATGTGTGGTGTCAACGGTGATAACCTGACCTGCCAGGACATCGTCTCAGCTCACACAGATGATGTGTGGTGCCAACGGTGATAACCTGACCTGCCAGGACATCGTCTCAGCTCACACAGATGATGTGTGGTGCCAACGGTGATAACCTGACCTGCCAGGACATAGTCTCAGCTCACACAGATGATGTGTGGTGCCAACGGTGATAACCTGACCTGCCAGGACATCGTCTCAGCTCACACAGATGATGTGTGGTGTCAACGGCGATAACCTGACCTGCCAGGACATCGTCTCAGCTCACACAGATGATGTGTGGTGCCAACGGTGATAACCTGACCTGCCAGGACATCGTCTCAGCTCACACAGATGATGTGTGGTGCCAACGGTGATAACCTGACCTGCCAGGACATCGTCTCAGCTCACACAGATGATGTGTGGTGTCAACGGTGATAACCTGACCTGTCAGGACATAGTCTCAGTTCCATATCTTATAAAATTCCTTCATGTGGTGGTGCTCTGCAGCCTTGCACGTATTCAATGTAAATAAGTCACTCTGACTTTTTTGGGTTATCCCAAGTTCTCTACATATATTCTGCATGTATGACAATCTATGTATTTGTGTATACCTGAATAAACTTACTTACAGGAAAGAAAAAAAGCTCACATGAATTTCATAATTTTTTCCAGGCTTCTGGTATTTGCGTATATGTATTTTAATTCCCCTGTATTATGTACAGATTATATTAACTGCCTACACCAGTGTAACATAACTGAACCTAACTGCGTTAAATGAGAACACTCTTTAGTTACCTAGTTACCTAGTCTTAAATTACCTAGTCAGCTAGTCTTTGGTTACCTAGTCATTAGTTACCTAGTTAGCTAGTCTTTAGTTACTTAGCTAGTCTTTAGTTACCTAGTTAGCTAGTCTTTGGTTACCTAGTCATTAGTTAGTTAGCTAGTCTTTAGTTACCTAGTTAGCTAGTCTTTGGTTACCTAGTCATTAGTTAGCTAGTCTTTGGTTACCTAGTCATTAGTTACCTAGTTAGCTAGTCTTTAGTTATTTAACTAGTCTTCAGTTACCTAGTTAATTAGTCTTTAGTTACCTAGTTAGCCTTTAGTTACCTAGTCTTTAGTTACCTAGTTAGCCTTTAGTTACCTGGTCTTTAGTTACCTGGTTAGCCTTTAGTTACCTAGTCTTTAGTTACCTAGTCTTTAGTTACCTAGTTAGCCTTTAGTTACCTAGTGTGGAATATACTGTATATATTTTCCGGAAATACGGTAATTTATAGGTAAATAGATGCCCTATATTGTATTTTTAAAAGAAGTATGTTATCGAAAAAAAGTAGAGACACTCGCCATCTTGGTTTTTTAATTTGTATTAGAAACGTTGGTGAATGGGGAAGAATTTTTCGTGCTCTAGAGGTTAAAATTGTGCTGACACCTCTCAAATAGGAGGCGAAATTGGTGGATATGCATTCCTGCATAACTTGAGATATCAGGCGACTGGACAAGACAGCTCCAGGAACCTCAGATAAGCTCTCTAGATTTGTGTGTAATTCTGGCCAGCATTATTTTCATAGATTTAGTTAGAGTGAGGTTTTCTGAGTATGATACACATTAATCTCCAGTCAAATTGGTGAGTGATATTTATATTTTCCTTCTATTATGTAATTGTGTATATATATAACCATTTATTATTTTTAATATACAGTCCACAAATTTATATATTTACCAGTATTCCTGGTGTATGTATATTTCATTTATAATTAATAGGTCCAGAGCAACTTGTGGATATGACAGTGGTAGGTATCGATGGGGGACATTTTTGTGACCTTGGTGTCCCAAATTCCTACTTGTCTATGTAACTCTGATAAATAATAATTATCTTTGTTATCATTTACTGTTATGTACATAATTAGTTACATTCAGATAAATGCAATTTTCCACACCTAGTCTTTAGTTACCTAGTCTTTAGTTACCTTGATAGCCTTTAGTTACCTAGTCTTTAGTTACCTAGTTAGCCTTTAGTTACCTAGTCTTTAGTTACCTAGTTAGCCTTTAGTTACCTAGTTAGCCTTTAGCTACCTCGTCTTTAGTTACCTAGTCTTTAGTTACCTAGTTAGCTAGTTTTGAGTTACCTAGTCTTCAGTTACCTAGTTAGCTTTTAATTACCTAGTTAGCTATTCTTCAGTTATCTAGTTAGCCTTTAATTACCTAGATAGCTAGTCTTTAGTTACCTACTTAGCCTTTAGTTACCTAGTTAGCTAGTCTTTAGTTACTTAGTTAGCTAGTCTTTAGTTACCTAATTAGCTAGTCTTTAGTTACCTAGTTAGTCTTTAGTTACCTAGTTAGCTAATCTTTAGTTACATAATTACCCAGTCTTTAATTACGTAGTTAGCTAGTCTTTAGTTACATAGTTACCCAGTCTTTAATTACGTAATTAGTTAGTCTTGAGTTACATAGTTACCTAGTCTTTAGTTACCTAATTAACTAGTCTTTCCAGTATCTCAGACATTACCGGATACCGGTTACCTAGTTAGCTTTTAATTACCTAGTTAGCTATTCTTCAGTTATCTAGTTAGCCTTTAATTACCTAGATAGCTAGTCTTTAGTTACCTACTTAGCCTTTAGTTACCTAGTTAGCTAGTCTTTAGTTACCTAGTTAGCTAGTCTTTAGTTACCTAATTAGCTAGTCTTTAGTTACCTAGTTAGTCTTTAGTTACCTAGTTAGCTAATCTTTAGTTACATAATTACCCAGTCTTTAATTACCTAGTTAGCTAGTCTTTAGTTACATAATTACCCAGTCTTTAATTACGTAATTAGTTAGTCTTGAGTTACATAGTTACCTAGTCTTTAGTTACCTAATTAACTAGTCTTTCCAGTATCTCAGACATTACCGGATACACTAAGATGTATCCACATTTTTTAAAACTCAAGTAACCCAAAGAAGAAGAAACTCTATTGCTCCAAAGAAGACACATTCACCAACATTCGAACAGTCACCGTCTTTCCACGCCCTCAACATCTACACGCCCTCAAAACTATTACAAAAAAAGAAAATCTTTTTGTAAAGCCATATGTAGATAGTCCTAAATAAAAGCCTCTTGGAACCCCATTAAAAAAGATTTGAAAATTTTACACCCGTATAAAATTAATTAAATATTCTCCAACACATTCAAAATATTTATAGACCATTTTAGGGGCTCCTATTTTTTTGTCAAAGTTTCAAAAAACTTTAATTGCCTCTACGGAATTTGCAAGCACAGTATTTCCAATTGAGTGGCTGTAGGAGCCGTGAAGCCTATTTGAAATCCATTTAAAACCTCCTCTATTTTTTTAGACGATCTATCTGAAATCTTTTCTGTCATCAAAAAAAAACCTTTACACACCATTAAAGGTTTATTTTTGAAACTGATTAAAACAATTCCAAGAATGCTGAAGTTAATAACGGTGATCAAACAGTTAATGGTGTTGTGAGGTTAATAACAGTGATCAAACAGTTAGTGGTGTTGTGAGGTTAATAACAGTGATCAAACAGTTAATGGTGTTGTGAGGTTAATAACAGTGATCAAACAGTTAATGGCTTTGTGAGGTTAATAACAGTGATCAAACAGTTAATGGTGTTGTGAGGTTAATAACAGTGATCAAACAGTAGATGGTGTTGTGTGGTAAATAACGGTGATCAAACAGTTAATGGCTTTGTGAGGTTAATAACAGTGATCAAACAGTAGATGGTGTTGTGTGGTAAATAACAGTGACCAAACAGTTAATGGTGTTGTGAGGTTAATAAAAGTGATCAAACAGTTAATGGTGTTGTGAGGTTTATAACAATGATCAAACAGTTAATGGTGTTGTGAGGTTAATAACAGTGATCAAACAGTTAGTGGTGTTGTGAGGTTAATAACAGTGACCAAACAGTTAGTGGTGATGTGAGGTTAATAACAGTGACCAAACAGTTAGTGGTGATGTGAGGTTAATAACAGTGACCAAACAGTTAGTGGTGATGTGAGGTTAATAACAGTGACCAACAGTTAATGGTGATGTGAATTAACAATTTAAAAATTTTCGTAAATCTGTTTTTTTTTTTTATTCGT
>NC_091320.1:23347229-23397229 GCF_038502225.1 Cherax quadricarinatus | reverse complement strand
AGTATTTCAATCTGGCTTGTTTTACTGAACGATCCATACCAGGGTGTGCAACACCTGGTACATCGTGAACTAGCTGTAAGGCTACATTCACTAGTGACTGTGGAATTACTAACTGGTATACTCTTCTGCTAGGAGTACCCAACTCGGCTGTTCGATACAGTAATTCTTGGTTCATGACAAAGTCACTGATGGGTGCTGGTGGCTTCACAGTCAGAATAAGATCTTCCTGGAGCAGGAATCGAATCACACCAGACCACATGGGATCTGTTCGTTGAGCATTCTTTACATCTTCAGCACTAAATGGAGGGTCTGCAGTTACTATACTAACATGTCGCGATAAGGCATCTGCGACTACATTTGACTTGCCAGGTAAATGCTCAAAGGTGGGATTGAACTCTTGGATAGTCAAGGTCCATCTGGCTAACCTTCCAGTAGGTTGTTTGTTCTGGAATAAAGGTATCAGTGGAGCATGGTCTGTCAAGACATGAACAGAGTACTGATAAATAATGTCTCGGAAGTGCTTTAAAGACCATACTATTGCTAAAGCTTCTTGCTCAGTTACTGTATAATTACGTTCAGCCTTCGTAAGGACTCGGCTAGCAAATGCAACTGCGTTGTACTTGCCATCGGTCTTCTGAGCTAGTACGGCACCTATGCCAATTGAACTAGCATCAGTTGTCAGATAGAAGGGCTTAGAAAAATCTGGAAATTTCAAAATTGGAGCAGATGTTAGCTTTTCTTTTAGAGTTTGGAATGCTCTTTCTTGACGGAAGGTCCAAACAAAAGGAGCATCTTTCTTAAGCAACTCAGTTAGAGGAGCAGCTATGGAAGAAAAATTGGCAATGAAAGATCTATAAAAACCTGCTAAGCCCACAAAGGATCTTACGGCATCAGCAGTTTTGGGAGTTGGAAAATTTAGTACTGCAGTTACTTTACTTTGGTCAGTCGTAACCCCTCTAGGAGTGACTACGTGACCAAGAAACTTAATTTCTGATCTGAAAAATTGACATTTAGACAGTTTGATCTTTAAATTGGCTTCTTCAAGCTTACCAAGTACTACATCAAGTCTTTTCAAGTGTGTATCCACGTCTTTAGACATGACGATTACGTCATCTAAGTACACCATAAGTGCATTACCTATGAGACCTCTAAAGATATTAGTCATGAGCCTTGAGAACGTGATAGGGGAAGATCGTAATCCAAACGCCATACGGAGGAAGTGATAATGACCTGTAGGAGTGGAGAATGCAGTTAGCTCTTGGCTGTCCTCGTGAAGAGGGACTTGCCAAAACCCTTGTAACAAATCTAGGGTTGAAAAGACTTTGTTATCTCCGATATTACGTAAAAGATCACCCAGTACAGGAAGTGGGAAGCGATCTGGAATGGTTTTCGCGTTTAACTTCCTAAAGTCAATCACTGGGCGCCAAGTACCATCCTTCTTAGGTACTAGTATCAAGGGTGCATTCCAAGGTGAATTGCTAGGTGCAATAACTCCATCATCAAGCATTTGATTGATCAATTCTTCTGCGACAGCAACTTGTGAATGAGGCATTCTGTACGCAGGTATGTAGATAGGTCTAGTACCAGGTTCAAGTGGAATACGATGGGACAATAAGTTCGTTATACCCATCTTCTCACCTGGTAAAGCAATGGCTTTACGACGTTTGTTCAACAGAGTCAACAAACGCTTGACTTCATCTGGGAAGTCAGTGGGAGCTAAGTCTTTCTCCTCAACTGGTGGAACAGATTGATCCAGTGAAGTGGATGAGGTCTCCCCGGCAGAAATAGCACCGACCCACTGGTCAGGTGACAACTCATCCTCTACCTGAACAGGGTAAGGATAGTGAACAAGGTCAACAAGATTGGTATTTGCTCTGAGGCGAACACTGTGACCAGAAGTGTTGGCCAGGAAGAAATGGATCTTACTATCTCTTACAACATGTAAGGATGGTTCAACAAATAGACCTTTTACTTTGCAGGAATCACTGTCAACTAGGACGTTATCACCATCTGGAACACTAGGAACAACTACAGACACTCTAGTGAGAGCACTAGCCGCAACAGAGACGTCTTTCTGCAGACGGCATGTGACATCAACAAGAGATGGCATTACTAGTTTCAAGTAATCGTTTTCTGACAAGGCATCCCCTGTGGAGAAACTACTACTCGAACTAGCAGTCATTGCAGGGATAGGTTGTGCACTCAAGGCAATCTGAGTGTCCTCGGACACTTGAGGCATCGGACTATCCTGCAAGTCTGAAGGTATAGGTGGAACACTGATGGGAGTGACAGAATTACCAGTGCCTGACCGCTTGGGTACGCTACTGGAGAATGCATTAGCTTGTAAGGACTTAATCCGTACATCATACTCTGCAGCAGTATAACAGATTTCTGATCCAAGCTGGTAACCCCAGAATGGAACGATCAAGTCGTCAATTTGGGCATGCCATCGATAAGGGTCGAGCACAATGCGTAAGTCTCGCATGGAAGCAAATCCCAGTAGAAGGTCACCAGGGAAAGTAATCTGGTCGACAACAAGGAAGGAAGCAGTGAAGTCTCTACCTTGGATAGAAAAGGTTAGGGAAGTCCGACCTCGGACACGCAGGTGAGAACCAGCTACTCCACTAAGGGAGGACACATGAGTCGGTTCTACGAGAAGGACATGTCGTAACTGCTTATCCTTAAACAAACTAGACCTAATAATATTGACTTGCGCACCAGAGTCCATGAACAAATGAACGGGCGCATTATAAACAGATGCTTGCACTATAGGGCCTATGGTTGCATTGGAAGTTATGTGCAAACAAAAAGGTGGATTGTCATCAGAAAAGACTTGTTCCACTTCATCCCCAAAATCATCTATGTCAGAGACATGTGAAGCAACATCATCAGCAGGATTGTCATTCTCGAGACTGCTTAAGGCTTCAAAGGAATTGTGAACGGGGATGGTGTACTCATTATCACCTACTGTCACCATGGGACGGTTTGACTGGGGCGCTCGAATTCCCCCGAATTGGAAGAATGAGCCTGGTTCTGGTTATTTTGAGAACCACGATATCTGTTTCCTCTACGGGTTCTGCGGTTGGAACGGCCACGGAAAGACCTAGAGTACTGAAGGTTATAGAGAGCATTGCACTCAGATGTGTCATGTCCATGTATTCTATGATAAGTACAGTAGGGAAGATCTGGGTACTCATCATCAGTACGACGTCTCTTAGGGTAACTATCAGGACAATTAATTGCAATATGGCCACGGAAACCACAGTTGTAACAATTCCGCCGACTATGGTTACTGAATGTACTATGAATACTACGAGGTGTATAACGACTCTGTACACTGGTTCTTGGTGATCTCTGAGATGGTTGACGACCACGATTTGTCTCTGTGGCGCAAACAAGAGGTGGTGCAGACTGAGGCATATGTGTGACATTACTTTTGATACATGGGAAAGTACCCTGGGGGCACAAGGAACGTACATGATTTAAGGCTGTAAGTGGTTCCATCGTCACAGTTGGAGGATGAGCCTCATAAGCACACGTGGAAGCAGGCGGCATTAGTTCTTTAATTGCTCCAAAAGCTGCTATTTTAGCAAGCGATTCTGTAAATGGTTTAGCCTCTTCAGGGAGAAAAGCTGATGACTGGACAGCATTGATAAATGATGATAAAAGTTTGTCTAATCTAACAGCAAATGCACTCAACGATTCATTACTCATGGGTGTAGCATTCACTAGTTCCCTAAGAACGACATATGGATCAGCTGTTTTTACTGGGACAAGGAAAGAACGAATCAGTTCCTCATATTGTGACCACTTAGTAAGATTCCTGAAGTCTCGCATATCAAGGAGATCAACAACGTGAACAGCAGCAGGGGATCGATGAAGAGCTTCTTTAGCAAGTCTGATAAGACTTTCCTCTGAAGGAGGACCTTCAACTAGAGCACCAGCACGAGAACGAATGGCCGCAAACCATGCTTCAAGACTATGTACATGGCCATTGAATAAAGGTAACGCATCAAGGGAATCACGAGTATAACTATAGTATCTCGGTGTCTGGGTCGGTCTGTCAGTCGCTAAGGAACTGTGAGGACTGATGACAGGGGCAACAGTAGCCTGAGAGGTCTGAGTATCGACATTCACTAAAGTATCACTTGACGGTATGTGAGACATAATGGCAAAGTAGCACGAGAACAAATAAGGCAAAAATAATGAACAATAAAAATGATACAAAATGCTAGAATTGAAATAAAAGAGATGCAACTAATTCTGCAGAAGTAATAAAAAAATGTCTAAGATACACTGCAAGAGGAAGGACAACTCAATGTGAAGGACTATTGGCCAAGATAAAAAAATTTACATTGAAATATACAAGTAAAAATATTACTGGAGACTGAATTAAATGCAAAATGAGCTGTCTTTACTCTTGCTAATAAAGAAATTAATTAATAAAATTTTAAATCAATTTAAAAAGTAGAAAATAAAATTACTAAATTGTTAACTGGGAAATTTAAGTATTTTCTAAGAATGCATAAACAAAATTAAAATATAATTCATAAAAATATCAATAAAAGAAAATAATTCACTGCAGAACAAGTGCAACAAAATAATTCACTGCAGAACAAGTGCAACAAAATAAGATGTAGAAATAAGTGCAACAAAATCACTGCAGTAATAAAGTGCAACAAAATCACTGGGAAAACTCAGGTGCAACAAAATAAAGAAATAATCACTGAAATAAAGTGTCACTGGGATGAAGAAAAAAAATATGAAGAAAAAACTGATTGAACACTTTAACTCTTAATTGTAAATTAGACAAAACAATTTACTCAAACAGAGTAAAGAAAACACTTTACGTTAAAAGTAATTGAAATTGCATCAAGAGTGAATTTGTTCAAAGAAATATAAAAATATGAATAAAAATAAAACAAAGGAACAAAACGGGAAGTATCACACTTACAGTGGCGGGGCACACAACAATTTTTTTTTTTTAGTATATTCTTACAACAAAATCTTGCTGTGACTGATACGACAAAAATTTGCTGGCAAAAATAATGGTACACAGTCTGCGAAAAAATTAGAGGAATGAGACACTGCTGGCATACGAAAAAAGACACACATAGAAATAAATGGATAATTTGGTATACTGGGGTGAATATCACTGCATGAATTACAATGACAATTACTGGAGAATACAACGCTGAAAGAATACAATAAAAAAAATGAATCACTTCACACAGAGTGACTGACTGGTACACTACACAATAATACTTACTACAGACAGGAGTAGCATAAAAAAACACAGAATAAAAAAATATAAGATGAGTGAAAACACTGAAAAATATTGCAAAAATAACGAGTCAAAGAAAAACTGAGTCTACACTGAAAACACAAGGTTTAGAGTACACAAGAAATTTACTATAAATGTCTCACACACGCAAATGTCTTTAAATGCAAGAAAAATGTCTCTAAACAGAAAATTATCACTGAAGTCTGTAGTAGTCGACGGTGATGACTGGTGATGAGGGTAGGTTGTAGGTTGTCCTGCGCGTTGATGACTGACGCCTCCTACACTCACTGTTGTCGGAAGAAATGCGCTTTCTCGGTGGACTCGCATAATTGGCTTTATCGTTGGCGCTCACCTACATCTCTTGACCAATTATGTGAGCCAAAACAGTATTAGGACCCGGTACAAGGGTGCAAACAACCACAGGTAGATGAGGTGGGTGGCTGGTGGTGGGAGTGGTGGAGGGAGAGTGTATAGCGAGATGACTCTCGCTGGCGCACTGCGCGCACTCCACTCTACCCACGAAGGTGGCTTGATAAGCCACTATGCCACAGGAATGGTGAAAACCACTCTTAGCATCCAACAGGGAGCACAAAGCGATATGAAAATACTTCAGAGGAACTTGGCTTACTTCTTACTGCGTGACTTACTTCTCTCTCTCAGCTGGGTTAGAAGCTGGGTTGGCTGACTGGCTTAACCCACGAGAATGGCTGACTGGAAGACGTGTAACGATGCACAAAGCACGGAGGAGCAGGTGGATGACAGGAGACAGGCTGGATGATAGGCTGACTGGCGTTCACTTCCACAGTCTGGCTTACTGACTGGCTTAATTGCAAAATCCGGGTCAACCCCTCGGAGATTGAAGCAATTAGCACACGAACTAAGCCAGGAAGCTTGAAACGGCTGCAACAGGCTTGCAGGTTGGAGGTTGTGAGGGGAGTAGCTGGTGGGTGAGACGGTTCACCTTTGACCCTGCCGGCTACTCACAGTCTTCTAACGTCTTGAATTACCCGTAAAAACTAAATCCACGCTCCACACCGCTGGCACCATTTATCATGTGGGAGTTCGAACACGTGGATTGGGTAAAGTAATACTCACGTAGGCTGGTAGTACGTATAATTACAGATAATGTGGGGAGCGCCCTTACAGCCGTACCTTGTCTCTCTTGCTCACTCTCGTAAACTGACTGGCCGCCCACAGTACCCATATGTGAGGGGGTCTTTGAATACTGCTAGGTCAGCACAATATGAATAGACAGTGACTCAGGCAGAGACGGTTGGTAGCGAGTCAACTACTGGTACGGGTTACTGGTAACTGGTTACTACTACTGAGAGCTAGTCCCAGAGCTCAAGGGAATGTCGTACGAGGACAGGTTAAGGGAAATCGGACTGACGACACTGGAGGACAGAAGGGTCAGGGGAGACATGATAACGACATACAAGATACTGCGGGGAATAGACAAGGTGGACAGAGATAGGATGTTCCAGAGAGGGGACACAGGGACAAGGGGTCACAACTGGAAGCTGAAGACTCAGACGAGTCACAGGGACGTTAGGAAGTATTTCTTCAGTCATTGAGTTGACAGCAAGTGGAATAGCCTAGCAAGTGAAGTAGTGGAGGCAGGAACCATACATAGTTTTAAGAAGAGGTATGACAAAGCTCAGGAAGCAGAGAGAGAGAGGATCCAGTAGCGATCAGTGAAGAGGCGGGGCCAGGAGCTGAGTCTCGACCCCTGCAACCACAATTAGGTGAGTACACACACACACACACACACACACACATACACACACATATACACACACAAACACACACACATACACACACAGGAGAGACAACAGGAAATGACCGGGAAGTATGTGAAGAACTCAACAAGAGATTCAAAGAAGTGTTCACAGAGGAGACAGAAGGGACTCCAGAAAGACGGAGAGGTGGGGCACACCACCAAGTGCTGGACACAGTGCACACAACCGAGGAAGAAGTGAAGAGGCTTCTGAGTGAGCTAGATACCTCAAAGGCAATGGGGCCAGATAACATCTCCCCATGGGTATTGAGAGAGGGAGCAGAGGCGCTATGTGTACCCCTAACAACAATATTCAATACATCTATCGAAACAGGGAGATTGCCTGAGGCATGGAAGACAGCAAATGTAGTCCCAATCTTTAAAAAAGGAGACAGACATGAAGCATTAAACTACAGACCAGTGTCACTGACATGTATAGTATGCAAAATCATGGAGAAGATTATCAGGAGAAGAGTGGTGGAACACCTAGAAAGGAATGATCTCATCAACAGCAGCCAGCATGGTTTCAGGGACGGGAAATCCTGTGTCACAAACCTACTGGAGTTCTATGACATGGTGACAGCAGTAAGACAAGAGAGAGAGGGGTGGGTGGATTGCATTTTCTTGGACTGCAAGAAGGCGTTTGACACAGTTCCACACAAGAGATTGGTGCAAAAACTGGAGGACCAAGCAGGGATAACAGGGAAGGCACTACAATGGATCAGGGAATACTTGTCAGGAAGACAGCAGCGAGTCATGGTACGTGGCGAGGTGTCAGAGTGGGCACCTGTGACCAGCGGGGTCCCGCAGGGGTCAGTCCTAGGACCAGTGCTGTTTCTGGTATTTGTGAACGACATGACGGAAGGAATAGACTCTGAGGTGTCCCTGTTTGCAGATGACGTGAAGTTGATGAGAAGAATACACTCGATCGAAGACCAGGCAGAACTACAAAGGGATCTGGACAGGCTGCAGAACTGGTCCAGCAATTGGCTCCTGGAGTTCAATCCCACCAAGTGCAAAGTCATGAAGATTGGGGAAGGGCAAAGAAGGCCGCAGACGGAGTACAGTCTAGGGGGTCAGAGACTACAAACCTCACTCAAGGAAAAAGATCTTGGGGTGAGTATAACACCAGGCACATCTCCTGAAGCGCACATCAACCAAATAACTGCTGCAGCATATGGGCGCCTAGCAAACCTCAGAACAGCATTCCGACATCTTAATAAGGAATCGTTCAGGACCCTGTACACCGTATACGTTAGGCCCATATTGGAGTATGCGGCACCAGTTTGGAACCCACACCTAGCCAAGCACGTAAAGAAACTAGAGAAAGTGCAAAGGTTTGCAACAAGACTAGTCCCAGAGCTAAGAGGTATGTCCTACGAGGAGAGGTTAAGGGAAATCAACCTGACGACACTGGAGGACAGGAGAGATAGGGGGGACATGATAACGACATACAAAATACTGAGAGGAATTGACAAGGTGGACAAAAACAGGATGTTCCAGAGATTGGACACAGTAACAAGGGGACACAGTTGGAAGCTAAAGACACAGATGAATCACAGGGATGTTAGGAAGTATTTCTTCAGCCACAGAGTAGTCAGTAAGTGGAATAGTTTGGGAAGCGATGTAGTGGAGGCAGGATCCATGCATAGCTTTAAGCAGAGGTACGATAAAGCTCACGGCTCAGGGAGAGTGACCTAGTAGCGATCAGTGAAGAGGCGGGGCCAGGAGCTCGGACTCGACCCCCGCAACCTCAACTAGGTGAGTACAACTAGGTGAGTACACACACACACACACACACACACACATACACACCCACACACACACACACGAACAGGAGAAGAGTGGTGGAACACCTAGAAGGGAATGATCTCATTAACAGCTGCCAACATGGTTTCAGGGACGGGAAATCCTGCGTCACAAACCTACTGGAGTTCTATGACATGGTGACAGCAGTAAGACAAGAGAGAGAAAAGGTTGGGTGGACTGCATTTTCTTGGACTGCAAGAAGGCGTTTGACACAGTTCCACACAAGAGATTAGTGCAAAAACTGGAGGACCAAGCAGGGATAACAGGGAAGGTACTACAATGGATCAGGGAATACTTGTCAGGAAGACAGCAACGAGTCAGGGTACTTGGCGAGGTGTCAGAGTGGGCACCTGTGACCAGTGGGGTCCCACAGGGGTCAGTCCTAGGACCAGTGCTGTTTCTGGTATTTGTGAACGACATGACAGAAGGAATATACTCCGAAGCGTCCCTGTTTGCAGATGACGTGGTTGATGAGAAGAATTCATTCGATCGAAGACCAGGCAGAACTTCAAAGGGATCTAGACAGGCTGCAGACCTGGTCCAGCAGTTGGCTCCTGGAGTTCAACCCCACCAAGTGCAAAGTCAAGAAGATTGGGGAAGGGCAAAGAAGACCGCAGACAGAGTACAGTCTAGGGGGCCAGAGACTACAAACCTTGCTCAAGGAAAAAGATGTTGGGGTGAGTATAACACCAGGCACATCTCCTGAAGCGCACATCAGCCAAATATCTGCTGCAGCATATGGGCGCCAAGCAAACCTCAGAACAGCATTCCGACATCTTAATAAGGAATCGTTCAGGACCCTGTACACCGTGTACGTTAGGCCCATATTGGAGTATGCGGCACCAATTTGGAACCCACACCTAACCAAGCACGTAAAGAAACTAGAGAAAGTGCAAAGGTTTGCAACAAGACTAGTTCCAGAGCTAAATGTAAGTCCTACGAGGAGAGGTTAAGGGAAATCAACCTGACGACACTGGAGGACAGGAAATGTAGGGGGGACATGATAACGACATACAAAATACTGAGAGAAATTGACAAGGTGGACAAAGACAGGATGTTCCAGAGATGGGACACAGCAACAAGGGGACACAGTTGGAAGTTGAAGACACAGATGAATCACAGGGATGTTAGGAAGTATTTCTTCAGCCGCAGAGTAGTCAGGAAGTGGAATAGTTTGGGAAGCGATGTAGTGGAGGCAGGATCCATACATAGCTTTCAGCAGAGGTATGATAAAGCTCACGGTTCAGGGAGAGTGACCTAGTAGTGACCAGTGAAGAGGCAGGGCCAGGAGCTTGGACTCGACCCCTTCAACCTCAACTAGGTGAGTACAACTAGGCGAGTACACACACACACACACACACATACACACACACACACACACACACACACACACACACACACACACACACAGACACACACACACACACACACACACACACACACACACACACACACACACGGAGCAGTCGCTTGCGATTGAGCTCGTGTTTAGCGGTAGTTTCTGACTGTACCATAGGGAATAGTGTGTGGGATATAGGCGTGTGCAGGCATAAGAGTGCATATAATCACTTAAACTCCGAAAAAAGGAAATATAAGGGATCACAGAAGAGAAAACATAGATAATAGTGCCAAGTATTAAGTGCCGGTCTGGATCAAGGAAGGGGAACGGTTGTGTACCAGGCCTAAATAGTGGTGCCACACATTACGTAGCGGAGTATTTGAAGAATAAGTGCGACTCAAGACCACGGAGATAAGAGATAAGTATTGATGTGTCAGTAAATACAGTGAGTGCAGTGAAAAAGTTAGATGAGCTAGTGACTACAGTGCCTACAGGAAGGTAGTAAAAAAAACTACTAAGAAGCATCAAGCATCTTCAACTGCGTTGGACCCAGGTACTGGATGGACCGGCAACGTGATACTTCAACACCACTGCCAGCTGCACGTAATATTCACCTAGTTGAGTTGCATGGGGTCAACAGCACCAGTCTCTAGCTAGAAACTGGGGGTCACTCTCCTGGAGCCATCAGAATTAGAATAAGCAGCATTTACTAGCATTTAATAGAATTTACTGAGGTGTAGGAGAGTAAAACAGTTAATGAGAGGTAGCTAGTGTGGACACGCAGCTCCCCACATAGGCACACACACACACATACACAGTAGGCGAGGCCTAGTGTTACAGAATTGAACGTAATTTTGAGCACACAAGACAGTGCACAGTGGCAACCAAACGATCGGGTACATATGTAGTACCTTAGGTGGGTAATAAGGACTTGCTTACATAAACACACACACACATACACAGCAACAAGCGGTCAGGCACTTGTAAAAGCTGTAGTAAGTAGTATTAGCATTAGGATTATAATTAGTAGAAGTACTAATATTATTACTAGTATTTTATTAGCATTATTGATACATAGAAGTGAGGAGGTTTATTTCTGGGCACACAGGCATAAATGTGCATGTGCACACACATGCACACACACACACACACACACACACACACACACACGCATCAGGTGCATATAACAGGAAGGGCACTGCAATGGATCAGAGAATACCTGACAGGGAGGCAACAACGAGTCATGGTACGTAATGATGTATCACAGTGGGCACCTGTGACGAGCGGGGTCCCACAGGGGTCGGTCCTAGGACCAGTGCTATTTTTGGTATATGTGAACGACATGATGGAAGGGTTAGACTCAGAAGTGTCCCTGTTTGCAGATGATGTGAAGTTAATGAGGAGGATTAAATCTGATGAGGACCAGGCAGGACTTCAAAGAGACCTGGACAGACTGGACGCCTGGTCCAGTAAATGGCTTCTCGAATTTAATCCTGCCAAATGCAAAGTCATGAAGATAGGGGAAGGGCACAGAAGACCACAGACAGAGTATAGGCTAGGTGGCCAAAGACTGCAAACCTCACTCAAGGAGAAAGATCTTGGGGTGAGTATAACACCGAGCATGTCTCCGGAAGCACACATCACTCAGATAATTGCTGCAGCATATGGGCGCCTGGCAAACCTGAGAACAGCATTCCGATACCTTAGTAAGGAATCATTCAAGACACTGTACACCGTGTATGTCAGGCCCATACTGGAGTATGCAGCACCTGTTTGGAACCCGCACTTGATAAAGCACGTCAAGAAACTAGAGAAAGTACAAAGGTTTGCGACAAGGTTAGTTCCAGAGCTAAGGGGAATGTCCTATGAAGAAAGATTAAGGGAAATCGGCCTGACGACACTGGAGGACAGGAGGGTCATAGGAGACATGATAACGACATATAAAATACTGCATGGAATAGACAAGGTGGACAAAGACAGGATGTTCCAGGGAGGGGACACAGAAACAAGAGGCCACAATTGGAAGTTGAAGACACAAATGAGTCAGAGAGATAGTAGGAAGTATTTCTTCAGTCATAGAGTTGTAAGGCAGTGGAATAGCCTAGAAAATGACGTAGTGGAGGCAGGAACCATACACAGTTTTAAGACGAGGTTTGATAAAGCTCATGGAGCGGGGAGAGAGAGGGCCTAGTAGCAACCGGTGAAGAGGCGGGGCCAGGAGCTAGGACTCGACCCCTGCAACCACAAATAGGTGAGTACACATACACACACAATACACAGGATTTCACACCTTCCTGAAAACTGACCTGATAAACCCCCCCCTCCCTCCCTCTCACACTCCACTATCCACTCCCCTCTCTCTCTCCCATCTCCTCCCTTCTCCCCTGTCTCTCCCCTCTCTCTCCCCTCTCTTTGCCCCTTCTCTCTCTCCTCTCCTCTCTCTCTCTCTTTCTTTCTCTCTCTCTCTCATTCTCTCTCTCTCTCTCTCTCTCTCTCTCTCTCTCTCTCTCTCTCTCTCTCTCTCCTTTTTTCCCTTCTGTGGCATGCAAAAAGTACGTAACCTTTATTCGGCGCATGTACACACCCTCATTTACAGGCTATCTCCCCCAACCAGCGAACCAGGTTGCTAAGAGTTGATGATGGGGCCCCGTCGTTCAACTAGTGACCAGGTTCTAGCCAATAAGAAGATGGTTTTGGCAATTGCAGAGGTTATGTGGGTACTGCTCTCCTGTCTGCTCTTGTCATTCCCATTCTTGAGCTGGTTGAAGCACGGTCTGCTATCTTGTGGCTTCTATTTCTGCTTTACTTACCGTGGAGTGCACTATACTTATCACTGTACATAGTGTACATATTGCTGTTCTATATTTGTGAAGGATAATATAAGTCTAAACTTTTTCTACTGTGTTTATTTGCTCCCATTACACCTGGGGTAACAGGCCATTTGGAATCCTGGGTTGTAATATGGGGGCCTGTCCAGGAGTTGAGCTGGACTTAGAGAAACGGTTGAGCTTTGGGTGAAGCTCGTAGCAGGAACATTGTGCAGCTTGCTGTCTGGCATTGCTTTACAAATTTTGCGTGTCAGTTGTTACTAGCCTGTTCGGTGTGGAGAATTCTGCAGTCAGCTTTGCTTGTATGCGTATTCTGCAATCGTACTGTGCATAGCTAAGCGTGTTCTGCAAATTAACGTGTTACGTTGGGGTATTCTGCAATCGTACTGTGCATAGCGAATAACTTATGCCACCTAGACGAGTCAGACGTCTGGTGTCGGCATATACTTTGCATAACCTACCTAAATTGTCCCTACAGCGTTGTTGGCAAATTGCTCGTTCCATTGGCATTACATACAAACGCACTCTCACAGCTGCACAACTGCGTTCACTGATTGCTGAGAAACTAATAGAAGAAGAGATGGCACATCAGACTCCTCCCTCTACGGGAGCTAGGGTAAAAACTACTATGTTCTCGCAGGAGGAAGATGATACACCTACGGAGCAAAATGGTCAGTATAGTGCAGCTGGGTTGTCTCAGGATGAATCAGCGTCGTTGGCACTTGAGCTGGCAAAAATCAATCTTGAGCAAACTAGGGAACAGAGCATTCGCAAGGGAAGAATTTGATAGGGAAAGAGAAAGGAGGCAGTTTTCCCATTCTGTAAGTAATTTTAGTTTACAGAAAGCAGTACAGTTTGTTTCCCGCTTCAATGAGGCCGAACCAGAGCAATTTTTCGAAAGCTTCGAAAATCAGGCTCGAGCCTTGAGGTGGCCGGAACAGCATTGGGCATCGTTGGTTCATACAGCATTATTGGGTAAGGCACAAGAATTCACGTCAGTATTAAATGACGTTGAATTTTCTGATTATCAAGTAGTGAAGACCACAGTGTTGGGAGCATATACATGTATCCCAGCCAAATATAGAAAAGCATTTAAATTAAGCAGGCGGCAGCTTGGTCAATCCCTAGTGGACTTTGTGAGACAGCAAACCAAAGCTTTTACCAGCTGGTATAAAGCAAGTGGTGTCTCTACCTTTGAGGAGCTGGTGCAGCTTATTCTGATTGATAACCTGCTGGAGTCTGTGGGACCAGAGGTTCGAGTCTTTCTGCAGGATCGTGACTTAACCACTGCATTGGAGGCAGCCAGGTTGGCTGATACCTTCGAAACTAACCGCTCCTTGTCCGAGCGGTCCCGTCTCTTTTCAACAGCCTGGCATGAGCAGAGATCGTCAACCTTGGAGAATGAAGTGCCAGCCGGAGGGAGATCGTCTACGTCAGCAAACCAAGTCACCTGGTGAGCCACGCTTCTCAACATATGGTCCACCTGCGGAGAGGCAAACTACTCATGGTGCATCTCGACAACAGTATCCAGAGACACCAGCCAGAACGACACCATTTGCAACGTCAACAGGGAGTAAAGGGCAAGCCTGTCGTCTGCTTCAGGTGCAATAAAGTAGGTCACATCAGTCCCAACTGCCCCCATAAACCCCAACCCATTGGGAAAATCTCTAATATCCCTAGTAACATGTCCCCTAGAGAAGTAGAAAAAGGTATGGCCCCTTATTATTGCAAGAGTCTTATTTCCCTTCAGGAAAACTCAGAAACAACTAAAGTAAAGACCTTTAGAGATACTGGAGCATATTGCTCACTTGTAAGAGAGGGAATATTACCCCTTTCAGAGAATACTTCTTTGAATTCCTCAGTTTTATTGGAAGCATTTGGAGGAGCTATATATTCTGTTCCTTTGCATAAAATTTATGTACAGTGCAAATATTACACTGGGTACTTGACTGTAGGTGTCTCAAAAGGATTCCCCATGAAAGATGCAATGTTATTATTGGGTAATAACATTACTACTGTTAGTTCGTGTCCTGAACCTATAATGATTAATTCTTCTCCGGTGTTGGCCATAACTCGGGCAACATCCCAAGGGTTGTCTGGAGAGAATGTTGACCTATCCTTGGACGACTCCGATCTCGGAATAGCCACGTTGTTTTGAGGCACACCGGCCGGAGCCTCGTAAATCAAGTGAACAGACCCCGATCAAGCCTTCCTATTCCCAGGTTGCAGGATTGCCAGATGTCTCTGTTTCCATGCCCGAGGGACTGTCCTTCCGGGAGGAACAACGAAAGGACCCTTCTTTAAAATTCGCTTTTGAGGCAGCCATGGGTAAATCCTCTTTGGGTCATCCGGTCAAGTATGAAATTAAAAACGATTATTTGATCTGCACTGAGACTGGTAAGGAGATAGAGGGCCGGCAATTGTATGACAGGTTAGTGGTTCCAACAAAGTATAGACCTCAAATATTAAATATAGCTCATAATACGTCATTAGGAGGTCACTTAGGAATTACAAAAACCTTGTATAGAATCGCAAAAGAATTTTATTGGCCAAAATTAAAGAAAGATGTGAAGAATCATATTACGTGTTGCAGAGAATGTCAGCAAGTTGGAAAACCTGGACATTCCATTAAACCTGCACCTCTCCAACCTATACCTGCTGATGGAGAACCTTTTGCAGATTTAATTATAGATTGTGTAGGTCCACTACCTAGGTCAAAGTCTGGAAATCAGTATTTATTTACGATTATGGATAAAGTAACCAGATATCCTGAAGCAATTCCCATGCGTAGTATTAATACTAAAGCTATTCTCAAAGCTTTAACAAAATTCATTTCTTGTTTTGGCATTCCTAAAACTATTCAAAGTGATCAAGGTACTAACTTCACTGCCAAAGCATTTAGGGAAGTATTAACTAGGTTAGGGATAATCCACAACTTATCCACTGCCTATCATCCTCAGTCCCAAGGCGTCTTGGAAAGATTCCACCAGACATTAAAAACAATGATGAGAACTTTTTGCATGCACTTTCCTACAGACTGGGATGAATCACTACCTTTGTTGCTGTTCTCAGTACTAGAAACGGTGCAAGAGTCTACAGGGTATAGTCCTTTTGAGCTGATCTTTGGGCACAATGTACGAGGTCCTCTTCGGGTGCTCAAAGAAGGATGGATGGGAGAAGACGTTAGCTCAACACTCTACAATCCGTCTTCAAGGTTGCAGGTGGCACGTCAGTTAGCCAAGGCTAACCTAAAGACAGCTCAAAGCAAGATGAAACAGAGGTATGACAGAAGTGCACAATTCCGCTCCTTCCATCCAGGAGACAAGGTGTTGGTGCAGGAACCTATACCTGGCCACACCTTGAAAGCTAGATTTACGGGACCTATGCAGGTTGTAAGTAGATTATCTGATGTAAATTATGTGGTAGCTCCCATTGATAAGACCTCAAAAACTAAAACTTACCACATTAATCAATTAAAATACTTCCATACACCAGATAAAGTCCCAGTAATGACTCTGTCCTCTACCTCTGAGGACGACTCTGACTCTTTGCACTCTATCTCTGAAATTAATATTAAACTTTCAAATTCTGTCCTCCTCAAGAATCCTAGCCCTTTAATGGAGGGATTATCTGAAATGCAAGCAATAAATTTAACTGAGCTTCTACAGTCATATCCTAATATTTTTTCGGATGTGCCGAAAAAATGTACGTTAGGTTACCATGATGTAGATGTGGGAAACTCTAAACCAATTAAACTCTCCCCCTACAGAGCTAATCCTGAAAAGCAAAGGCTGCTTCAGCAGGAAGTAGAATTTTTGTTAAAGCATGGTTTAGTGGAGGAGTCATCTAGTCCATGGGCTTCACCGTGCATCCTTGTGAAGAAGGCTGATGGAGGGTTTCGTATGTGTACAGACTACCGTAAAGTGAACGAGGTCACAATTACAGATGCTTACCCTCTTCCTCGTCTGGATGACGTAATTGACTTTGTGGGTAAGGCTACTTTAGTGTCCAAATTAGATCTTCTTAAAGGCTACTATCAGGTACCTTTGACAGATAAGGCGAAGGAAATCTCTGCCTTCGTAATTCCAGGAGGTCATTATCAATACACAGTTACCCCCTTCGGAATGAAAAATTCCCCCTCTTCATTCCAGAAACTTATCCATCAGGCTATTAAAGGACTTGAAGGCACGGCAGCGTACCTAGATGATATTGTTGTGGTGTCTGATACTTGGGATCAACACCTACTTAGACTTAAGGCTCTTTTTGAGACCTTTAAGAGTTCCCATTTAACAGTTAATTTATCTAAATCTTCCTTTGGCCAGGCCACTATCACTTTTCTAGGCCATGAAGTAGGTAGTGGTAAAGTTGCACCTAAACTTGCTAAAGTTCTTTCTATTAAAGATTATCCAGTTCCTCATGATAGGAAATCTCTTCAACGTTTCCTAGGCATGATAGGATTTTACAGAAGATTCTGTAAGAATTTCTCAGATATTGTAGCCCCTCTTACCTCTCTTACCAGTCATAAAGTTCCCTTTAATTGGACGTCAGACTGTAACACTGCTTTTAATAAATCAAAAAGATTATTGTGTACTGCACCCATTCTTTTGTCTCCAGACTTCTCCAAACCTTTTTCATTACAGGTTGATGCTTGTGAGTCTGGGGTTGGGGCAGTACTATTACAAATCGGGAACAAGGAGTTGCAGCCTGTAGCATACTTTTCAGCCAAGTTCCAGCCGCATCAGAGGGCTTATTCTACCATTGAAAAAAGCCCTCGGCTGGTACTGGCTTTGGAGCATTTCGAAGTTTATGTGGGCCAGACATCGCAGGTGATCACAGTCTACAGTGATCACAATCCTCTAGTATATCTCCAAGCCATGAAGAACCACAACACAAGGCTTATGCGCTGGACGCTAAGGCTGCAGCCCTACAATATTTCTATTAAATATATTGCCGGCAAAGAAAATATGTTGGCAGACTCTTTATCTAGAGTCTAATAATATTATTTAGGTTAGGATGTTATTTGTGGTAACCCCTTTTCATGCTCTTTTTTTTTATCCCCTGTGTGGGTTTTTTTTTTTTTAGTGAGGGGATGCGGGCTACCGTCCGCCTGTATCTTGGACCTATGCTAGCCTGTCTGACTGCTGTCTCACTCTAAGTTTAGGGTTTGGCTTTTGGTCACGAGAAAAGCTGAGCTCTATCAAAGAGTTGGATGGTGGAGAGGAAAGGCGGTCCCATTATTTTGTGCCATGGCGGCACGGTTACCACTGGGAGGTGGCAGCCTAATCCTGAGCCTTCTCGGGGTGGGGGTGTGGCATGCAAAGAGTACGTAACCTTTATTCGGCGCATGTACACACCCTCATTTACAGGCTATCTCCCCCAACCAGCGAACCAGGTTGCTAAGAGTTGATGATGGGGCCCCGTCGTTCAACTAGTGACCAGGTTCTAGCCAATAAGAAGATGGTTTTGGCAATCGCAGAGGTTATGTGGGTACTGCTCTCCTGTCTGCCCTTGTCATTCCCATTCTAGAGCTGGTTGAAGCACGGTCTGCTATCTTGTGGCTTCTATTTCTGCTTTGCTTACCGTGGAGTGCACTACACTTATCACTGTACATAGTGTACATATTACTGTTCTAAATTGGTGAAGGATAATATAAGTCTAAACTTTTTCTACTGTGTTTATTTGCTCCCATTACACCTGGGGTAACAGGCCATTTGGAATCCTGGGTTGTAATACCTTCTCACTCTCCCCTCTCTCTCCTACCTTTCCCTTCTCTCTCTTTCCCTCCTCTCTCTCTCTCTCTCTCTCTCTCTCTCTCTCTCTCTCTCTCTCTCTCTCTCTCTCACTCTCTCTCTCTCTCTGTCTCTCTCTCTCTCTCTTTCTCTCTCTCACTCTTTTCTCTCTAAAAAAAAAAATGGGGACTCGAAGGAACCAGGGATCAGATGAGAATGGTTCTGGTAGGGAGGAGTGGATGGAGGAGCAGTGGAAAAGGATGGAACAAGAGTGGAAGAGAAAATTAGGAGAGCTTTCTGCAAAAATGGAGACAGAGCTTTCTGTGAAATTGGAAAAGAGGTTGGAGAAGAAGAAGAAGAATTGGGAGGCACAAGTCGAAACTGCAGTAGCCAGGATAAGGGTCCTAGAAGATGAGGTAAACAGGCTGAAGCGAGTTGCAGGGGTAATGACCAGAGAAGACACAGCATATGAAGCTGAGAGGCCAAACAGGAAGGAGATATGAATTATGCTAAGGTCATATCAGCCTGTCAAGCAGGGTCCTTGAGTGAAAGGGGAGACCAGCTGGGTGTAGATGGAGAGGGTGATAGAGGCACAACCATGCTACCAAGAGCTACTGGAAAAAACAAGGGAGAAAATGACCATGTACAGACAGGAACCAGAGTCACAGAGGGAAAGGCAATGGGAGGAGGAAAGGGCAAACTCAGTGTTTATTCATGGGCTTCAGGAGAGACAGGGAAGAACACACACTGAAAGATGGCAGGCAGAAAGAAAGGAGATTGAGAACATCACAGAAATAGGTGAAGAAGACATGGACGAGATAGTAAATTTTCAGAGAATAGGGAGGTACCTGAAGGGAAAAAAATTACTGATTAAGCTGATTTTCAGGACAGAAACAGTGTGGAACAGGATCCTCCAAGAGAAACCATGGTTGAAGTACTTGGCAAAGTACAAGAGTGCTCCTAGACAGAGATAGAACACAAACAGAATGACAGCAGCTGAGGGAGAGGACACAAAAGCGAAAGGAGCTAGGAAGAGAGACAAGGGTGGAACCAGCAGAGATCAATTAGAGCAGGGCAGAGCAACAAGAGCAAGCACACATAGAACCATCCCCAGAACCCCACAACCTATCACACCATCCCAACAGAAACTACAATCCATACTCATACCTCCCACCCAACACTCAGCTATAGAATCCCACAGTACACTACCAGGTCCCCCACCCTCACAGGCCCCCCCAAAACCACAGTGTTGGAGAGGAAACTGAAGGTATGGTACCCAAACACTGATGGAATAACAAATAAGTGGGAAGAGTGGCACAAAAGAATCAAAGAGGCATCACTGGACATCATAGCTCTTACAGAAACCAAGCTTCCAGGTATGATAACAGATGCCATCTTTCCAACGGGGTACCAGATCCTGAGGAAAGACAGAGGGAACGGGGGGATGGAGGAGTGGCACTGCTGATTAAAAGCCGATGAAATTTTGATGAGCTGGAGAGAGGAGACAGTGGAGAAGCAAATGATTACACAGCGGGAACGCTTCAGTCTGGAGGTCCCAAAGAGGTAATTGCAGTGATGTATAATCCACCACAGAACAGCAGGAGGCCAAGGCAAGAGTATGATGAGAGCAATAGAGCGATGGTTGACACACTGGCTGCAGTGGCCAGAAGGGCTCATGCATGCAGGGCAAAGCTACTGATCATGGGAGACTTTAACCACGAGGAAATCAATTGGGAGAACTTGCAGCCACATGGGGGCCAAGGTACATGGAAGGCTAAGATGATGGAGGTGGTACTGGAAAACTTCATGTACTAACACGTAAGGGACACTACAAGAGAGAGAGGAGAGGATGAATCAGCAAAACTGGACCTAGTATTCACCTTGAGTAGTGCAGATATTGAGAACATCACATATGAAAGACCCCTTGGGGCCAGCGATCATGTGGTTTTAAGCTTTGAATACACAGTAGAGCTACAAGTGGAGGGGAAAGCAGGAAGGCCAGGACGAATGAAGCCAAACTACAAGAAAGGGGACTACACGGGAATGAGGAACTTCCTGAATGGGGTTCAGTGGGAGGGAAGCCAGTAAATGAGATGATGGAATATGTAACAACAATATGCAAGGAAGCTGAGGAGAGGTTTATACTCAAGGGTAACAGGAATAATGAAAAAGTCAGGATGAGCCCATGGTTCACCAAAGGTGCAGGGAGGCAAAAACCAAGAGTGCTAGGAAATGAAAGAAGTATAGAAGGCAAAGGACCCAGGAGAATAAGGAGAGCAGTCGTAGAGCCAGAAATGAATATGCACAGATAAGAAGGAAGGCCCAACGACAATATGAAAACGACATAGCAGCAAAAGCCAAATCTGACCCGAAGCTGTTATACAGCCACATCAAAAGGAAAACAACAGTCAAGGACCAGGTAATCAGGCTAAGGAAGGAAGGAGGAACGACAACAAGAAATGACCGTGAAATATGTGAGGAACTCAACATGAGATTCAAAGAAATGTTCACAGAGGAGACAGAAGGGGCTCCAGAAAGACGGAGAGGTGGGGTACACCACCAAGTGCTGGACACAGTACAAACAACCGAAGAAGAAGTGAAGAGGCTTGTGAGTGAGCTAGATAACATCTTTTCATGGGTCCTGAGAGAGGGAGCAGAGGCACTATGTGTACCCCTAACAACAATATTCAATACATCTATCAAAACAGGGAGATTGCCTGAGGCATGGAAGACAGCAAATGTAGTCCCAATTTTTAAAAAAAGGAGAGAGGCATGAAGCACTAAACTACAGACCAGTGTCACTGACATGTATAGCATGCAAAGTCATGGAGAAGATTATCAGGAGAAGAGTGGTGGAACACCTAGAAAGGAATGATCTCATCAACAGCAGCCAACATGGTTTCAGGGACGGGAAATCCTGCGTCACAAACTTACTGGAGTTCTATGACAGGGTAACAGCAGTAAGACAAGAGAGAGAGGGGTGGGTGGATTGCATTTTCTTGGACTGCAAGAAGGCGTTTGACACAGTTCCACACAAGAGATTAGTGCAAAAACTGGAGGACCAAGCAGGGATAACAGGGAAGGCACTACAATGGATTAGGGAATATTTGTCAGGAAGACAGCAGCGAGTCATGGTACGTGGCGAGGTGTCAGAGTGGGCGCCTGTGGCCAGCGGGGCCCCACGGGGGTCAGTCCTAGGACCAGTGCTGTTTCTGGTATTTGTGAACGACATGACGGAAGAAATAGACTCCGAAGTGTCCCTGTTTGCACATAACATGAAGTTGATGAGAAGAATTCATTCGATCGCAGACCAGGCAGAACTTCAAAGGGATCTGGACAGGCTGCAGACCTGGTCCAGCAATTGGTTCCTGGACTTCAACCCCACCAAGTGCAAAGTCATGAAGATTGGGGAAGGGCAAAGAAGACAGCAGAGGGAGTACAGTCTAGGGGGCCAGAGACTACAAACCTCACTCAAGGAAAAAGATCTTGGGGTGAGTATAACACCAGGCACATCTCCTGAGGTGCACATCAACCAAATAACTGCTGCAGCATATGGGCGCCTAGCAAACCTCAGAACAGCATTCTGACATCTTAATAAGGAATCGTTCAGGACCCTGTACACCGTTTACGTTAGGCCCATATTGGAGTATGCAGCACCAGTTTGGAAACCACACCTAGCCAAGCACGTAAAGAAACTAGAGAAAGGGCGAAGGTTTGCAAGAATACTAGTCCCAGAGCTAAGGGGTATGTCCTACTAGGAGAGGTTACGGGAAATCGACCTGACGACACTGGAGGACAGGAGAGATAGGGTGGACATGATAACGACATACAAAATACTGAAAGGAATTGACAAGGCAGACAAAGACAGGATGTTCCAGAGATGGGACACAGCAACAATGGGACACAATTGGAAGTTGAAGACACAGATGAATCACAGGGATGTTAGGAAGTATTTCTTCAGCCACAGAGTAGTCAGTAAGTGGAATAGTTTGGGAAGCGATGTAGTGGAGGCAGGATCCATACATAGCTTTAAGCAGAGGTATGATAAAGCTCACGGTTCAGTTAGAGTGATCTACTAGCGACCAGTGAAGAGGCAGGGCCAGGAGCTAGGAGTCGACCCATGCAACCTGAACTAGGTGAGTGCACACACACACACACACACACACACACACACACACACACACACACACACACACACACACACACACACAAACACACACACACACACACACACACACACACACACACACACACACACACACACACACACACACACACTGAACAGGAGATTTAAGGAAGTTTTTACAGTAGAGACAGGAAGGGCTGTGGGAAGACAGCACAGAAGGGAACATACCAACAAGTGTTGGATGACATACGAACAACTGAGGAGGAGGTGAAGAAGCTCTTAAGTGACCTTGACACCTCAAAGGCGATGGGACCGGACAACATCTCCCCATGGGTCCTTAGAGAAGGAGCAGAGATGCTGTGTGTGCCTCTAACCACAATCTTCAACACATCCCTTGAAACTGGGCAACTACCTGAGAAATGGAAGACAGCTAATGTAGTCCCCATATTTAAGAAAGGAAACAGAAACGAGGCGCTAAACTACAGACCTGTGTCTCTGACATGTATTGTGTGCAAAGTCATGGAGAAGATTATCAGGAGGAGAGTGGTCGAACACCTGGAAAGGAACAAGATTATAAATGAAAACCAGCATGGGTTCATGGAAGGCAAATCTTGTATCACAAACCTCCTGGAGTTTTATGACAAGGTAACAGAAGTAAGACACGAGAGAGAGGGGTGGGTAGATTGCGTTTTCCTAGACTGCAGGAAGGCCTTTGACACAGTTCCCCACAAGAGATTAGTGCAGAAGCTGGAGGATCAGGCACACGTAAAAGGAAGGGCACTGCAATCGATAAGGGAATACCTGACAAGGAGGCAGCAACGAGTCATGGTACGTGAAGAGGTATCACAGTGGGCGCCTGTTACGAGCGGGGTCCCACAGGGGTCAGTTCTAGGACCAGTGCTATTTTTGATATATGTGAACGACATGATGGAAGGAATAGACTCTGAAGTGTCCCTGTTCGCAGATGACGTGAAGTTGATGAGAAGAATTAAATCGGACGAGGATGAGGCAGGACTGCAAAGAGACCTGGAGAGGCTGGACATGTGGTCCAGTAACTGGCTTCTCGAATTCAATCCAGCCAAATGCAAAGTCATGAAGATTGGGGAGGGGCAAAGAAGACCGCAGACAGAGTATAGGCTAGGTGGACAAAGACTACAGACCTCACTCAGGGAGAAAGACCTTGGGGTGACCATAACACAGAGCACATCACCGGAGGCACACATCAACCAAATAACTGCTGCAGCATACGGGCGCCTGGCAAACCTGAGAATAGCGTTCCGATACCTTAATAAGGAATCGTTCAAGACACTGTACACTGTGTATGTTAGGCCCATACTGGAGTATGCAGCACCAGTCTGGAACCCACACCTGGTCAAGCACGTCAAGAAGTTAAAGTACAAAAGTTTGCAACAAGGCTAGTCCCAGAGCTCAAGGGAATGTCGTACGAGGAAAGGTTAAGGGGAATCGGACTGACGACACTGGAGGACAGAAGGGTCAGGGGAGACATGATAACGACATACAAGATACTGCTGGGAATAGACAAGGTGGACAGAGATAGGATGTTCCAGAGAGGGGACACAGGGACAAGGGGTCACAACTGGAAGCTGAAGACTCAGACGAGTCACAGGGACTTTAGGAAGTATTTCTTCAGTCATAGAGTTGTCAGCAAGTGGAATAGCCTAGCAAGTGAAGTAGTGGAGGCAGGAACCATACATAGTTTTAAGAAGAGGTATGACAAAGCTCAGGAAGCAGAGAGAGAGAGGACCCAGTAGCGATCAGTGAAGAGGCGGGGCCAGGAGCTGAATCTCGACCCCTGCAACCACAATTAGGTGAGTACAATTAGGTGAGTACACACACATATATATATATATATATATATATATATATATATATATATATATATATATATATATATATATATATATATATATATATATATATATATATATATATATATATATATATATTTATATAAATGCTTAAACTTTTAACAAACATTATCTCTCAGTCCACATAAGGATTCGAACCTACGTATTCTTTATCAAAATACACAGGACTTTCTCCACTCAGTCAGATCTCAAGTAGCCGAAGCTAGTTCGCCTGTTTCTGAATTGTTAAGTATTTCAAATGTCTTTCGTCGTTCACTGCATGTGGCAATATTTGACAAAATAACTTTCACTAGCCTAGTATCCTGCAGTATGGTGAGTGACCTTCTAGCTTCGGCTAGGCGTCCATACTTACCCAGTGTCTGGATGAGAGGAGAAACATACAGTTTATCGGTGTTAACTAACTATTAGTTCTTAGTTGACTGTAGCTATTAACGAACTGTAGTTACAATAAACCTTCTACAATCCTGTCTTCTCTTCCCAATATTTACAAAATTTGAAGCAGTATATTCAGGACACTGGTTATTAGCAGTCTAGAATATACGGTTTAGTGTCAGTTGTTCTGTTATGTCTGCCACATTACTTACGTCGAGCCTGTACAGTTTATCCTGGCCTACCTGTTACCATGGACTACCTGTTACCATGGACTACCTGTTACCATGGACTACCTGTTATCCTGGCCTACCTGTTACCATGGACTACCTGTTATCCTGGCCTACCTGTTACCATGGACTACCTGTTATCCTGGCCTACCTGTTACCATGGACTACCTGTTACCATGGACTACCTGTTACCATGGACTACCTGTTATCTTGGCCTACCTGTTACCATGGACTACCTGTTACCATGGACTACCTGTTATCCTGGCCTACCTGTTACCATGGACTACCTGTTACCATGGACTACCTGTTACCATGGACTACCTGTTATCCTGGCCTACCTGTTACCATGGACTACCTGTTACCATGGACTACCTGTTACCATGGACTACCTGTTACCATGGACTACCTGTTATCCTGGCCTACCTGTTACCATGGACTACCTGTTATCCTGGCCCACCTGTTACCATGGACTACCTGTTATCCTGGCCTACCTGTTACCATGGACTACCTGTTACCATGGACTACCTGTTATTCTGGCCTACCTGTTACCATGGACTACCTGTTACCATGGACTACCTGTTACCATGGACTACCTGGAGTTTACCTGGAGAGAGTTCCGGGGGTCAACGCCCCCGCGGCCCGGTCTGTGACCAGGCCTCCTGGTGGATCAGAGCCTGATCAACCAGGCTGTTGCTGCTGGCTGCACGCAAACCAACGTACGAGCCACAGCCCGGCTGATCCGGAACTGACTTTAGGTGCTTGTCCAGTGCCAGCTTGAAGACTGCCAGGGGTCTGTTGGTAATCCCCCTTATGTGTGCTGGGAGGCAGTTGAACAGTCTCGGGCCCCTGACACTTATTGTATGGTCTCTTAACGTGCTAGTGACACCCCTGCTTTTCATTGGGGGGATGGTGCATCGTCTGCCAAGTCTTTTGCTTTCGTAGTGAGTGATTTTCGTGTGCAAGTTCGGTACTAGTCCCTCTAGGATTTTCCAGGTGTATATAATCATGTATCTCTCCCTCCTGCGTTCCAGGGAATACAGGCTTAGGAAACTCAAGCGCTCCCAATAATTGAGGTGTTTTATCTCCGTTATGCGCGCCGTGAAAGTTCTCTGTACATTTTCTAGGTCGGCAATTTCACCTGCCTTGAAAGGTGCTGTTAGTGTGCAGCAATATTCCAGCCTAGATAGAACAAGTGACCTGAAGAGTGTTACAATGGACTACCTGTTACCATGGACTACCTGTTACAACGGACTACCTGTTACCATGGACTACCTGTTACCATGGACTACCTGTTACAACGGACTACCTGTTACCATGGACTACCTGTTACCATGGACTACCTGTTACCATGGACTACCTGTTACCATGGACTACCTGTTACCATGGACTACCTGTTACCATGGACTCAGCTCCACCATTAATCTCACCTCCGTATTTTGGGCACTTTGTAATCTGTCTTTGTTGTGGAGGAGGAGAGTGACGGTGAGAGGAACAGTGCCACGATGAACAAAAATAATGTACGTGGCACTATATGAGTCCCAGACATACCGTCTTCTCAGCCCGAGCTGGTAGGCACTGTGCCTGTCGGGGTAAGCACTGTGATTGTCGTGGTAGACACTGTGACTGTCGTGGTTGGTACTGTGACTGTGTAGTAGGTACTGTGACTGTCGTGGTAGGCACTGTGACTGTCATGGTAGGCACTGTGACTATCATGGTAGACACTGTGACTGTCGTGGTAGATACTGTGACTGTCGTGGTAGACACTGTGACTGTCATGGTAGACACTGTGACTGTCCTGGTAGATACTGTGGCTGTCGTGGTAGACACTGTGACTGTTGTGGTAGGCACTGTAACTGTCGTGGTAGACACTGTAACTGTCGTGGTAGACACTGTGACTGTTGTGGTAGGCACTGTAACTGTCGTGGCTGGTACTGTGACTGTCGTGGTAGACACTGTGACTGTCGTGGTAGACACTGTAACTGTCGTGGCTGGTACTGTGACTGTCGTGGTAGACACTGTGACTGTCGTGGTAGACACTGTGACTGTCGTGGTAGACACCGTGACTATCATGGTAGACACTGTGACTGTTGTGGTAGACACTGTGACTGTCATGGTAGACACTGTGACTGTTGTGGTAGGCACTGTAACTGTCGTGGTAGACACTGTAACTGTCGTGGTAGACACTGTGACTGTTGTGGTAGGCACTGTAACTGTCGTGGTAGACACTGTAACTGTCGTGGTAGACACTGTGACTGTTGTGGTAGGCACTGTAACTGTCGTGGTAGACACTGTGACTATCATGACAGACACTGTGACTGTCATGGTAGATAATGTGGCTGTCGTGGTAGACACTGTGGCTGTCGTGGTAGACACTGTGACTGTCGTGGTAGACACTGTGGCTGTCGTTGTAGGCACTGTGACTGTCGTGGTAGACACTGTGACTGTCGTGGTAGACACTGTGACTGTCGTGGTAGGCACTGTGATTATCATGGTAGACACTGTGACTGTCGTGGTAGACACTGTGACTGTCGTGGTAGACACTGTGGCTGTCGTGGTAGACACTGTGACTGTCGTGGTAGACACTGTGACTGTCGTGGTAGACACTGTGGCTGTCGTGGTAGACACTGTGACTGTCGTGGTAGACACTGTGGCTGTCGTGGTAGACACTGTGACTGTCGTGGTAGACACTGTGACTGTCGTGGTAGACACTGTGACTGTCGTGGTAGACACTGTGACTGTCGTTGTAGACACTGTGACTGTCGTGGTAGACACTGTGACTGTCGTGGTAGACACTGTGACTGTCGTGGTAGACACTGTGACTGTCGTGGTAGACACTGTGACTGTCGTGGTAGACACTGTGACTGTCGTGGTAGACACTGTGACTGTCGTGGTAGACACTGTGACTGTCGTGTGACTGTCGTGGTAGACACTGTGTAGACACTGTGACTGTCGTGGTAGACACTGTGACTGTCGTGGTAGACACTGTGACTGTCGTGGTAGACACTGTGACTGTCGTGGTAGACACTGTGACTGTCGTGGTAGACACTGTGGCTGTCGTGGTAGACACTGTGGCTGTCGTGGTAGACACTGTGACTGTCGTGGTAGACACTGTGATTGTCGTGGTAGACACTGTGACTGTCGTGGTAGACACTGTGACTGTCGTGGTAGACACTGTGATTGTCGTGGTAGACACTGTGACTGTCGTGGTAGACACTGTGGCTGTCGTAGTAGACACTGTGACTGTCGTGTTAGACACTGTGATTGTCGTGGTAGACACTGTGCCTGACGTGGCAAGCACTGAGTCTGAGCTGGTGGGCACTGTGCCTAAGCTGATAGTCAATATGAATTAGTTGGCAGGCACTATGCAGAACTGGTAGGCACTGTGAATTAATTAGTAGGCACTGTGCCGAAGCTGGTAGGCACTGTACCAGAGCTGGTAGGCACTGTGCCAGAACTTTTAGGCACTGTGACTGAGTTGATAGGCACTGTGGCTGAGATGGTAGGCACTGTGCCAGAGCCGGTAGGCACTGTGCCAGAGCTGGCAGGCATTGTACCAGTGCTGGTAGGCACTGTGACTTAATTGGTAGGCATTGTGCCAGAGCTGGTAGGTACTGCCACATCATATAACATGGTACAATGCGATGTTTAAGTTTTCCAACACCACCTGACAAACAAAGGGGTCGGTTCACAGCTCCTGGCCCCGTCTCTTAATGCTTATATAGGTTGGGGGTGCAGGCGTGTGAGCTGGGGTGTTAAGCTGTGGGTGAAGAGATGGTGTTGGTTGGGGGTGTGCATGCGTGGGTAGAGGTGTTGGGGTGGGTTGTAGGGGAGTAGCTTGAGGTGTAGGGGAGTGGGTTGGGGTGTTGGGGTGTGAGTTGGGGTGTAGGGATGTAGCCAGAGTGGGTGGGGGCCGTACAGGACACCACCTCCACCACTCCGGTCAATACTGTGGGACGCCTGCCTCCCTCCCTCGCTTCTCATCCTGCTCTCCTTTGTCCTGGGGGCGCCTGCCTCCTGCCGCTGTCTGCCTGCCGCAGTCTGAGTGCCTTCTGCCGCTGGTTGCCTGCCTTCTGCCGCTGTCGGCATACCTCCTGCCACTGTCTGCCTCCCTCTTGTCTGATGGCTATGGTTGTTTGCCCGGTTGTCTGCCTGTCTGCTTTCCTGGGTGCCTGCCTAATTCCATATTTGTCTGTTTACTTACGTGCTTTCCTACTTGCTTACTAGCTTGCCTGACTGCCTGATTGAATATTTGCCTGCCTTTCTGCCTATATGCCTACCTGCCTTCCTGTCTACGTGTTTGCATACCTTCTTGCCTGCTTATCTGCCTGCCTGCTTGCCTGCTTGCCTGCCTATCCAGATAAGCGGCTGTGTAGCTGGCTAGCTGTCTGATTGACTGCTTGGTATGCTGACTGGCTAGACGAGTGGACTACTAGCTGGCTGATTCTCGGACTACTAGCTGGCTGATTCTCGGACTAGCTTGCTAGCTGTCACCTTGTTTGGCTGACTGGCTTTTTGACCGGAGTTCGGACCCTTAAAGTAAGAATGATGTCCCCAGCTGTTTTGACCTACCAGAGTGGAAGTATGTCAGCTACCTGTGTTAAGAAGTGTCCTGGGATACTAGTCCAGTTCTCCAGGCTGCCTTGTGTTACTGATCCAGTTGTCCAGGCTACCCCGAGTCACTGTTCTAGTTGTCCAGGCTGTCTTGAGTCCAGTTGTCCAGGCTGCCTTGAGTCACTGATCCAGTTGTCCAGATTGCCCAGAGTAACTGGTCCAGTTGTCCAGGCTGTCTTGAGTCACTAGTCCAGTTGTCCAGGCTTCCTTGAGTTACTGGTCCATTTGTCCAGGGTGCCCTGAGGTACTACTAGTAGAGTTGTCCAGGCTGTATTGTGTCACTTGTCCAGTTGTCCAAGATGTGATAATGTGACTGTGTGGCCTGCTGTTGCAGTCCCCGACTTTATCCTGTTTCAGCAGTGTCTGGGATGGAACCTGGTGGTTGTCTGTGATGGAACCTGGTTGATGGCTGGGATGGAACCTGGTTGATGGCTGGGATGGAACCTGGTTGATGCCTGTGATGGAACCTGGTTGATGTCTGTGATGGAACCTGGTTGATGTCTGTGGTGGACCCTGGTTGGTGGATGGGATGGAACCTGGTTGATGGATGGGATGGAACCTGGTTGATGGCTGTGATGGAACCTGGTTGATGTCTGTGATGGAATCTGGTTGATGTCTGTGACATCGTGATAACCAAGAAATGCGACTTGGTGTTGTGAAGCTGTCCAGATGTCTGGAACCTTGAAGAAATGCTGTCCATTCTAAGCATTTTCTCTCGCCAGCCAGCAACAACAGCCTGGTTGACTAGGCAAACACTAGATAAGCCTGGCCTAGGGCTGGGTTATGAGAGTAAGAAAACTCAAGACCCACCCACCAAAGGTAACAGAGTCCAACTCAGGTGACTGGGTCCCATCAGTTAATTAGCGAGGGAAGGTCATTGAAGTCCTGGTGTCCTATAACTAGCAAAGAGAAACAGTAGTCATCTAGAGTTGAGGTCTCTAGTTTTAAGAGGTAATGGTAGTGAGGCCACACCATATTACATGTATGGTGGCTCTCCTGTGTTGTCCTCTGGTTGTAGTGTTCAAACTGACTGTAGTGAGTTTTAACAAGTTGTGAGACAGTTGTGTGTAGGTGCATCTCAAGACAAGAAAAGCCTCTTTCTTCAAGAAAGTGGAAAATAATTAAACATATTTTATTCAGAAAACATAATTTTATTTGAAATTTAATAAAATATATAATTTTTTTTTATTCGCCGGTATTCTCCCGGCCCGGGTCTTTTCAAAGTAGTGGTGACCCGGCCTTGGCTCCCTATCTGGGGAGTGTCTCGAGACGTAAGTCTCCCATGGGAGGAGGTACAAGTACCCCCTCATCTTCGGGACCAACTGTCCCCAGACCTAGCCACATTCCCCGCCCTCACGGGGCTCGTAGGGAGAAGCTAGGCCTCTCTGGTCTGCCATCTGCCCCGCCTCAAAGGGGCTCGTGGGGATGGCAGTCTTGTGAGCTGCAGGTGGTGACAAGCTCAGGCATATATCATCTAGTCTTACGTGTTGTGATTTTGAGTTTGTCGTCGAACTATAATAATAATAATAATAATAATAATAATAATAATAATAATAATAATAATAATAATAATAATAATAATAATAATAATAATAAATTTATTTTGACGTGATACATGGTTATACATAGGAATATAACAGTTGAGTGTAGATGTCAACAAACTCTTGTATGCAAAACACTTCTCCAGAGATGCTTATTTCTTTGCTATTTTTAATATTTTTTTCTTATATTTAACATATTTTATATTGACTGTTTTGTAATGTAAGAAGAAATATGTTGAAATTATTTGATTTGATATGTATTAATGAAGTTGTGATGCCGTGTTGAAGGTGTAAGATGATTCGTAACTTGGTGTGAGTTGAGGTTTAGGGTTGACTCAGGTGTTGTGAGCTAGCCTAACTCAGGTGTTGTGAGCCAGCCTAAACTCAGGTGTTGTGAGCCAGCCTAAACTCAGGTGTTGTGAGCCAGCCTAAACTCAGGTGTTGTGAGCCAGCCTAAACTCAGGTGTTGTGAGCCAGCCTAACTCAGGTGTTGTGAGCCAGCCTAAGCTCAGGTGTTGTGAGCCAGCCTAAACTCAGGTGTTGTGAGCCAGCCTAAACTCAGGTGTTGTGAGCCAGCCTAACTCAGGTGTTGTGAGCCAGCCTAACTCAGGTGTTGTGAGCCAGCTTAAACTCAGGTGTTGTGAGCCATCCTAACTCAGGTGTTGTGAGCCAGCCTAACTCAGGTGTTGTGAGCCAGCCTAAACTCAGGTGTTGTGAGCTAGCCTAAACTCAGGTGTTGTGAGCTAGCCTAAACTGAGGTGTTGTGAGCCAGCCTAAACTTAGGTGTTGTGAGCTAGCCTAAACTCAGGTGTTGTGAGCCAGCCTAAACTCAGGTGTTGTGAGCCAGCCTAAACTCAGGTGTTGTGAGCCAGCCTAAACTCAGGTGTTGTGAGCCAGCCTAAACTCAGGTGTTGTGAGCCAGCCTAAACTCAGGTGTTGTGAGCCAGCCTAAACTCAGGTGTTGTGAGCCAGCCTAAACTCAGGTGTTGTGAGCCAGCCTAAACTCAGGTGTTGTGAGCCAGCCTAAACTCAGGTGCTGTGAGCCAGCCTAAACTCAGGTGTTGTGAGCCAGCCTAACTCAGGTGTTGTGAGCCAGCCTAAACTCAGGTGTTGTGAGCCAGCCTAAACTCAGGTGTTGTGAGCCAGCCTAAACTCACTATCTCTGTGGAAATAAATCTCACTAATCTCTGAGGTGCTTTATTCCGAGCTCCTTGGAAATATAAACATATAAATAATATAATATTATCCTTTATTGACAACGTTTTGCTCACGCAGTGAACTTTATCAAGTCACAAACAGATCTTGATAAAGTCCAATGTGTGGGCGAAACGTTGTCAATAAGAACATAAGAACATAAGAAAGAAGGAACACTGCAGCAGGCCTGTTGGCCCATACTAGGCAGGTCCTTTACAATTCATCCCACTAACAAACATTTGACCAACCAATTTTCAATACTACCCAAGAAATAAGCTCTGATGTGCAAGTCCCTCTCAAATCCAACCCCTCCCACTCATGTACTTATCCAACCTAAATTTGAAACTACCCAAAGTCCTAGCCTCAGTAACCCAACTAGGTAGACTGTTCCACTCATCAACTACCCTATTTCCAAACCAATACTTTCCCATGTCCTTTCTAAATCTAAACTTATCTAATTTAAATCCATTACTGCGGGTTCTCTCTTGGAGAGATATCCTCAAGACCTTGTTAATATCCCCTTTATTAATACCTATCTTCCACTTATACACTTCGATCAGGTCTCCCCTCATTCTTCGTCTAACAAGTGAATGTAACTTAAGAGTCTTCAATCTTTCTTCATAAGGAAGATTTCTAATGCTATGTATTAATTTAGTCATCCTACGCTGAATGTTTTCTAACGAATTTATGTCCATTCTGTAATATGGAGACCAGAATTGAGCTGCATAATCTAGGTGAGGCCTTACTAATGATGTATAAAGCTGCAGTATGACCGGAAATAAATGGTATAAAATACCGACACAATGGAAATATAAACACAAATGCAGTATAATGTGATCCTTTATTGTGATGAATGGTTTGAAAAACCGACATGTTGAAGATTGAGACACTTATGCAGCATATGGGAATCTTTATTCAGGAAACGTTTCGCCACGCAGTGGCTTCATCAGTCCAATACAAAGAGGAAGGCGTAAGGAGAGGAGGAGAATGAGGTAATCAGTCCCTCAACCTGGAGTCGATGTGTTCAGTCCATCAATCTTGTAGAATGTACAGCATAGGGCCGAAGACGTGGCATATATACTGTAGTGAGGTGACGTGAAGCAGGTGGATGGTACCACTATGACCCCCCCTCCAACTGCTTCACGTCACCTCACTACAGTATATAAGCCACGTCTACGGCCCTATGCTGTACATTCTACAAGATTGATGGACTGAACACATCGACTCCAGATTGAGGGACTGATTACCTCATTCTCCTCCTCTCCTTACGCCTTCCTCTTTGTATTGGACTGATGAAGCCACTGCGTGGCGAAACGTTTCCTGAATAAAGATTCCCATATGCTGCATAAGTGTCTCAATGATCCTTTATTGACAACGTTTCACCCACGCAGTGGGCTTTTTCAAGTCACACACGGATCTACCTGGGGTTGGAAGGTACGGGAGTATTTATAGTTCAGAACGTTGAGGTCAGGTGAAGATTGCTGCATCAGATGATCTACCGGGTGGGGTTATAGAGTCTTGGGTAGCTAGGCGGGGATATTGGACAAGTTGTGAGTAGACCTTCTGCAGTGTTCTATGTTCTTATGTGGGATAGCGATGAAGAAGTTTCTTGGCGAGTGGTTCAGCTATGTTATAGAAGCCATTGTTCTGGTTGAAATTGTTGGTTATAGAGATAAACGATGATTCCAGGATTCTTCTGTATTGAGTGTTGTCTTCTGTGGAATCATCGTTTATCTCTATAACCAACAATTTCAACCAGAACAATGGCTTCTATAACATAGCTGAACCACTCGCCAAGAAACTTCTTCATCGCTATCCCACATAAGAACATAGAACACTGCAGAAGGTCTACTCACAACTTGTCCAATATCCCCGCCTAGCTACCCAAGACTCTATAACCCCACCCGGTAGATCATCTGATGCAGCAATCTTCACCTGACCTCAACGTTCTGAACTATAAATACTCCCGTACCTTCCAACCCCAGGTAGATCCGTGTGTGACTTGAAAAAGCCCACTGCGTGGGTGAAACGTTGTCAATAAAGGATCACATTATACTGCATTTGTGTTTATATTTCCACTTCTTGATATAAATCCCAGTAATCTATTTGCCTTATTACGTACGCTTAGGCATTGCTGTCTTGGTTTAAGGTTGCTGCTTACCATAACCCCCAAGTCCTTTTCGCAATCTGTATGGCTAAGTTCTACATTATTTAACTTATAAGTGCTAGGGTTATGGACACTCCCGAGCTTCAGAACCTTGCATTTATCTACATTGAACTGCATCTGCCACTTTTCTGACCAAGAGTAGAGTTTGTCTAAATCCTCCTGAAGTTCCCTAACATCTACGTTTGAATCAATTATCCTACCTATCTTCGTGTCATCGGCGAATTTGCTCATATCACTAGTAATTCCTTCATCAAGATCATTAATATATATTATAAACAACAACGGGCCCAAGACTGATCCCTGTGGAACGCCACTTGTTACTGATCCCCACTCGGATTTAACCCCATTTATGGACACTCTCTGCTTCCTGTCTGTGAGCCATGATTCGATCCACGAGAGCACCCTTCCCCCAATGCCATGAGCTGCTACTTTCTTCAATAGTCTTTGGTGCGGAACTCTATCAAATGCCTTACTAAAATCTAAGTAAATAATATCAAATTCTTTATCGTGGTCAACAGCCTCAAAAGCTTTACTGAAGAAAGTTAATAAATTAGTTAAACAAGACCGGCCTCTTGTGAATCCATGCTGAGTATCATTAATCAAGCTATGCTTATCGAGATGGCTTCTTATAATTTGAGCTATAATTGACTCTAGTAATTTGCCTACAATTGAGGTCAGGCTTATTGGGCGGTAATTTGACGGTAACGACTTGTCCCCTGTTTTAAAAATAGGAATTACATTAGCCATCTTCCACATATCAGACACTACACCTGTTTGAAGAGATAAATTAAAAATATTAGTTAATGGTTCACAGACTTCCATTTTGCATTCCTTTAGAACCCTTGAAAAAACCTCATCAGGACCCGGTGACTTATTTTGCTTCAGTCGGTCTATCTGCTTCACAACCATTTCACTAGTGACTGTGATGTTACATAATTTATCTTCTTCTGGCCCACTATAAAAATTTATTACCGGAATATCATTAGTGTCTTCCTGTGTAAAAACCGAGAGAAAATAATTATTTAAAATCGAGCACATTTCATTCTCTTTGTCAGTAAGATGCCCATAGTTATTTTTAAGGGGACCTATCTTATCTCTGACTTTTGTTCTATATACCTGGAAAAAACTTTTTGGGTTAGTTTTAGAATCCCTAGCAACTTTAATTTCATAGTCCCTTTTAGCTTTTCTTATCCCCTTTTTAATGTCCCTCTTAATGTCAATATACTGATTCATAAGATGACCCTCACCTCTTTTGATACGCCTATAAATTCCTTTCTTATGCCCTAGTAGATATTTCAGCCTATTATTCATCCATTTTGGGTCATTTCTATTTGATCTAATTTCTTTATAAGGGATAAACGTTCTTTGAGCAGCATGTATTGTGTTCAGAAAACTGTCATATTGATAGCTCTCTTCGTTACCCCAGTCAACAGATGATAAGTGTTCTCTAAGCCCATCGTAATCTGCTAAGCGAAAATCTGGGACTGTTACTGAGTTATCCCTACTATCATACTTCCATTCAATTCTAAATGTAATTGATTTGTGGTCGCTAGCACCCAGTTCCTCTGAAACTTCTAAATTATTAACAAGGGATTCATTGTTTGCCAGAACTAAGTCAAGCAGGTTATTACCCCTTGTAGGTTCTGTCACAAACTGCTTCAAAAAACAATCCTGAACTACTTCTAAGAAGTCGTATGATTCTAAATTCCCAGTCAAGAAATTCCAATCAATATGACTAAAGTTAAAGTCTCCTAGAATTACTACATTATCGTGCCTTGTGGCCCTAACAATTTCCTCCCATAGTAGTCTCCCCTGGTCCCTATCTAAATTTGGGGGACGGTATATCACACCTAAAATTAATTTTTCATGCTCCTCTGAAAATTCTATCCAAACAGACTCTGTATGTGTTACTTCAGACTTAATACCCGTTTTTAGGTAACAGTTCAAGTGATCTCGGACATACAATGCCACCCCACCCCCCTTCCCGATACTTCTATCTACTTGGAACAATTTAAAACCCTGAATGTGACATTCTGCAGGCATGTCCCGACTTTTTGAATTAAACCACGTCTCAGTAATGGCAAATACATCTATGTTACCTGCACTAGCAACTAGTCTCAACTCGTCCATCTTATTCCTAGCACTGCGACTATTTGTGTAATAAATACTTAAAGACCCTCCTCTCTCTTTACCCTTCCTGCTCCTTTCTGTTATTCCACTAAACCTATTACTGTCCTTGTCAATTAGTGCCACTGGCTTTCCAATATCCACCTCATTTTGCCTATTACTAGTTCTCCTAGTACTCATATTACTACCCTGAGACTTCACAGTTTTCCCGCAAAAACCCATACCACTAACTATTCCTAGTTTAAAGACCTAACAGCTCCCTCCACTGTGTTGGCCAGTGCTCCCACCCCAGACCTAGATAAGTGAACCCCATCCCTGGCATACATGTCATTTCTGCCATAGAAGAGGTCCCAGTTGTCAATGAATGTTACCGCATTTTCCTTACAGTATTTGTCCAGCCAGCAATTGACACCAATTGCTCTGGACAACCATTCATTTCCAACTCCTCTCCTTGGCAAAATGCCACATATGACAGGTTTCCCACCCTTCCTCCTAATTATCTCTATTGCTGACCTATACCTGCTAATCAGGTCCTCACTCCTACGTCTGCCAACATCGTTGCCTCCAGCACTGAGACAGATAATAGGATTGCTCCCATTACCTCTCATGATGTCATCCAGACGGCTAACAATATCCTTCATCCCAGCCCCAGGAAAACACACTCTCTGCCTCCTACTCCTATCCTTCAAGCAGAATGCCCTATCCATGTACCTAATCTGGCTATCCCCAACAACAACAATGTTTTTACCTTCCTTGGCGTCGTCCATCGTGATGCTCCGAGTAGTCGACTCACATTCGCCAGGTAGCATTACACCACTTGTAGAATTCGTCAAGACGTTCTCGATGGTCTTCGTTGGGGTTTCTAGGGATGTCTCACTCACGTCTGCCAATGCTTCTTTGGTGCTCGTTGTGGCATTCCCAGTAGAACACTCACATTCGTCAGGTAGCACCGAGAATGGGTTGGAAGTTTCCACGGTAGTCTTCTGGTTTCTCGTTGTTTCTGCCTCTCCAACCGTTTTCTTGATCTTCAGCTTGGTTCCATGTTGCCCGGCCACTGACCAAGCTTCCCTCTTAACCTGGGGACTCACAACAGGAGGATTACTACGAATCCTCTTGTTCTCCTCCGTTAATCGCCGTATCTCCATCTTAGCAACTCTGAGCTCTTCTCTCAGCTGCTGGTAAAGTTGCTCAAGAGAGGGCATCCTGGTTCAGATTCACAGAGAGCACACAAACAGGTCTTCACAGAGCTAAGTACACGTCACCACTCAAAGGGATCACATTATACTGCTTATGTGTTTATTTTTCCATTGTGTCGGTATTTTATACCATTTATTTCCATTCTGAACTTCTTCTAGTAGCAAGAGGGAGCGGTGCTCCAGGAGCATACTTGGGAGCACTGAGAGGAGTGTAGATGCTCCAGGAGCATACTTGGGAGCACTGAGAGAAGTGTGAGTGCTCCAGGAGTATACCTGGGAGCACAGAGAAGTGTGAGTGCTCCAGAAGCATACCTGGGAGCACTGAGAGAAGTGTGAGTGCTCCAGGAGCATACTTGGGAGCACTGAGAGAAGTGTGAGTGCTCCATGAGCATACTTGGGAGCATTGAAAGAAGTGTGAGTGCTCCAGGAGTATACTTGGGAGCACTGAGAGAAGCGTGAGTGCTCCAGGAGCATACTTGGGAACACTGAGAGAAGTGTGAGTGCTCCAGGAGCATACTTAGGAGCACTGAGAGAAGTGTGAGTGCTCCAGGAGTATACTTGGGAGCACTGAGAGAAGTGTAGGTGCTCCAGGAGTATACTTGGGAGCACTGAGATAAGTGTGAGTACTCCAGGAGCATACTTGGGAACACTGAGAGAAGTGTGAGTGCTCCAGGAGCATACTTGGGAGCACTGAGAGAAATGTGAGTGCTCCAGGAGCATACTTGGGAGCACTGAGAGGAGTGTAGGACCTCCAGGAGCATACTTGGGAGCACTGAGAGAAGTGTGAGTGCTCCAGGAGCATAGTTGGGAGCACTGAGAGAAGTGTAAGTGCTCCAGGAGTATACTTGGGAGCACTGAGAGAAGTGTGAGTGCTCCAGGAGCATACTTGGGAGCACTGAGAGAAGTGAGTGCTCCAGGAGCATACTTGGGAGCACTGAGAGAAGTGTGGGTGCTCCAGGAGCATACTTGGGAGCACAGAGAAGTGTGGGTGCTCCAGGAGCATACTTGGGAGCACTGAGAGAAGTGTGGGTGCTCCAGTAGCATACTAGGGAGCACTGAGAGAAGTGTGAGTGCTCCAGGAGCATACTTGGGAGCACTGAGAGAAGTGTGAGTGCTCCAGGAGTATACTTGGGAGCACTGAGAGAAGTGTGAGTGCTCCAGGAGTATACTTGGGAGCACTGAGAGAAGTGTGAGTGCTCCAGGAGTATACTTGGGAGCACTGAGAGAAGTGTAAGTGCTCCAGGAGTATACTTGTGAGCACTGAGAGAAGTGTGAGTGCTCCAGGAGTATACTTGGGAGCACTGAGAGAAGTGTAAGTGCTCCAGGAGCATACTTGGGAGCACTGAGAGAAGTGTAAGTGCTCCAGGAGCATACTTGGGAGCACTGAGAGAAGTGTGGGTGCTCCAGTAGCATACTAGGGAGCACTGAGAGAAGTGTGAGTGCTCCAGGAGCATACTTGGGAGCACTGAGAGAAGTGTGAGTGCTCCAGGAGCATACTTGGGAGCACTGAGAGAAGTGTAAGTGCTCCAGGAGTATACTTGTGAGCACTGAGAGAAGTGTGAGTGCTCCAGGAGCATACTTGGGAGCACTGAGAGAAGTGTGAGTGCTCCAGGAGCATACTTGGGAGCACTGAGAGAAGTGTGAGTGCTCCAGGAGCATACTTGGGAGCACTGAGAGAAGTGTGAGTGCTCCAGGAGCATACTTGGGAGCACTGAGAGAAGTGTAAGTGCTCCAGGAGCATACTTGGGAGCACTGAGAGAAGTGCGAGTGCTCCAGGAGTATACTTGGGAGCACTGAGAGAAGTGTAGGTGCTCCAGGAGTATACTTGGGAGCACTGAGATAAGTGTGAGTGCTCCAGGAGCATACTTGGGAGCACTGAGAGAAGTGCGAGTGCTCCAGGAGTATACTTGGGAGCACTGAGAGAAGTTTGTGTGCTCCAGGAGTATACTTGGGAGCACTGAGATAAGTGCGAGTGCTCCAGGAGCATACTTGGGAGCACTGAGAGAAGTGTGAGTGCTCCAGGAGCATACTTGGGAGCACTGAGAGAAGTGTGAGTGCTCCAGGAGTATACTTGGGAGCACTGAGAGAAGTGTGGGTGCTCCAGGAGCATACTTGGGAGCACTGAGAGAAGTGTAGGTGCTCCAGGAGCATCCTTGGGAGCACTGAGAGAAGTGTGAGTGCTCCAGGAGTATACTTGGGAGCACTGAGAGAAGTGTAGGTGCTCCAGGAGTATACTTGGGAGCACTGAGAGAAGTGTAGGTGCTCCAGGAGTATACTTGGGAGCACTGAGAGAAGTGTGAGTGCTCCAGGAGCATACTTGGGAGCACTGAGAGAAGTTTGAGTGCTCCAGGAGTATACTTGGGAGCACTGAGAGAAGTTTGAGTGCTCCAGGAGCATACTTGGGAGCACTGAGAGAAGTGTGAGTGCTCTAGGAGCATACTTGGGAGCACTGAGAGAAGTGTGGAAGTTGTGAAGCACCATGGGCTCCACCTTTGATAAATCTTGGAAAAAAAAAAATTAGGAAATGTCAGAACTGAGAAGTTCACTGCTAGGTCGTATTGTCTTATTTTCTGAGGTAGAAGCTGCAACTCACTTATTTAAGCTTCACCAGGTGCCAGATCAACCAGGCTGGTTGATCTGGCACCTGGTTGACCAGGCTAGCAACAGACGAGCCTGGTCAATGACCTGGATCCGAGAGTAGGAAAACTCTAAGAATTCATCAAAGGTATATCAAAGGTAATATACAATATGTTATTTATGAAATTATACACGTTTCGCCCACCAGGGACTTAAAGTCCCTGGTGGGCGAAATACCCGAAATAAGAACATAAGTACATAAGAAAGAAGGAACACTGCAACAGGACTACTGGTCCATGCGAGGCAGGTCCAAGTCTCCTACCGGCTTAAGCCAATGCTCCAACCTAGTCAGGGCAGGTCACGTTCACTTAAGGAAGGAACACGACAACTGACCTAGTAGCACAAGCTAGTCAGGTCCAACTCACACCCACTCATGTATTTATCTAGCCTATTTTTAAAACTACACAGCGTTTTAGCCTCAATAACTGTACTTGGGAGTTTGTTCCACTCATCCACAACTCTATTACCTATTATCCTTCCTGAATCTGAAATTTTCCAACTTAAAACCATTGCTGCGAGTCCTGTCTAGGCTAGATATTTTCAGCACGTTATTTACATCCCCTTTATTTATTCCTGTCTTCCATTTATACACCTCAATCATATCCTCCCTAATTCTACGTCTTTCTAGAGAGTGCAGATTCAGGGTCCTCAGTCTATCCTCATAGGGAAGATTTCTGATACATGGAATCATCTTTGTCATCCTCCTTTGTATGTTTTCCAAAGCATTTATATCCATTCTATAATACAGTGACCAAAATACCATAAACCGAGTAGTGTCCAATTAACATACTTTTCGTTATATTCTACCACTGATATACAAGCTTCAGTATAAGAACATAAGAACATAAGAACGAAGGAACACTGCAGAAGGCCTACTGGCCCATGCGAGGCAAGTCCAAGTCTCCTACCGGCTTAAGCCAATGCACCCAACCTAGTCAGGTCAGGTCACATTGACTTAAGGGAGGAACACGGCAACCGACCTTGTAGCACAAGCTATCAGGTCCAACTCAAACCCACCCACATCCACTCATGTATTTATCCAACCTATTTTTAAAGCTGCACAACGTTCTGGCCTCTATAACTGTACTTGGGAGTTTGTTCCACTCATCCACAACTCTATTACCAAACCAGTACTTTCCTATATTCTTCCTGAATCTGAATTTTTCCAACTTAAAACCATTGCTGCGAGTCCTGTCTAGGCTAGATATTTTCAGCACACTATTTGCATCCCCTTTATTTATTCCTGTCTTCCATTTATACACCTCAATCATATCCCCCCTAATTCTAAGTCTTTCTAGAGAGTGCAGATTCAGGGCCCTTAGTCTATCCTCATAGGGAAGGTTGAACATCAAAATGGTATACAATACCGACAGGTTGGTAGTAAGACACATAGGCAACAGTTAGGCAACTTTATTCCGAAACGTTTCGCCTACACAGTAGGCTTCTTCAGTCGAATACAGAAAGTAGGCAGGAACAGTAGAGATGTGAAGACGATGTAATCAGTTCATCACCCTTGAAGTCGTAGAATTTGAGGTTGTCAGTCCCTCGGCCTGGAGAAGTTCAGTTCCATAGTCAGGAACTATCTGAAAATCAAGCGACAGTGCGGAGACTTAAATACTGTTGGAAGGAGAGGTGCAGAGTAGTAGTAGTAGTAGTGAGAGTGTAGCCACTGAGAGGTCAGGTCCCTCTCAGATCCAACAGTTCTCACTTGAAAGGGTTGTCTAAGGCGTTTTCTGTACCAAGAGGCCATGTGTTGCAGTGTCTGACAAGATGAACATCAAAATGGTATACAATACCGACAGGTTGGTAGTAAGACACATAGGCAACAGTTAGGCAACTTTATTCCGAAACGTTTCGCCTACACAGTAGGCTTCTTCAGTCGAATACAGAAAGTAGGCAGGAACAGCAGAGACGTGAAGACGATGTAATCAGTCCATCACCCTTGAAGTCGTAGAATTTGAGGTTGTCAGTCCCTCGGCCTGGAGAAGTTCAGTTCCATAGTCAGGAACTATCTGAAGATCAAGCGACAGTGCAGAGACTTAAATACTGTCGGAAGGAGAGGTGAAGAGTAGTAGTAGTCTCAGTAGTAGTAACCAGTTACCAGTAACCAGTGTACCAGTAGTTGACTCACTACCAACCGTCTCTGCCTGAGTCACTGTCTATTCATATTGTGCTGACCACAGCAGTATTCAAAGACCCCCTCACATATGGGTACTGTGGGCGGCCAGTCAGAGTTACGAGAGTGAGCAAGGAGACAAGGTTACGGCTGTTAGGGCGCTCCCCACACTATCCGTAATTATACGTACTTCCAGCCTACGTGAGTATTACTTTACCCTATCCACGTGTACGAACTCCCACATGATAAATGGTGGCACCGGTGTGGAGCGTGGATTAAGTTTTTTACGGGTAATTCAAGACGTTAGAAGACTGTGAGTAGCCGGCAGGGTCAAAGGTGAACCAGCCGCTCCCCTCACAACCTCTACCTCCAGCCTGCAAGCCTGTTGCAGCCGTTTCAAGCTTCCTGGCTTAGTTCGTGTGCTAATTGCTTCAATCTCCGAGGGGTTGACCCGGATTTTGCAATTAAGCCAGTCAGTAAGCCAGACTGTGGAAGTGAACGCCAGTCAGCCTATCATCCAGCCTGTCTCCTGTCATCCACCTGCTCCTCCGTGCTGTGTGCATCGTTACACGTCTTCCAGTCAGCCAGTCTCGTGGGTTAAGCCAGTCAGCCAACCCAGCTTCTAACCCAGCTGAGAGAGAGAAGTAAGCCAAGTTCCTCTGAAGTATCGTCTCATGTATCGCTTTGTGCTCCCAGTTGGATGCTAAGCGTGGTTTTTACCATTCCTGTGGCATAGTGGCTTATCAAGCCACCTTCGTGGGTAGAGTGGAGTGCGCGCCAGAGTGTCAGCGAGAGTCTCACCCACCGCTATACACTCTCCCTCCACCCACCCACCACTAACCACCCACCACCAGCCACCCACCCATCTACCTGTGGCTGTTTGCACCCTTGTACCGGGTCCTAATACTGTTTTGGCTCATAATTGGTCAAGAGATGTAGCTGAGCACCAATGATAAAGCCAATTATGCGAGTCCACCGAGAAAGCGCATTTCTTCACGACGACAGTGTGAGTGTCGGCGTCATCACCGCGCAGGACAACCTTCCTCATCACCAGTCATCACCTTCGACTACTACAAACTTCAGTGATAATTTTCTGTTTAGAGACATTTTTCTTGCATTTAAAGACATTTGCGTGTGTGAGACATTTATAGTGAATTTCTTGTGTACTCTAAACCTTGTGTTTTCAGTGTAGACTCAGTGTTTCTTTGACTCGTTATTTTTGCAATATTTTTCAGTGTTTTCGCTCATCTTATATTTTTATTCTGTGTTATTTTATGCTACTCTCTGTCTGTAGTAAGTATTGTTGTGTAGTGTACCAGTCAGTCACTCTGTGTGAAGTGATTCATTTTTTTTATCATGTATTCTTTCAGCATTGTATTCTCCAGTAATTGTCATTGTATTTCATGCAGTGATATTCACCCCAGTATACCAAATTATCCATTTATTTCTATGTGTGTCTTTTTTCGTATGCCAGCAGTGTTTCATTCCTCTAATTTTTTCGCAGACTTGTGTACCATTATTTTTGCCAGCAAATTTTTGTCGTATCAGTCACAGCAAGATTTTGTTGTAAGAATATACTAAAAAAATTGTTGTGTGCCCTGCCACTGTAAGTGTGACACTTCCCGTTTTGTTACTTTGTTTTATTTTTATTCATATTTTTATATTTCTTTGAACAAATTCACTCTTGATGTAATTTCAATTACTTTTAACGTAAAGTGTTTTCTTTACTCTGTTTGAGTAAATTGTTTTGTCTAATTTACAATTAAGAGTTAAAGTGTTCATTCAGTTTTTTTCTTCATATTTTTATTTCATTATTTTACCTGAGTTTTCCCAGTGACACTTTATTACTGCAGTGATTATTTCTACACCTTATTTTGTTGCACTTGTTCTGCAGTGAATTATTTTGTTGCACTTGTTCTGCAGTGAATTATTTTGTTGCACTTGTTCTGCAGTGAATTATTTTGTTGCACTTGTTCTGCAGTGAATTATTTTGTTGCACTTGTTCTGCAGTGAATTATTTTGTTGCACTTGTTCTGCAGTGAATTATTTTCTTTTATTGATATTTTTATGAATTATATTTTAATTTTGTTTATGCATTCTTAGAAAATACTTAAATTTCCCAGTTAACAATTTAGTAATTTTATTTTCTACTTTTTACATTGATTTAAAATTTTATTAATTAATTTCTTTATTAGCAAGAGTAAAGGCAGCTCAATTTGCATTTAATTCAGTCTCCAGTAATATTTTTACTTGTATATTTCAATGTAAATTTTTTCTTGGCCAATAGTCCTTCACATTGAGTTGTCCTTCCTCTTGCAGTGTATCTTAGACATTTTTTTTATTACTTCTGCAGAATTAGTTGCATCTCTTTTATTTCAATTCTAGCATTTTATATCATTTTTATTGTTTTTTATTTTTGCCTTAATTGTTTTCGTGCAACTTTGCCATTATGTCTCACATACCGTCAAGTGATACTTTAGTGAATGTCGACACTCAGACCTCTCAGGCTACTGTTGCCCCTGTCATCAGTCCTCACAGTTCCTTACCGACTGACAGACCGACCCAGACACCGAGATACTATAGTTATACTCGTGATTCCCTTGATGCGTTACCTTTATTCAATGGCCATGTACATAGTCTTGAAGCATGGTTTGCGGCCATTCGTTCTCGTGCTGGTGCTCTAGTTGAAGGTCCTCCTTCAGAGAAAAGTCTTATCAGACTTGCTAAAGAAGCTCTTCATCGATCCCCTGCTGCTGTTCACGTTGTTGATCTCCTTGATATGCGTGACTTCAGGAATCTTACTAAGTGGTCAAAATATGAGGAACTGATTCGTTCTTTCCTTGTCCCAGTAAAAACAGCTGATCCATATGTCGTTCTTAGGGAACTAGTGAATGCTACACCCATGAGTAATGAATCGTTGAGTGCATTTGCTGTTAGATTAGACAAACTTTTATCATCATTTATCAATGCTGTCCAGTCATCAGCTTTTCTCCCTGCAGAGGTTAAACCATTCACAGAACCGTTTGCTAAAATAGCAGCTTTTGGAGCAATTAAAGAACTAATGCCGCCTGCTTCCGTGTGTGCTTATGAGGCTCATCCTCCAACTGTGACGATGGAACCACTTACAGCCTTAAATCATGTACGTTCCTTGTGCCCCCAGGGTACTTTCCCATGTATTAAAAGTAATTTCACACCTATGCCTCAGTCTGCACCACCTCTTGTTTGCGCCACAGAGACAAATCGTGGTCGTCAACCATCTCAGCGATCACCAAGGACCAATTATAAACCTCGTAGTATTCATAGTACATTCAGTAACCATAGTCGGCGAACTTGTTACAACTGTGGTTTCCGTGGCCATATTGCAATTAATTGTCCTGATAGTTACCCTAAGAGACGTCGTACTGATGATGAGTACCCAGATCTTCCCTACTGTACTTATCATAGAATACATGGACATGACACATCTGAGTGCAATGCTCTCTACAACCTTCAGTACTCTAGGTCTTTCCGTGGCCGTTCCAACCGCAGAACCCGTAGAGGAAACAGACGTCGTGGTTCTCAAACTAACCAGAACCAGGCTCATTCTTCCAATTCGGGGGAATTCGGGCTCCCCAGTCAAACCGTCCCATGGTGACAGTAGGTGATAATGAGTACACCATCCCCGTTCACAATTCCTTTGAAGCCTTAAGCAGTCTCGAGAATGACAATCCTGCTGATGATGTTGCTTCACATGTCTCTGACATAGATGATTTTGGGGATGAAGTAGAACAAGTCTTTCCTGATGACAATCCACCTTTTTGTTTGCACATAACTTCCAGTGCAACCATAGGCCCTATAGTGCAAGCATCTGTTCATAATGCGCCCGTTCATTTGTTCATGGACTCTGGTGCGCAAGTCAATATTATTAGGTCTAGCTTGTTTAAGGATAAGCAGTTACGACATGTCCTTCTCGTAGAACCGACTCATGTGTCCTCCCTTAGTGGAGTAGCTGGTTCTCACCTGCGTGTCCGAGGTCGGACTTCCCTAACCTTTTCTATCCAAGGTAGAGACTTCACTGCTTCCTTCCTTGTTGTCGACCAGATTACTTTCCCTGGTGACCTTCTACTGGGCTTTGCTTCCATGCGAGACTTACGCATTGTGCTCGACCCTTATCGATGGCATGCCCAAACTGACGACTTGATCGTTCCATTCTGGGGTTACCAGCTTGGATTCGAGATCTGCCATACTGCCGCAGAGTATGACACTCGAATTAAGTCCTTACAGGCCAGTGCATTTTCCAGTAGCGTACCCAAGCGGTCAGGCACTGATGATCCTGTCACTTCTGTCTGTGTTCCTGCAACTTCAGACTTGCAAGATAGTGTCCAGTTACCTCAAGTGTCCGAGGACGCTCTGACTACCTTGAGTGCTGAGCCTATCCCTGCAATGTCTGCTAGTTCAAGTAGTAGTTTCTCCACAGGGGACGCCTTGTCGGAAAACAATTACTTGCAACTAGTAATGCCATCTCTTGTTGATGTCACATGCCGTCTGCAGAAAGACGTTTCTGTCGCAGCTAGTGCCCTCACTAGAGTGTCTGTAGTTGTTCCTAGTGTTCCAGATGGTGATAACGTCCTAGTTGACAGTGATTTTTGCAAAGTAAAAGGCCTATTTGTTGAACCATCCTTACATGTTGTAAGAGATAGTAAGATCCATTTCTTCCTAGCCAACACTTCTGGTCACAGTGTTCGTCTCAGAGCCAATACCAACCTCGTTGACCTAGTTCACTATCCTTACCCTGTTCAGGTAGAGGATGAGTTGTCACCTGACCAGTGGGTCGGTGCTATTTCTGCCGGGGAGACCTCATCCACTTCACTGGATCAATCTGTTCCACCAGTTGAGGAGAAAGACTTAGCTCCCACTGACTTCCCAGATGAAGTCAAGCGTTTGTTGACTCTGTTGAACAAACGTCGTAAAGCCATTGCTTTACCAGGTGAGAAGATGGGTATAACGAACTTATTGTCCCATCGTATTCCACTTGAACCTGGTACTAGACCTATCTACATACCTGCGTACAGAATGCCTCATTCACAAGTTGCTGTCGCAGAAGAATTGATCAATCAAATGCTCGATGATGGAGTTATTGCACCTAGCAATTCCCCTTGGAATGCACCCTTGATACTAGTACCTAAGAAGGATGGTACTTGGCGCCCAGTGATTGACTTTAGGAAGTTAAACGCGAAAACCATTCCAGATCGCTTTCCACTCCCTGTACTGGGTGATCTTTTACGTAACATCGGAGATAACAAAGTCTTTTCAACCCTGGATTTGTTACAAGGGTTTTGGCAAGTCCCTCTTCACGAGGACAGCCAAGAGCTAACTGCATTCTCCACTCCTACAGGTCATTATCACTTCCTCCGTATGGTGTTTGGATTATGATCTTCCCCTATCACGTTCTCAAGGCTCATGACTAATATCTTTAGAGGTCTCATAGGTAATGCACTTATGGTGTACTTAGATGACGTAATCGTCATGTCTAAAGACGTGGATACACACTTGAAAAGACTTGATGTAGTACTTGGTAAGCTTGAAGAAGCCAATTTAAAGATCAAACTGTCTAAATGTCAATTTTTCAGATCAGAAATTAAGTTTCTTGGTCACGTAGTCACTCCTAGAGGGGTTACGACTGACCAAAGTAAAGTAACTGCAGTACTAAATTTTCCAACACCCAAAACTGCTGATGCCGTAAGATCCTTTGTGGGCTTAGCAGGTTTTTATAGATCTTTCATTGCCAATTTTTCTTCCATAGCTGCTCCTCTAACTGAGTTGCTTAAGAAAGATGCTCCTTTTGTTTGGACCTTCCGTCAAGAAAGAGCATTCCAAACTCTAAAAGAAAAGCTAACATCTGCTCCAATTTTGAAATTTCCAGATTTTTTTAAGCCCTTCTATCTGACAACTGATGCTAGTTCAATTGGCATAGGTGCCGTACTAGCTCAGAAGACCGATGGCAAGTACAACGCAGTTGCATTTGCTAGCCAAGTCCTTACGAAGGCTGAACGTAATTATACAGTAACTGAGCAAGAAGCTTTAGCAATAGTATGGTCTTTAAAGCACTTCCGAGACATTATTTATCAGTACTCTGTTCATGTCTTGACAGACCATGCTCCACTGATACCTTTATTCCAGAACAAACAACCTACTGGAAGGTTAGCCAGATGGACCTTGACTATCAAAGAGTTCAATCCCACCTTTGAGCATTTACCTGGCAAGTCAAATGTAGTCGCAGATGCCTTATCGCGACATGTTAGTATAGTAACTGCAGACCCTCCATTTACTGCTGAGGATGTAAAGAATGCTCAACGAACAGATCCTATGTGGTCTGGTGTGATTCGATTCCTGCTCCAGGAAGATCTTATTCTGACTGTGAAGCCACCAGCACCCATCAGTGACTTTGTCATTATTACAACCTAGGATTTCAAATGGCCTGTTATCCCAGGTGTAATGGGAGCAAATAAACACAGTAGAAAAAGTTTAGACTTATATTATCCTTCACCAATTTAGAACAGCAATATGTACACTATTTACAGTGATAAATATAGTGCACTCCACGGTAAGCAAGGCAGAAATAGAAGCCACAAGATAGCACACCGTGCTTCAACCAGCTCTAGAGTGGGAATGACAAGGGCAGACAGGAGAGCGGTATCCACATAACCTCTGCGATTGTCAATCCCACCTTCTTATTGGCTAGAACCTGGTCACTAGTTGAACGACGGGGCCCCATCATCAACTCTTAGCAACCTGGTTCGCTGGTTGGGGGAGATAGCCTGTAAATGAGGGTGTGTCCATGCGCCGAATAAAGGTTACGTACTCTTTGCATGCCACACCCCCACCCCCGAGAAGGCTCAGGATGAGGCTGCCACCTCCCAGTGGTAACCGTGCCGCCATGGCACAAAATAATGGGACCGCCTATCCTCTCCACCATCCCACTCTTAGATAGAGCTCAGCTTTCCTAGTGACCAAAAGCCAAACCCTAAACTCAGAGTGAGACAGCAGTCAGA
>NC_091320.1:23329771-23347129 GCF_038502225.1 Cherax quadricarinatus | reverse complement strand
AAAGAATTTAGTCCATTGTGTGGTCCGAAACTGAGCGTGGAGAGGGAGTGCTTGACGTGTCGGTCTTTTCCGAGTAGAATGGGAAGGTAACGAAGGAGCATCATCAGGAGATTGACGTTGGCGTTTAGGAGTAGGACCGGAGTTGGTCCGGCGTGAAATGGGCGGGCGATTCGAAAATTGCCGTACGGTAGAGGGAGAAGCCGGAAGCATAGTCAAAGGAGAGCGGAGTTCAGACAAATCGAAGGAGTCAGTCGAAGCCCCGGTACCTGAAGCGGGTGAGGAAACAGCAGCAGCAAGAGGTACAGGGGCATCAGGAGTGTCCGAAGAGTGGTCTAAACACAAGGCAGGGTCAGAATGGGGTGCAGTATCAAGAAGGGGCCCGGGGGTAGTGGGTTCATGGATTGGGTTCTCCATGGTTAGGTTACTCCTTTGCTTTTTGTTTTTAAGAAAAAAAAAAAAGAAAGAAAATAAAAATAAAAATAAAAAAAGAATAAAAAAAGGGGGGAGCGGGGAGGAATAGTTCCCAGGAGGAATGAAAGGGCCGGAAATCTCCCTCCTCGCCCAAGAGGACCTCAGCACCGCTAGTAGCGCAGATGCAGCATGGAACCCATGCCATACCCTACCCTTCATGCCAGTAAACCAGCAATCTGGGATAGCAACCTCACATCTGCTGAGCTACCTCGGTGGACAAAAGAGAGGGCGGCCGGATATCCGCCACAAAGCATACCTCCTTCGGCCACCACCCCCGGAATCCGAAAGGTGGCTTCAAGAGATACACCCGTCGCCCGAAAGATAACCAAAGCTACTCCGGGATACCGGAGAGGGATCGGGACATCCCCAGGCGATCCAGATTCCACGGCAAACTACGCTACTGCCAAGAACCTCAACGGAATGGGATGGACCCCGGTGTCCTTTCCCCTACCTAGGAACTAGCGAGCCTGTGGGAGAAATCCCAAAGGCCAAAAAGAGGAAGGGCAAAAGGGAGGGGTGGGGAGGAGGAGGAGGAGGAGGAATGGAAAAAGGGGAGGATGGGATAGGGGAGGGGAGAATGGGGGGTAATTAGGTTCGGTCTGAGGAAGAAGACCGACAGGTCTAATTCCTCAGACCAAGAGCCTCTTCACCACGCCAAGGAGCCCCCCTTGAAGAGGTCAATCATCACCAGATCTTCAATAAAGGTAAGTGTCATGTAACTGTGCATGTCTTTTTCAGTTAGTGTGTATTAAAATTAATATTTCATGTGGTAAAAAAATTTTTTTTCATACTTTTGGGTGTCTCGCACGGATTAATTTGATTTCCATTATTTCTTATGGAGAAAATTAATTCGCCTAACGATAATTTCGCTTAACGTTGAGCTCTCAGGAATGGATTAATAGCGTAAGGTGATGGTCCACTGTATTACAAAGGTAAGAAAAATATGAATTTTCATTTCAATAATTTTAAAACTAGCCACTTAAGGGTCACGTCAGTTCCAGTCTTCTAGTAATATGTTATTTTTCTCCTATAATCTACCTTGTCCATAATTATTACTACATTTGCTTTGTCTGGTTTGTAAGGTGAGGTCTGAGCTTTGATCAGACCTCTGCAGCACAATTGTCCTCAAAGATTTGTTAAGTTATATGATGAATCAAGGGAAGATCCTATACTTCACCTTGTGAAAGCAAAGAAAATGCAATAGTAATTATGGACAAGGTGGATTATAGGGGTAAAATAAACACTATATTAGGAGACAGGGAAACTCTCACAAAGTCTCAAATTGACATGCATATTAGCAATTCTTTCTGCAAAATTAGCTGTGTAAAAATAAATACAATACAGTAGACTATAATACAGCTACAATACCAACATTTAAGGTGCAACTGTAAATTCATATAGAAGATATCAAGATCTGCAAGGTACTGTGTAATACCGACCCCTTAATTAGATTGACTACTTATTACTATTATCATCCTATTTATGGGGAAGCTCTTAACTCCATAAGGTTCAAAAGCTCCTGAAACGGTAAGTAATCAGGTTTAGTTTAAGGAAGGGAAGGTTAACTCCAGCTCTTTAGTCTTTCACCAGCCACCAGCAAGCACTGTTCAAAAACTGCATGCTTTTGAACAGGGAATGCAGAAATAGTACTTTGGTACAATTTAAAAGGGAGAGAGTGCAGAAATCAGAGGAATCAGTTTGTTGATTATACCAAGAGTAGAAGTACAGAAGAGAATATACAGTACAGCAATTGACAAAAGAAATTAGCACTAAACAAGAGCGGGTCATTCAGTGCTACTTGAGAAGGAAAGGACAGTAGTAAATAAAATAATATTTGGAAAAAAAGGTTGAGGATAGTTTTATATGTTCTGCAAGTGGTAAAAAAAATTGCAAACGAATGAAAAATTTGTCATTCATGGATCCTAAAATGTTTAGAAGTGTGAACTGAAATGTTTTATGGGACATTCTGAAAATGTACGGTATTGGAAGAGCTGTTACAATAAAAAAAAATTTGGAAGGGAAACAAATCATAAGCAAAAGCAAATATAACAGTGTAAGTTGAGAAATACATGGAGTAATACCAGGTCATAATCTACCAAGAAAACATACTCAACCCCTGCCAATTTGGATTCAGGAAAAATAAAAGCACTAACGATGCAATCATAAGAATGCTAGATTTGCTTTACACAGCATTGGAAAATGAGGAATATCCACTAGGAATTTTTATTGACCTAAGAAAAGCTTTTGACACAGTAGACCACGGCATCCTACTCCACAAACTTGACCATTATGGTATAAGAGGCCATGCGCTTGCATATTTCAAATCCTACCTTACTAATAGGTATCAGTATGTCACCATTAAAGACACAGCATCAACAACACAGCCACTTGATACTGGAGTTCCGCAGGGAAGTGTCCTTGGTCCCCTACTCTTCCTCATATACATCAATGATTTTCCAAACGTATCTCAACACCTGAACCCCATTCTCTTTGCTGACGACACGACTTATGTCATCTCTCACCCTAATCTTGCCACCCTCAACACCATTGTTAACGAGGAGCTGATCAAAATATCGACTTGGATGACAGCCAATAAACTTATGCTTAACACTGACAAAACCTACTACATTATGTTTGGTAGAGCAGGAGATGCGCAAATTAACATTAAGATCGACAACACACTAATTGCCAGGCATAATGAGGGCAAATTCCTAGGCCTATACCTCGACAACAACCTGAACTTCAGCACCCATATCCAACACACAACCAAAAAAGTATCCAAAACGGTTGGGATCCTCTCCAAGATACGATACTACGTGCCGCAAACTGCCCTTCTCACACTATACCATTCACTTATATATCCATACCTCACCTATGCTATCTGTGCTTGGGGTTCAACTGCAGCAACACACCTAAAGCCAATAACCCAACAAAAAGCCGCAGCAAGAATAATCACTAAATCCCATCCCTGGCAACACACCCCCCCACTCTTCATAGATCTAAACTTACTCCCTGTTCAGTACATCCACACTTACTACTGTGCAATCTACATCTACAGGACCTTAAATTCCAATATTAACCTTGACCTAAAACGCTTTCTTGATAGTTGCGACAGAACCCACAGGCACAACATCAGACACAAACATCTCTATGACATTCCCCGTGTCTGACTAAACCTTTACAAAAATTCAATGTATGTCAAAGGCCCTAAACTCTGGAACACCCTACCTGAAAATTCTAAAACTGCAGACACATTCATCACCTTCAAAACTACCATCAGAAAACATCTTATCTCCCTGATACACCCTGTCAACTAATTACACGAATACCACCTGGTGGTTAACACTTACACTCGCTCACCCATTTGACCATAAACAGAAATATCAATCTCAATCTCAAAATAATGAATCTTAACTAGTCATAAGTTGGCCTGTGATACTCCAATACTTAAACTATGTATAGTGCCAAAACAAAAGCATTCACATTGCTAAACTCACAAACTAGTATTTAGTCACTTAGCCATAATACCAACTTACCTCATAATTTTGTAATATTTTAAGCTTAAGATTTAAGTCTGCCCGAAATGCCTAGCCATGCTAGGTGTTCTAGTGGTACACTATTTTACTACATGTAAACCACACAATAACCATATTCTGTAAACTCAGCATTGTAATCCTTAGAGAATAAACTTGGAATTTGAAAAGAAAATATAGATGGTATTAGACACCATCATTAATGGAGGTACATTATTATTATTATTATTATAATCAAGGGGGAAGCGCTAAACCCGGAGGATTATACAGCGCCTGGGGGGGGGATGTGGAAGGCATTCAGGCTTAATTCGGGGAACTGGAGCACAGATCCAATTCCCTAAATCAAGAGCCCCTCACCAACATCAAGGAACCTTCCTTGAGGGGAATGGAGGTACAGTAGCTGAAAAATTAATGGAAAGTCTTAGTTTGTATCTGGCTATAAATAGCCTGAAGATTAAATTTGACTCTGTAATGACAAATAATTGTGTAATTACAAATGTATAGCTACAGGAGCAGAAATAGATTGATGGAGCCCAGTCTTTAGCAATTAACTGTAAAATGTTTAATCAATTTAACCTTATGTACAGCCTCTCCTCACTTAGCGACGTACGTGTTTACAGCCTCTCCTCACTTAGCGACGCCCTCATTTACCAATGACTCAGACTTGCGGGACTCTCTGCCCAGTATGCATAACTAAATGTATAGAGCTGATTTCCTCTATTCTGTTTATTACAATACACTACTGTATATTATTATTATTATTATAATCAAGGGGGAAGCGCTAAACCCGGAGGATTATACAGCGCCTGGGGGGGGGGGGGATGTGGAAGGCATTCAGGCTTAATTCGGGGAACTGGAGCACAGATCCAATTCCCTAAATCAAGAGCCCCTCACCAACATCAAGGAACCTTCCTTGAGGGGACACTACTGTATAAACATTTAAAAATATACCAGATACGTATGTTATAAATGGTTCAAAGGTGACATTAAAACAATATCAAAGATGGTCGACACAAACCCACTACCATTATAGTATGCTCCTCACTTAGCGACAAATTTGTTTACCCACGTGATCTTAGGAACAGAACTCCGTTAAGTGAGGAGAGGCTGTGCAATGTTTTAAAATAGTCTATTCCCACTCTAATGTCCAACATCTGAATGCTGCCCTACTTTGTGGGTAGCAACATAGTTGTTACAGCAAGTGATGAGAAGCCATTTGAGACACGACTGTGGCTGCACCTTATCAACTATCAATCATATAGTTGGGAGGGGAGGGAGCATTGGAGGGAAGAGGTATAGGAAGCTTTGACTTTCAGGGTCTCTAGCATCCAGTGGGCTTGTGAGAGCATGTTAGGTGTGAAGGGAGAAAAGTGGTTTTTAACCCTTTCACTGTTGATGCTGTACAGATACATCTTATGAGCCAATGTTGAAGTATTAATACCCCAAAATTCTACTGGCTTCAAATCTAGCAGGAGAAAACTGGTAGACCTACATGTGAGAGAATGGGTCTGTGTAGTCAGTGTGCGCGGTATAAAAAATCCTGCAGCATGTAGTGCGTAATAGAAAAAAAATTAAAATGCTGAATTTGAGGTTTATTTTTGTATGGTATTTATTGTTGTATTCTCATTTTCTTGGTCTCATTTGATAGAATGGAAGATATATTACAGAAATATAGATGATTTTGATTGGTTTCATGATGAAAAGTACCTTGAAATTGAACTCAAAGTAGAGGAAATGTTCGATTCTTGCCGATGTTGAAGAACAAACAAATGACGTCACCATCCAATACATGTCCAACTTGCCAGTCTAATATGCAGTCACAAATGGGTTGACATTATTTATACAATTATATAATAATGCAGTAGTCTGCATAACAGTAAATCTTCTATTTTTAGTGTTTACCTGGAGAGAGTTCCGGGGGTCAACGCCCCCGCGGCCCGGTCTGTGACCAGGCCTCCTGGTGGATCAGAGCCTGATCAACCAGGCTGTTACTGCTGGCTGCACGCAAACCAACGTACGAGCCACAGCCCGGCTGGTCAGGAACTGACTTTAGGTGCTTGTCCAGTGCCAGCTTGAAGACTGCCAGGGGTCTGTTGGTAATCCCCCTTATGTATGCTGGGAGGCAGTTGAACAGTCTTGGGCCCCTGACACTTATTGTATGGTCTCTTAACGTGCTAGTGACACCCCTGCTTTTCATTGGGGGGATGTTGCATCGTCTGCCAAGTCTTGCTTTCGTAGCGAGTGATTTTCGTGTCCAAGTTCGGTACTAGTCCCTCTAGGATTTTACAGGTGTATATAATCATGTATCTCTCCCGCCTGCATTCCAGGAAATACAGGTTTAGGAACCTCAAGCGCTCCCAGTAATCGAGGTGTTTTATCTCCGTTATGCGCGCTGTGAAGGTTCTCTGTACATTTTCTAGGTCAGCAATTTCACCTGCCTTGAAAGGTGCTGTTAGTGTGCAGCAATATTCCAGCCTAGATAGAACAAGTGACCTGAAGAGTGTCATCATGGGCTTGGCCTCCCTAGTTTTGAAGGTTCTCATTATCCATCCTGTCATTTTTCTAGCAGATGATATTGATACACTGTTATGGTCCTTGAAGGCGAGATCCTCCGACATGATCACTCCCATGTCTTTGACGTTGGTGTTTCACTATTTTGTGGCCAGAATTTGTTTTGTACTCTGATGAAGATTTAATTTCCTCGTGTTTACCATATCTGAGTAATTGAAATTTCTCATCGTTGAACTTCATATTGTTTTCTGCAGCCCACTGAAAGATTTGGTTGATGTCCGCCTGGAGCTTTGCAGTGTCTGCAATGGAACACACTCGTGCAGATTCGGGTGTCATCTGCAAAGGAAGACACACTGCTGTGGCTGACATCCTTGTCTATGTCGGATATGAGGATGAGGAACAAGATGGGAGAGAGTACTGTGCCTTGTGGAACAGCTTTTCACCGTAGCTGCCTCAGACTTTACTCTGTTGACGACTACTCTCTGTGTTCTGTAAGTGAGGAAATTATAGATCCATCGACCGACTTTTCCTGTTATTCCTTTAGCACGCATTTTGTGAGCTATTACGCCATGGTCACACTTGTCGAAGGCTTTTGCAAAGTCTGTATATATTACATCTGCATTCTTTTTGTCTTCTAGTGCATCTAGGACCTCGTCGTAGTGATCCAATAGTTGAGACAGGAGCGACCTGTTCTAAACCCATGTTGCCCTGGGTTGTGTAACTGATGGGTTTCTAGATGGGTGGTGATCTTGCTTCTTAGGACCCTTTCAAAGATTTTTATGATATGGGATGTTAGTGCTATCGGTCTGTAGTTCTTTGCTGTTGCTTTACTGCCCCCTTTGTGGAGTGGGTCTATGTCTGTTGTTTTTAGTAACTGTGGGATGACCCCCGTGTCCATGCTCCCTCTCCATAGGATGGAAAAGGCTCGTGATAGGGGCTTCTTACAGTTCTTGATGAACACGGAGTTCCACGAGCCTGGCCCTGGGGTAGAGTGCATGGGCATGTCATTTATCGCCTGTTCGAAGTCATTTGGTGTCAGGATAACATCGGATAGGCTTGTGTTAACCAAATTCTGTAGCTCTCTCATAAAAATTCATTTTGATCTTCGACTCTCAGTCTGGTTAGCGGCTTGCTAAACAAGTGACTCTGCAGTGTATAATAATTAAAAATCCAAAGCAAGAGTAATATAAGAGGGGCCTCGAGACATGACTAATGAACAGAGAAAATGTTATTTTAGTGCCAAGAATGTCTGCATTGTTTATTCTGGACTATTTTGAAATTTGCATGAAAATGGCCAACTTAGCAATATCTGAAGACTATTGGGTAGTTGAAATGGGTAAATGGGCAGTTTCTTGTACTCAATTGATAGAACAAATGGAGTTCTAAAGAAATAGCTATGAGTTTGGTCGACTGAAACAATGGAATTGGCTGAAAATTGGGCTCAAAGTGGGCAAAATCGCTGATGCATATATATTGCCGAGACCGCTAACTTCATGAGAGCGTAATTCTGTTAGTTTTCCATCAACTTTCATACTTTTACTGTCATTACCATTGTTATTACCTTGGTGGAAGTTGGCAGCTGAATAAATAAAAAAAAAAGACATCAGCTGGTTTAAACTTCCTGTTCCCTACACATTAATTAATATTTAGTAAAATACAGAAAAATATTTATAGGGGTAAGCTATGAAATAAGCTGTAGGAGTTAATAGCTCTTATCTTGTGAAACAAATAAATGCACAAACTCTGAACTTGACTCCTGTAGAACCCATACTTGCATGGGGGGGGGGGGGAGAAAGGACGGGGGGGGGGGAAAGGACGGGGAGAGGGAAGGGAGATTAAAACAAATCAAAAGCAAGATAGGACAGAAACAGATTTTATTTTCTTAGTATTATATATAACTGCGATTTATATGATCTACAGCCAATCATTAATTAGGCTTCTTATAAAAACATATATCTAAAGACAAGGTACAGTATATATGATCCACATATGCCATCAGTCACATCTTCTGAACATTATCATCAAGTTTTGAACCATTTCATTGTCTGGTGGTACCTGTATATTAAACATTAATTTCAATGCACTAAAATTAAACATCACATTTTGTTTATGAAGACAGTACTGCCTCCATATTAAAAAAAAAAAATGACTCCAGCAAATTTGCTAGTTTTAATTTTAATTTATGCTGTATGATGCATATGGGTTTAGTGCTTGTTTTTAATCTAATTTTCAGTGTGGCAGCTGCTGCACACTGCACTGACTGCCTAAAAATTTACAAATTCATTTTCTTAATCCATTAGGAACTTCATATACTGTATTTAAATTATTTTATTAAAATGAAAGGAAGCACCAAGTCCACAGGGATCATATAGCACTTGAGGAATGCGACATAACCAAGTCTGATCCAAGGAAGGCGAGAACAGGTTCACTTCTCACCAGCATCAAGGAATCCCCTTTGAGGAACTAAATTATTAAAAACAGTTCCATAAATTTTAGTGTAAAAGATCTTAAATGTTAATATGTGAGAAAAGACAGAATACTGGAACAAAATTAATCTTTGAAAAGTTCTCTTCAAAGTATACACTTTAAATACTTAAACAAGAAGAGAATTTACAAGAGGCTCTATCTCTAGTCCATTTTGTACGCTACCCGACTTTCTTGTCCAACTTGCCAACTATTCTACCAATAGACTAATACTTTTTTTTTGAACTATTGTTTTGAATTTGCTCATCCTTGATACTGCTTCCTGTAAAAAGTATCAATAAAACATCTGATATTCAAGCATAAAATTTCAAGACATTGCTGCTATCTGTAAGTACTAAAACCTAATTTTCCCAATAATAATTTTTCTGTTCATTTTATTATCTCCCTTTCTATACATACAACATGAATATGTATCCACTTCCTTGTACTGTAAGTAATTTCCTACAAGGAAAACTGGTACATTTTAGAATAATGTTTCATGAAGCTAAATGTAATCCAAGTATGGGAGGGGCCCCCGGGGCCTCTCTTAAACAGCACTTTGCTTTATGGCATTTTGCTAATGCAGCAGTTATCAATTATACCCATTCTTCATTTATTCAGACTTCTCTACAATAAATATAATCACCACTCACTATAAGCTAAGGAAGAAAATATTTTACAGTAAGTAGTGTGTGCTGTATATGCATATTTTAGGCCTAGAGCTATTGCTCACTTAATATATGACAGTGTAAACATGTTATCAGGCTTGTATATGCATTTGAAAGTGGGAAAAAGGCTATTGTTCACTTTACACTGATTTTCACTTTGCAGCAGTAGCCTGGAACCTAACCTGCTGTATAAGCAGGGCCCTCCTGTACAGTAACACTTGACAAATGTACAAGAACAAAAATGTTATCAATTGCAGCATGAAAATCAAAACAGATCTGACCAAAAGCTAATTTTTTCCATCAAAAAAATGCAATATTAATCAGTTTAGCATTTCTTATGTAACCCAGTTAGCAGTTCATGGGCCTTAGTCACCCATGCATACTGTACCATGCAGCAAAAGTCCGATAAAATGGACCATAAAGCGGATGTCGGATAAAATGGACAAAAAATGTGGCCGGACAAAGGCTTAACATGTACGTTTAACCCTTAAACTGTCCAAACGTAGATCCATGTTTTTTCAACATCTGAATGTAAAAAAAGTAGATCTTATTGTTTTTTACATTTGAAAACGTAAAAAACTGATCCTTTTTTTTTTTTGTTATATTTGAAAATACGTAAAAAAAAAAACGTATTTACTTTTGGAGCAGTACGCATGTGAACATTGATCTGTTTGGACAGTTTAAGGGTTAAACTGTCCAAACGTAGATCTACGTTCGCTTGCGTAATGCTCCGAACATAGCTCTATGTTCGAATTTACATGCTCTATGTAAAAAAAAACGTAGATCTACATTTGGAGTGCTACTCAAGCAAACATAGATCTATGTTTGAACAGTTTAAGGGTTAATAAAATGCCCTATTAAAATAGCCATGATGTGGACCAAATCTGTAATATCAAACTGTGGTCCAGTCCAGTCATACAGCCAATAAAATGGACCAACTTTGCTGAATCAAGTTCGTATGGTCCAGGCTTCTTCTAAGACCTGTCCATTTTCACTGTGGTGGAAAAGAACCCTCGTGTTCAACTGAACATTAAGTTACCAGAGACAAAATTTACAAGCACAGACAGGGAAAGAGCAGGTAGGGCAAGGAAGAACAGGCAGTCAGGCAGCCAGCCAGCTTAATAAAGATTTGTATGTTTGATATTTACATTCTTGAGAAAGGGGGAGAGATGGGAGAGGGAGAGGGAAAAAGAATGAATCAAAGAATGAATCTTTGCATTTCCAAATGTGTCAACAATACAGCAAACTAAGTGTTTTATTGGACATTTGTCCATGTCCAATAGTTGATCAATTAAGTGGACTACATCTATCTAATTGGTTTCATCAATTTAAATGGTTGCAATTAAGAAGACTGAAATGTTTTGTCTGCTTTTCAAAGCTTAGGTATTCTGGGAGTGTTAAGCTTCAGCTAGAAATTAAAAATCACCTGATGCACTTCTGCAAAGCAGCAAGAAAAGCGATCCCTCACTACCTTAAAGCCAGGTGCACTTTTTTCTTGAATGACTGCATTATCCTGTCTCATCATGATTCAACATCTGCTCATGCTTGTAGCTACCTCTCAAACTATTCTCTTCAGCTTGGCAAATAAATTCCCAGCAGCAGCATGGTTAGCAGATGCACTTTCCTCAATAAATATTATACAGTAATCCTCCGACCTACGATATTAATTCGTTCCTGAGAGCCCGTCGTAAGACGAAATAATCGTAGGTTGAATTAATTTTTCCCATAAGAAATAATGGAAATCAAATTAATCCGTGAAAGACACCCAGAAGCATGAAAAAAATTTTTTTACCACATTAAATATTTTCCTACACACAAAAAGAAGGATACATGCACAATAGTAGAGCAGTATATGCACAATATTGTGCATGTACTACTCTACTAAATGAATAAATGACACTTACCTTTATTGAAGATGCAGCAATGACTGATAGACTGTCCTGGGAGTGCCTTTTCCTCCTGAGTAATGTAGGTCCTGTTTAGCATTTTCTTCCAGAACATGCCTTATCACACTGTGTATGCCACTTCGATTCTTAAATCTTTCAAACCAACCTTTGCTGGCCTTAAATTCACCAATATGAGCACTAGTTCCAGGCATTTTTTCCTGTTCACCTGGGTGTTAGTCGACTGGTGTGGGTCACATCCTGGAAGACAAGGTTAAGAACCCCAATGGCAATAAGTTAGACAGTCCTCTATGACACACTGACTTTTTTGGGATATCCTGGGTGGCTAACCCTCTGGGGTTGTTTCTCAGTATTCTTGATGAGCCACACCAACAACAGTGCTACAGCAGCAGCTGGCAGTGCTACAGCAGCAGCTGGCAGTGCTACAGCAGCAGCAGCAGCAGCAGCAGTTGGTGGTACAGCAGCAGTTGATGGTGCTACAGCAGCAGCAGCAGTTGGTGCTACAGCAGCAGCAGCTGATGGTGCTACAGCAGCGGCAGCTGACCGTGGTACGATAGTATTTCGATAATATTTCTCACCCATTTTACCACAGGGTTGGCGCTACCTTTCTTTGGGCTCATGGTGGCTTATTTAGCAGTTAGAAGCACTAAAAACACGAATACAAAATATTCCGAATGTATGCTTGGGAGCGACTGCTCTGGCTTGTAAACATTGGCACACTAACTGAAGGCAGGCCAGCTGAGGCGCACTTAGGTGGACAGACGTTTGGACGCATACCAGACAAATGCTGTAGGTCGAGTTTTTCAACGTACGTCGGGGTCAATTTTTTTACGCTGAAAAGCATCGTAGGTCAGTTTTAACGTAGGTTGGGGACATTGTACGTCGGGGGTCCACTGTATTATGAAGACTGCACATCAAGGAGCCACACTAGGTCCTCCCTGCAAAAAACTGATGCTTTAGGCATGGGGGAAAATTTTCCTTCCACAATCATGCCTCATGTGAAATGTTAAGTCTCCCTGACTTGACAAGTAAAAAAAAAAAAAGCCAATTTCCTAGACCTCTCAACCTTTGAAAATAAATTCAGTATGGATATATGACTAGTATATTAAAAACATGAAAAGAATCTTTCCTCCGTAAGTCATATGGGTCGTAAGAGGCGAATAAAGTGTCAGGAGCAAGGGCCTAGTAACCCCTTCTCCTGTATAAATTATTAAATGTTAAAGATAAACTTTACAATAATACATTAAGACAGTAGTAACTGGTACTCACCCAAGGTTGAACACATTTTCTTTAAGACTTGATTAAGCACACATGCTTGATGTACAACAGTTGAGCATCAGCACAACCTGAATTAGAAATATTAATGGAAAGCGCTAAACTGGTGAAGGTAATTCAAGTAATGCTTGGGCAAGACAGCAAAAGGAAAGTGCAGAGGTTGAGCAAAGTCTGAATAAGAGTCAAACGGTTAGTAGGCACCAAAAGTGCCAGAAACTGAGGTGAATTCTAAAACAAGTCCATTTTCCAATTTCTCATCCGGATACTGAAAATTTACAATGGGTAATGGGGCAGGCATATTCTTAAATACTATAATGACATCCCTGAAGGCTATATACCTGTTAGCTATAGCATTCCTTCACTCTCCAGCCATCCATAGTATATTCAGTAGTGGTTTTTAAGTTTAGTTTTTAAGCTTCCTGGCTCTTCCTTCATAGTTATCAAAACAAGACTGATACTGTATAACTTATTATAACCTTCATGGAGAGCTAAATCCTTGTAGGTTATTCAGCGCCTTTTGCGTGTGGCCATCACTATATATACTGCATTCCAATTTTAGTTTCCAGTAGAGAATATTCAATTTTACTTTATGTAAGGAATCCACTTTTATATAAAACACTGAAAAATATCACACTTCATCCAAATCTGTGATTTCTCATATTTGTTTGTATTTTGTCTTCTATATTTAAGTTTCTTTGTAGCATTTCTTTGAACTTTATTGAATATCTGAAAACTTAACTATATGAGAGAACCACAGGACTTAGATCATAAATATACCAAGTCATAAACAGGTTTTTATTAATAAGTGAAACTTAAGTCTGAAAAGAATTTTGATTTCCAAAGTAATTAAATAATGTAAGTTTTACAGTAAAACTGTGTACCACCTCTGAGGATTATTTTGAGATGCAAAACAATCTCAGCATATCATGAAAGAAAAAATGTGCAAGGAGTGCAGAGGTCCAAGCTACCAACCTTGCAATACAGATTTTGCCTGTGCCTCTTAACAAGTGAACATCTTTCATCTTTTAGTAACTTCTCTTGTATGCCACTACCTGGAGTATACAGAATAGTAAAAAATAAAAAAATTCCAAGTTGCTCAAGTGCTGGAATACTGTGAGGAACAAACAAGTCACTATGAATTAGGCCAATATAATCATGTCTTAGGCATAGCTTATATCTGATGATTTTAAGGATCACGATTTATCACATAATTGAAAATGCAAAGCAAATTACTAGTATTAACCCTTTCACTATGTCACGTATTATTATTATTATTATAATCAAAAAGAAGCGCTAAGCCACAAGGACTATACAGCGCTGCAGGGCAGGAAGGAAGCGAGGGCATCAGGTGGCAAAAGGGAGATGAATGAGCAATAGGTTACGGATAACAGCGGGGCAGTGGATGGTGAAAGGGTAAAGGGCAGCAAGAGACTGAACTAGAAAGGGCTGAGGGGAGTGCGAAAAGTATCATCAGAGTTTGTGGAGTAAATCAGTCGTTGTCAAGAAGTCAATGAGAGAGTCAGGATTAAAGGAGGGTCCATCAGCAAGAAGGGAAGGTAAAGAGAGAGTAGTAGAACGAAGACGACGTTGGAGGTAAATTCTGCGTGCTCGTTGATAGAGAGGGCAGTCTAACAGAATGTGGCTAATCGATACTGGAACTTGACACTGCTCACAGAGAGGAGCAGGGTGCCTTTCCATGAGATACCCATGAGTAAAGCTAGGCCTCTCTGGTCTGTCATCCCCGCCTCATGGGGACAAATGGGAATGACAGTCTTGTGAGCTAAAGGCTCGGACTCAGGCACCTACCCTACCCTAGAAGGGTTAGGCATGGTGTCGATCACTATGTCACGTAGAACTACACCATCGAGGCCAGGGTCACTGACATCGTTCTATCTCATGAACTCGGCTAAGCTTTGAGTTGTAAATTTTGGCCTAGATACGAGAGAATAAATCTGTGCAGTAAGTGTGCAGAGTATAAAAAGTATCCCCCCCCCCCAGATGCATGGGAAAAATAAAATGGGAACCACATGTATGGTTTAAAATAAGAGATTTTTAGGTGTTTTCTCAGATGACAGCCAATGAAGGATGCCTCTTGGTAGCATCTGATAGAATGGAAGATATCCTACTGATGATTTTGACAGGTTTCAGGCCAAGAAGTAGCTTGAAATTGAGCTCAAAGTGGCAGTAATATTCATTTTTTTTTCCAATATTCCAGAGGATGGCTAAGGCCCCCTTATATTACCGCATCTGTTTAATGAGCTTTTAATAGGTCTGATTCAATTACTGGGATGCTGTAAACCATGACCAATCCTTCTTGGTTATGTTTTATTATCCGAGAAATACAGTAAAGTTTGTTTTTGTGCGAATAAGAATTTAAAATAGAGGGCATGTGCAGTGCAGGCAAGGCCTGGGGACTTTACCAATGAACACAGGAAATGTTTTAGTGCCACAAATTTCTATGTTTATTATGGACTATTTTTAAATTTGTGTGTAAATTTGGCCAAATTACCAACTTCTTGCATGTGCACTTTATAGGTTAGTTTAAATAGTTAAACATTTCTGTGCTCAAGAGATAAAATGAAATACATACTAGTGAAATGGCTAAGAAATCAGTTGAATGAAACAATGGAATCGATTTAAAATAGGACACAGGGTGAAATCACCAATGAGTAAGCTGCGCCAAAACCGCTAACCTTGCACTTGCGTAATTCCCTAAGTTTTCCATCAAATTTCGTACTTTTGGTGTCATTACCTTCAGAAAAAGATTCGCTACCATTTCAGCTTTTTTTTTTTTTTTTTTTAAAGTGGACACAAAGCAATGTTAATTTTGGGGGTTTGAACAGTGAAAGGGTTAACTGATATTAGGCACCAAGCACTTTTATTGAAGTTGTATACACTTTTATCCAACTGTTAATACAGCAACATTATCTTTTCAAATGCACCAATTTTTTTTTTGCTGCATATTCATTTTAAAAAATTTTTTGATGCCAGATTGGACAAGACCAACAGATATATTATTATTATAATCAAAAAGAAGCGCTAAGCCACAAGGGCTATACAGCGCTGCACCAACAGATATAACCAATTGCTATATTACTGGTAATTACTGAACAGCTATATTTATGGATTTGGAAAAGGCGTATGACAGGGTGGATAGGGGGGCAATGTGGCAGATGTTGCAAGTGTATGGTGTAGGAGGTAGGTTACTGAAAGCAATGAAGAGTTTTTACGAGGATAGTGAGGCTCAAGTTAGAGTATGTAGGAAAGAGGGAAATTATTTCCCAGTAAAAGTAGGCCTTAGACAAGGATGTGTGATGTCACCGTGGTTGTTTAATATATTTATAGATGGGGTTGTAAGAGAAGTAAATGCGAGGGTCTTGGCAAGAGGCGTGGAGTTAAAAGATAAAGAATCACACACAAAGTGGGAGTTGTCACAGCTGCTCTTTGCTGATGACACTGTGCTCTTGGGAGATTCTGAAGAGAAGTTGCAGAGATTGGTGGATGAATTTGGTAGGGTGTGCAAAAGAAGAAAATTTAAGGTGAATACAGGAAAGAGTAAAGTTATGAGGATAAAAAGATTAGGTGATGAAAGATTGGATATCAGATTGGAGGGAGAGAGTATGGAGGAGGTGAATGTATTCAGATATTTGGGAGTGGACGTGTCAGCGGATGGGTCTATGAAAGATGAGGTGAATCATAGAATTGATGAGGGGAAAAGAGTGAGTGGTGCACTTAGGAGTCTGTGGAGACAAAGAACTTTGTCCTTGGAGGCAAAGAGGGGAATGTATGAGAGTATAGTTTTACCAACACTCTTATATAGGTGTGAAGCATGGGTGATGAAAGTTGCAGCGAGGAGAAGGCTGGAGGCAGTGGAGATGTCATGTCTGAGAGCAATGTGTGGTGTGAATATAATGCAGAGAATTCGTAGTTTGGAAGTTAGGAGGAGGTGCGGGATTACCAGAACTGTTGTCCAGAGAGCTGAGGAAGGGTTGTTGAGGTGGTTCGGACATGTAGAGAGAATGGAGCGAAACAGAATGACTTCAAGAGTGTATCAGTCTGTAGTGGAAGGAAGGCGGGGTAGGGGTCGGCCTAGGAAAGGTTGGAGAGAGGGGGTAAAGGAGGTTTTGTGTGCGAGGGGCTTGGACTTCCAGCAGGCATGCGTGAGCGTGTTTGATAGGAGTGAATGGAGACAAATGGTTTTTAATACTTGACGTGCTGTTGGAGTGTGAGCAAAGTAACATTTATGAAGGGGTTCAGGGAAACCGGCAGGCCGGACTTGAGTCCTGGAGATGGGAAGTACAGTGCCTGCACTCTGAAGGAGGGGTGTTAATGTTGCAGTTTAAAAACTGTAGTGTAAAGCACCCTTCTGGCAAGACAGTGATGGAGTGAATGATGGTGAAAGTTTTTCTTTTTCGGGCCACCCTGCCTTGGTGGGAATCGGCCAGTGTGATAATAATAATAACTATATTTAATATGGCTAGAAAAATTATTTCCCCAGAATAGACGTTAGTGAAACTGGTCAAGCATAAAGAT
>NC_091320.1:23322271-23327271 GCF_038502225.1 Cherax quadricarinatus | reverse complement strand
AAATATTGGCTTAAATAGCAATGCTTTTCTTGCCAATAAGACAAGCGAAAATTTGTGTATTCAATATTTTCGTAAAAATCATTCCGATCTTAACGAAAAAAATATATCTCGTGTTTATTAAATTATTGTAAACTTATCTGAAAGATATTTAGCTGCATTATGTTAAATTAAATTGTGCTTGTTATAATAAGGTTATCCAAGTTTTCTAGGGTCCTTCTGGTACAAAATTAATTTTTACATTAACATAAATGAAAAAGTATATCATTAAACATAATAAAATTTTAGAAAAGACTTAATTTTAAACGAGTTCTTGGTAACTGACCAATTTTAATTGTTCAGCACATGTATGTGTATATGTACAGTGTGTATATGTACAGTGTGTGTATGTGTGTGTATATGTGTGTGTATACGTGTGTGTATACGTGTGTGTATACGTGTGTGTATACGTGTGTGTATACGTGTGTGTATATGTATGTGTGTATATATGTGTGTGTATATGTGTGTGTGTATATGTGTGTGTGTATATGTGTGTGTGTATATGTGTGTGTGTATGTGTACGTGTGTATATGTGTATATGTGTGTGTATATATGTGTATGTGTGTGTATGTGTGTATGTGTGTGTATATGTGTATGTGTGTGTATGTGTGTGTATATGTGTGTATGTATGTGTATATGTGTGTGTGTGTGTGTGTGTGTGTGTGTGTGTGTGTGTGTGTGTGTGTGTGTGTGTGTGTGTGTGTGTGTGTGTGTGTGTGTGTGTGTGTATGCGTGCACACACGTGTGTGCATATGGAAGAAATCACAAAATACATGACTGCAAATATGTAAAATACAACAATGAAAATAAGAAATAAAACCTGAGCACTTTCATGTACTTACACACATCTTCAGAGGAATAGCAAGAAGCAAGAGCAGCACATTTTGTTACACACTGAGGTGCGACCTAATTCAGCGAGACAACACCTCACAAAAACCAGTCCCATCCACACTGTGTTCTTTGTCAAATAAGCAATGTGTCTATGTTGGACAAATGTATGTGTGGGACACGTTCATGCGAGGTGTTACCTCACTAAATGATCTGTCATCACCTCTTGAGTGTACCTCAGTGTAACATTTAAAGTGTGCTTCTGTTGCCTCCTCTTCCTATTCCTCTGAAGATGTGTGCAAGTGTCAACACAAAAGCACTTGGGTTTCATTTCCTACATTCACTGTTGTGTATATATTTTACACACAAAACACACATACATACAAAACATACACAACCACACACACAACCACAACCACACAACCACAACCACACAACCACCACACACACAACCACAACCACACAACCACAACCACACAACCACCACACACACAACCCCACACACAACCACACACAACCCCACACACAACCACACACAACCACACACACACACAACCACACACACACACAACCACACACACACACAACCACACACACACACAACCACACACACACACAACCACACACACACACACACACACACACACACACACACACACACAACCACACACACACACACAACCACACACACACACACACACAACCACACACACACACCACACACACACACACACACAACACACACCACACACACACACAACCACACACACACACACACACACACACCACACACACACACAACCACATACACACCACACACACACACACACACACACACACACACAACCACACACACACACACACACCACACCACACACAACACACACACACAACCACACACACAACCACACACACAACCACACACACAACCACACACACACAACCACACACACACACACACAACCACAACCACACACAACCACACACACACACACAACCACACACACACACAACCACACACACACACAACCACCCACACAAACAACCACCCACACACACAACCACACACACAACCACACACAACCACCCACACAAACAACCACCCACACACACACACAACCACACACCACCACACAAAACCACAACCACACACACACAAAACCACACACACACAAACACAACACAACACAACACACACACACAACACGCATACACATACACAACACATACACAACACACACACACACACACACACACACACACAACCACACACACACACACACACACACACACACACACACACACACACACAACCACACACACACACACACAACCACACACACACACACAACCACACACACACACACAACCACACACACACACACAACCACACACACACACACAACCACACACACACACACAACCACACACACACACACAACCACACACAACCACACACACAACCACACACACACACACACACAACCACACACACAACCACACACACACACACACACAACCACACACACACACACAACCACACACACACAACCACACACACAACCACACACACAACCACACACACAACCACACACACAACCACACACTCTGCAAGAATGCCTTCAACACAGTTCCTCAAGAGATTAGTGCAAAAGCAAGAGGATCAGGCATGCATAACAGGAAGGGCAATGCAATGGATCAGGGAATACACGACAGGGAGGCAACAATGAGTCATAGTACATGACGAGGTGTCAGAGTGGGCGCCTGTGACAAGCAGGGTTCCACAGGGGTCAGTCCTAGGACCAGTGCTGCTTGTGGTATGCAGTGGTACCTTGACTTACGAGTTTAATTCGTTCCGTGACCGAGCTCATAATTCAATCTGCTCGTATAACAAATCAATTTTCCTCATTGAAATTAACTGAAATGCCATTAATCCACTCAAGCCCCCAAAAAACCACCCCAATTTTTTGTTATAGGTTTTTAAATAAGAAAAATATATATTTATAAATAAGAAATAGTATTGTGTAAAAACAAAAGAGAATGCAAAGAAATAAACTGGTTTTATGAAGTGTATTTACCTTGGGGTAAATACACACCATAGAGTAGCATCAACTACTGTGACACGGCTTGCTTCTCCCTTTGCTATAGGTAGCTCCACCCACTTTGTAACCATGCCAAATGGTGAATACGTATATTATAAAAAAAAAAAAGAAAATAAATAAATAAAAAGGAAACTCCAAATTTGATAACTTTTAATTTGCACAACTCTTATATATTATAGAAAACAAAAAAAAAGTAAAATACACATACAGTACACTCATTACTTACCTTAAAATATTTGTAGTTTTAATGTAGGGTGAGAGGCGAGTATTGTACGAAGAACAAAGAATGGAAGAAATACAAAAGTTCACAGTAGAGGGGTTAGCTGGTGTGCATCTGTGTTTACATTATCAGTGTCTATTGTGGCAGCTTAAGAAATGATTATACTCGGTGAACAATGTATGCCGATGGTGATAACAACAATAATAATAAAATATAATCACTCTGTTGTGCTTTAAATGTCATACGTATTTCGTATAGGTTTGGTAGCTGATATTTAAACCATTCCAGAGTAATTATAAATTATCATCATCATTGACATACATTGCTCATTGAGTATAATCATTTCTTAATTAAGCTGGCACAGGAGACACTGAGAATGTAAACACACAGATGAACACCAGATAACCCCTCTACTGTGAACTTTTTTGTACTTCTGTTTTCCTCTTGTTTTTTCCTCTTCCAAGTGCTGCTGCATTTCTAACCTGTATTATGGGGTGCAACAGCTTGGAAGAGGAAAAACAAGAGGAAAATGGTAGTAGTACAAAAGTAGTTCACAGTAGAGGGGTTAGCTGGTGTTTTCGTCTGTGTATTTACATTCTCAGTGTCTCGTGGCAGCTTAATTAAGAAATGATTAAACAGTGAACAAGGTATGTCGATGGTGATAATAATAATAATTTATAGTACAATAATCACTCTGGAATGCTTTAAATATCAGCTACCAAACCTATACGAAATACATATGACATTTAAAGCACTCCAGAGCTATTATATTTCATTATATTTTATTATCATCACCCTCGACATACATTGTTCACCAAGTATAATCATTTCTTAAGCTGCTACAAGAGACACCAAGAATGTAAACACACAGATGAACACACCAGCTAACCCCTCTACTGTGAACTTCTTTTGTACTTCCGTTCTTTGTTGTTGTTCTTCCTCTTTGTACCTATATGAAATACACATGACATTTCAAGCACTCCAGAGTGATTATTATATTTGACTTATCTGAAGCATACTGAAGCTCGCTCGTAACTCGGCTTTTGGCTCGCAACTCAAAGAAAAAATCAATCAATCGAGTGATGGCTTGTAACTCGGAAAGTTCGTAAAATGGGGCACTCTTAAGTCAAGGTGCCACTGTATGTGAATGACATGACAGAGGAGATAGACTCAGAAGTGTCCCTGTTTGCAGATGTGAAGTTAATGAGGAGAATTAAATCGGATGAGGATCAGGCAGGACTACATAGAGCCCTGGACTGCAAGCCTGGTCCAGCAACTGGCTTCTTGAATTTAACCCCGCCAAATGCAAAGTCATGAAGATTGGGAAAGGGCAAAGAAGACTGCAGACGGAGTACAGGTTAAGTGGCCAAAGACTGCAAACCTCACTCAAGGAAAAGAATCTTGGGGTGAGTATAATACCAAGCACATCTGAGGTACGTATCAGCCAGATAACTGCTGCAGCATATGGGTGCCTGGCAAACTTGAGAATAGCATTCTGATACCTCAGTAAGGAATTGTTCAAGACTGTACACTGTGTACGTCAGGCTCAAACTGGAGTATGCAGAACAAGTTTCGAACCCACACCTGGTCAAGCGTGTCAAGAAATTAAAGAAGTGTAAAGGTTTGCAACAAGACTAGTTCCAGAGCTAAGGGGAATGCCCTATGAAGAAAGGTTAAGGGAAATCGGCCTGATGAAACTGGAGGACAGGAGGGTTAGGGGAGATATACTAACGACATACAAAATATTGCGAGGAATTAACAAGGTGGACAGAGACACGATGTTCCTGAGATGGGACATAGAAACAAGGGATCAT